>NW_025335761.1:20356685-20362401 GCF_004798865.1 Varanus komodoensis | reverse complement strand
TAAACTTGTAGGACTCCTTTCATATATTTTGAATAGGAGAACAGCTTTCTGCAGAGTCAAAGTCAGTGCTAAAGGGCTGCATGCATTAAACAGCAAACCCCATAAGTTCGTCAGCAGTAAAAGCAAATGAATCTACCCAGGTATCAAAATGGGCAGGGATCAGCAGCTGTACAAGAGATATAGGTGTGATTAGTGACTGATTAGCAGATAAACAGTCAAGTGCTGTGAATTGTGACAGGTCCCAAGCGCAGCTTTTAACATTCAGATGAAGGAGATTACACTGGGACAAAGAGAATCCTTTCAGCAGAGGATTCCTTTTTCCTCCTTTTTCTGCAGTTTCCTTTTTCCATATAACATGAGAGCCTGCAGGAAGCTTGCTAGCAGAGGAATGCAGTGATTTAATTAACTAGCTGATTTACTTAACTAGCTAGCACTGCACTGTGTTCCTGAGTGGAGCTTCTTCGAGCAGATCAGCGACTGTGCTGGCGCATGTTTTGAGCGACGGAGCCGCAGCAGAGGGGTTCAAGAGCCACGTACGGCTCTGGAGCCGCGGGTTGCCGACCCCTGCTCTAAGGGGAAGCTGGGCGAAGGCTGCAGCACCAGTGAGCTAGGCCCCTCAGAACCAGTCTGGGGTCGTGGGTCAAGCTGCAGGCCTCAGGCAGCCCCAAGGAATTCAGCTCTGCTTAGCGGCAACTTCCCTGAGGGGGAAAAGCCTCTGTGTATTGCTAGGACAGGCCTCTGCTTCAGAGGAAGAGGGAAACTGAATGAAACCTCAGGGACGGATCTGGCAGGACAGCATTTCTTGGATCCCCTGTTCTTGCTGTGTGCAGCTTTGTGCCGTTAGCCATGCAATTTGCACTTCAGATGCTTTAAATGGGGACAGAAGGGCTCCACTCACGGAAGGGACAGCTTGGGGGCTCCACCCTTTCTCACCCACATACCTCACCCCATTCACCCTCTGAGTCTCTGCATACTATTTTCAGGGAGGCCTGCTATGAAGGAAGGGGCTGACTTGCACCAACATCTGGCTCAATCCTACATCCACAAGATCTCAGACACCAAGGCGGGAACTAGGGCTTACCACCCGAGGTCGATTCTGCCGAAGGAAGCTCTTCATGTCTCCGCCGGTCATGAGCTCCAACAGGATGAAGCGAGGCAAGGTCTGGAGGCTTACCCCAATGCACTGCACAATGTTCTGGTGGTTGAACTTACTGCCCACCAGACACCACCCAGCAGCGTGGCAGAGGGGAGAGAAAGTGGATGTCCTTGTTAGATATTGGCCAAAAGTCACGACTTGCTCTCTTGCTGCAATCTGGCTAATTGAGTAACATCATCTTTGCAATTCTATGGAGCTTAGAGAATGGCTTCCCTTAATAGATGCAAAGCCCCCCCCCCCCCCATTTTGCAATTAATTTTACTAATTGTCCTGAGATCATAGACCCTTCTTGCTTCTCAGGTGGTAACTGGGAGATCCAATGGTAGTCACTGCGGGCAGAACTTCCCCCTGTTCAGCAGAGTTTCTCACAGAACCAGAGCGGGTCTGATTATTCCTGGTCCCTTGGCTTATCTTTGGGCCTAATGGCCTTGCCATTTCTGGTAGGAATTCTGTCCCTGCTTCTTCCGGCAGTAACAACCTTGGAATGCTGTATTTTGGGAGAAGCAGACCTAGTTGCTGCACTGACCTAGAATGTATACCACAGGTTAGGAAAGGGAGCACTAAGTCCAAGAAATCACCAGCATGGCTAGTGTGTTGTGTCAAGAAAAGGCCCAGGAAACGGAAGTCTTGCCCAAATGAGGAAAAGAAATGAGAGCAAAAGTTTGTGCAAAGGAGATATAATCAGACAATAAAAATGCAAAAAAGCATTTGGAGGAAAATATTGCTAAAGTATCAAGGTTAACAATAAAGGATTCTTTAAATATATCAGAAGCGGGAAACTACCTAGAGAAACTAGAAGAAAATAGAGGAGAATAAGACTGTAAGAAACTGAACAAATTCTTTTTTCCTGTCTTCACTGCAGAAGATATAGGTCAGATGCTTGTTCCTGAACTGATGTTTTTAGGAAAGGCATCTGAAAAATTGAGGAAAATAACTGTGGCAAAAGAATGGTGACAAAAGAGCAAGTTTTCAAACATATTGGCAAACTCATAGTTAATAATTCACCAGGCCCAAATGGTATCTATCCTCAAGTTCTTAACCAACTCAAGCATGACATTACTGATCTGCAACATTTCCCTAAGATCAGCCTCTGCACCAGAAAACTGGAAATGTCCGATACAGCCCATTTAAAAAACAAGATGCAGGGTGAGTCTGGGAAATTAAAGGCTTGTTAGCTTAACATCTACTCTGGTTAAATTGGTCCAACGCATTATTGAAGATAAAATTAAGCTATAGAAGGCCAAGTCCTCCTGAGAAAGACTCAATATGGCTCACCCAAAGTTAAGCCCCATCACACTAGCCTTTTAGAGTTCTTTGAGAGTCCTAGTAAACATGTGGATAGGGCAGATCCAATGGTCATCTTATTTGGACTTCCCAAAAGCTTTTGAGAAAGTCCCTCACCAAAGGCTCCAGAACAACTGTAGCGGCCTGGAATAAGAGGGGTGGTCCTTTAATGGCTCTGTAGCTACATAAAATTAATCATAAGTGATCTGGAAGTAAGAGTGAGCAACTCTTTGCTGACAACACCAAAACAAAAAGGGATTGTGAGGAGCTTCAAAATGATCTCTGAACTGGAAAAACAGGCATCAAACTGACCAATGTGGTTCAGCATAAAGAAATGTAAAATGATGCCACCTGGGACAAAAAAGCCAACTTCAGGTCTAAACCAACGGGATCTGAGCAAGCAGTGAATGACCAAGAAAGACATCTTGAGGCTGTGATGGGCGGCTTGATGAAAATGTCCATCTAGTCTGTGGCTGCTATGAAAAAGGCAAACCCGTGCAAAGTACAATTAGAAAAAGGAACTGAAAAGCACACTAGCAATATCCTTCTTCCCATATGCAAATCTGCAGGGCAACTGCGCTCGGACTGCTGTGTACCATCCTGGTCTCCACACCTATGAAAGGACGTTGCGGTGCTGGGAAACATGCAGAAAAGGACAACAAAATGCAAGAAGGGCTGGAGCTGCTCCCCTATATCAGGAAAGGTTGCAACATTTGGGATTGTTTAACTTAGAGTCAAGGGAGGCTGGGAGAGGCATACAAATTATTTCTGGTGTGGAGAAAGTGGAGTGAGAGACACTTTTCTCCCTCTTGTATAATTAAAAACTGGGGTCATCCAATGAATGGGAGTTTCGGGACAGATAAAAGGAAGTGCATCTTCACAGAGCGCCTCATTATATATGGAATTAACTTCCACAAGCTGTGTGATTTCAGTGGATACAATTAAATTTCTTGCAATGCAACCTCTACTTTTCTAGTACTTATTACAGCTGTTCCTAGCAAAATGACCTCAACAGATAGGCCGTGTTGGATGTGAACGGAGGTTTCCTCATGGGCGAGAGTAGCTAATAAAGTATTTGTACTGCAGATTAAGGGGAGAAACGTGCAAGCACGCCTCTCCCGTGACTTGTCATTCAACGTTCTGTCCGTGTGTGGGGGAGGCAGACAGTTGTCATCTGTTTAGTCCCAGCAAGTTGTCTGAGCTGGAGCGTGGAAATAGCAAATGCCTCCAAGAGTATTCTTGTCGCAAATATTCGGGGAGAGGCAGAGAGCAATTAAGGTGGCTCTGCCTAGTCATACATCACATAGTCCTTCAAACAGACTTGGCATTCGGATGTGTAAAAACTTGCAAGAGACCTTAGTAAGGCATGCCTTACATTTGCTGTGAAAGGGAACAGGCAGGCTGTCTCAGCCGGGACACTGTTGGGTGCATCCCAAGTGGAATCTCCACCTGGGGACCCAAAGGACACATTACTTTAAGACGTACACAGCCTGGGAACCCAGCATGTGGGTCTTTAACTGTTCCTCATGATGGCGGCCCCAACCTGCAACATCACAGCGCTTTGGTCTGCAAGCCAATGGGCTCCCGATCGGGATGTCACGTGCAGCTGGATACGGGAGCCCCGCTCATGCTATGGGAAAGACAAGATCCCTTGCCCATTATCTGTTCTCTGCAGTGAACAATGTGATGTGTGGGAAGTGTGCACACGAGAGCCCTACATAATCGCTGTTGCTGCCTCACATGCACAGCTCTCTCCCTGCCACACAGTCTGGTGGCCACCACCAAACAATGCTGCTGCTCCCTAAGAACATGCCGCATGGATGTCTTTCAGAAGCAGGGCCATGCAGAGGGTCGCTGACCGTGCACAGGTGTGTGCCTGTCCCTGCTGCATGGAGCATCAGTGTGCATCGGGCAACTAGCCTGCGGGCAAGTCTTTGCAGGCGTCCACTCTGTGCCCAGATGCAGGTGGAGTCGGGCCTGCAGAGTGGACATCAACCCTCACCTGCTTCATTTGAACAAGGGGTGGAGGGAAAGTTTGGTCCCAGGCGAGAAAGGAAGGTCAAGAAGGCAGGGCGTAGCACCTTTATTTACGAAGTGGTACAAGGACTTCCCCCCCTTCCCTGCAGCATCTTACCGAAAGGGACAAGGAGAAAAGGTTGGGATAAATATTTCACCAAGAGGAACATTCTGCTCATGGGAGCAACTATTGCCTTTCCTGCCCAGTGTTCTGGGCAAAGATGGTGCTATTCCATGCAGTGCATCTTGCCCTGAGGCATTGGTGGCCTCATTTATGATCATGCAGCAGCTGGGCTACCGCCAGGGGTACCAATGGGGGTAAGGCGGGGAGGAGCAAAACACCCCCATGGCCCACTGTGCAAAGGAGAGCAAATCTTAAATCCCCCTCTCAAAGGCCTGCCTGTCCCCTCCCAATCGTCAGGGGGGCTTCTGCTCTTCACCATCTCTCCACCAACCATCGATGGGAAGCCGTGCAGAATGCCCAGCCCAGCCCTTGCCTTGGTGTAGCCCTGAATCGGTCCTTTGCTTCACCCATGTTTCCACATCTAAGTCAGAGCCATCCTACCCATGTTTACTCAGAACTGAGCCCTACTCTGTTCAACAGGACTTGCTCCAGGTTTGTTGGCTTGCAGCTTAAGCCAGTGGCTTTCAACGTGGACCAGCACCAGGTCACGGGAGACTTCCTGCTAGTTCAGGGGGTGGGGGGCATCCTCCTTGCTGCAGACCCCCATGGGGGCTGGCTGTGCTCCGCCACATCTTCCCCAGCTGGTATCGCATTCCTGGGGGTGCACTGGTGCTGCTGGGGGTGCCAGAGAGGGGAGAGACAGCTCGGTGGGAGCTGACTGGGACCCCACTGCACTGATTTCGGTCTTTGTTCTTTTGTTGGCATTTTTTATTGCTCGGTTTCTGGTTGTTTTGGAGAATTTTCTTTTTTTGGCATTGTGTTTGGAAATTGATACACAGAATACTGTATCATGTGCAAAGTTATCTGGTTTCTGCCTCAGTGGCCCCGAGGTGGTTTTCCTGTTTTTGCTGGTCCCCAGCTGTGGAAATGTTGAAAACCGCTGGCTTAAGCTACTTGCCAAGTTCCCTCACAGCAGAATCCTGCCCAGTCCTGTAGAGAGGCTCCTCCTTGCTGATCTGCCCTGTCTTGATCTCATTACGGTGCCGGACAAACACCTTTTATCTTTACAAACATTTCAATGATCCCTGCATTGGCTTAATGAAGCTTTATGTTGGTTCATAATTCCATGGACTGCA
>NW_025335761.1:20347130-20356585 GCF_004798865.1 Varanus komodoensis | reverse complement strand
CCCATCCAGCAGGGCCAATGAGTGGGAATTCTGGGTACTGCAGTCCAAACACATCTGGAAGGGAGAAGGTTGGGAAGGCTGCTATATGGTATTATCCAACCACAAGGTGGCACTGTGGTATAGCTACACTATGCTGGATTTATGACTTCTCACAAGACTTTGGTTGCAATTTAAAACTGAATACCACTTTCCTCGCACTATAAAAAGCAGCATAAAGGCTGGAAAATAATGGGGGATGCTCTGGAGGACAACAGCATCATGAAAAAGCCTCATACACCTCTATGGGTGAGGATCATGAATACACAATACAAAGTTTGGCATAGCCTGAAGTGTCCAATCCTGCTCAATCTTGAAAGCTGAGCAGGGTCGGGTTTGGTTGGCATCTGGATGGGTGACTTAAATGTTGTGAACCAACCACAGAGCATCAGGTATAGGTGATATAGAACTGTAATGAAGCCATATTCATAAAATGCCTCATGTAGAGAAGCCCCTAGAATAAATAGATTCCTCGAGGCAGATTTTTTTTCTTGTCATGTCTTTCTAAGCAGATGATCCTCTTAAGGCAGAAAGTTTAAAACACACCTGATTATCAGGGCTTCCATTAGGAAATCCATCTCATCCTGCTCAGAACAGATTTCTGGCAATGTCTGTGGAGAAGGAGAAGAAAAAACTATTGTTAGGATGGAGTGGGAGATAATGAGAAGGCAGAGCAGCTGAAGCCTTTTGCTAGAACGTATTTTTGTATGTAGGCTTTTTTTCTTTTTCTTCATTTTATTCTGCTTTTAATGCCCCCAAGGCAGCAAAGAAACTGAACTATAACAAGATGCAGAACCAAAAAACAAATCCTTAAAAATGACATGATTCTAGCTTTGATGTCCCCTGTTAGCATCTGATACTGAACATGAAATGTCCTGCAGTAGCCGTATCTGCAGCAAACCACCTTTCAATCCAAAATAGTGTGGATCGCGGCAGATCGTTAGTGGGAATGATGTGGGGGAGAGGGCCGGAGGGGAGCAATCTATATGTGCAAGTGAATTTTCAGAAAACGTTTATGCTCACCCACACAAAGGCTGGCTGCAGTCTGTCTCTACACATGATCGCAACAGAATAAAATAGAACTTTATTTCCTGTCTTCTGCCAGGTCATGCTGTACCTCTAAGCTAGGCTGACCTCACTTGTGCACATTCACGAAGCACAGGTGTGTTTTGCCCCCTTTCATCCCCGTGCCGATCTTCCCGTTCAAGTCGGGGATGGTTTGGGTTGTGGGCAGCAGGAGAGCATGTGCTCCTCTTTCTGCACCCCTCCCACTAGCCCCACTCCGCAGAGGAAATGGCGCATAATTGTTGCTGTATTTAACTGTTTGCATGCCCTTTCCTGCTGGGGATCATGGAGCTTGTAGCTCAAGTTCAGGATCCTTGGCAGCAAGCAACCCTGCACATAGACTGCCCCGGGAACAGCTTGCTCAGCTGCTTTGAAGGCCTCCACAGCCCGGTCTCCCTCCCTCAGATCTCTACAGCTGATTTTGGGGGGGATGTCGGGAACTGCAGAGGGTGGGGGGAAGTGGTGAGAACAGCTTCTTCCTCAGTTCCCTCCACAGGACAAGTGCTGCATCAAAGGCAGCCTCCTGCTGACCAAAGGAGCCCTTCATCTGCGGGAAGCTTTTGCTGCATCTGGCATAAGGGCCTGCCTTGTTTTTCTGCCACTACACGTGGCAGTGGTGCAGGGTGGGGGTCCGAAGTGGCTTGCTATTTCATATTGTCTGCAATTGCTCTGTGAGCTGCCTTGATGGATATTGGAGTGGAAAGGCTTGTTAAATTCTCCGGAAGAAAGGAAAAGTGGATTTCGGACACAAACCTTGATTGCCACGCGCAGAGGGCTGGGGTCTCCTGTGATTCCTGCCGCCGTTCCTTCGTAAACCTCACCGAACGCCCCATGTCCCAGGGCCCTGCAGGGGGAGACGGAGCAGGGGAGGGAGCATGAGCCTGTGCAACCCCCATGTCTGTGCTCTTCTCTTCCAAAAAGTAGGGAGAAATGGGTCATCGATGCACACTTGGCTTCCTTGTGGAGAGAGCAGCAGAGCCTCACGCTGCTTTGGGCTGCTTCTTTACACACACACAAGGTAAACATCAGGGCTCAGGCAAACTTCACAATGGCACTAGATGTTCAGCAGCCATTTGCAAAGAAGCAGGCGGTGATGCGCTTGGGGCTCGCCAGCCCATTCCAACGTGTCTCTTCTAGCTGTCCCAAAACTTACATAGAAACACAGGACAAGTCAGAAGGGGTCCCCCAGACCATCTAGTCTGACCCCCGGCTCCAGCCAGTTCAGCTCATGTAATCCCCAACAGGTGGTTCTCCAATCTTTCCTTGAACACCCCCATTGATGGGGCCTCACCCACGTCCCTTGGCAGCCCATTCCATATCCTAGGGGTCCTAACCATCAGGAAAGACCTCCCGACATCCAACCTGAAGCCTGATTCCTTGAGCTTTGCCCCACTGGAATGTGTCTGGCACTCCACTGCAGGGAAGAACAGGTCATGGCCCTCCTCCACATGACATCCCCTCACATACCTATTAAGTTGCTAAAAAATCCCCCTGGAGCTTCCTCTTCTCTGGGCTGAAAAGACCCAGTTCCCTCAATCTCTCTTCATATGTCATCCCTCCCAACCCGGCTACCATTCTTGTGACCCTGCACTGGACCAGTTCTAACCTAGCTATGTCTCTCCTATGATGTGGAACCCAGAACTGGATGCAGTACTCCAGTTGTGGACACACCAGAGTTGTGTAGAGTGGTGGGAACCACACTTCTGAAAATATATCCAAGGGTGGCATTTGCCTTGTTAACTGCTGCATCACACTGCCCACTCATGTTCAGCCTGCTGTTGACAAATACCCCAAGATCCCTTTCACAAGTGCTGCTCTCCAGCCACTTGTCCCCCCTCCTGCACCTGTGACACCTATTCCTGTGTCTTGCACTTTTATCCACACGGAATGCCATCCTGTTGTCACCCGTCCACTTCCACAGCCTGTCCAGATCCAGAGTCTTCTGGATCTAGATCACCCGCTCCTCAGCTGTGGCCACTGCCTCCACTTTAGTGTCATCCACAAAATTGGTCAGCAGGCTGGTTATCCCCTCCTCCATGTCATTTATAAAAAGGTGAACAGAAGTGGTCCCAGAACTCAGCCCTGGGGAGCTCCACTCCTCACCGGCTGCCATCCCGATGATCCCCTGATGACTTACCAGAGCATGTATGTGAATGAGGGGGTACGTGATCAGAAATCCCTTTAGGTAGTGATCAGCAGCTATTATACACTAGTAGACAAGCATTTTCAGCCAGGCTTAGAAATAGCAGTGCGCTTTCAACAAGGTATCTCCATCTATTCACTAGAAATCGTATTGCACTGTGGTGCAAAAATGCACCTTGAATCTCCTTACCTAATCAGAAGACAAAGGCCTTTTATGCCAACACTTCTGGAGTTATATGATATATAAAACAATGCCAATTGTTTTCTCCATAGTATGAGGACAGACCTGTTATTTTAATACTTCAGTAAAAAGATTCAGTTGAATATCATCTGGGATACTATCAGCCTCTGTGTGATTGTTTCCTAAATGAAGACCATCTAGGGACCATCTGAGGACCTTCTGTTCAGAAGACCATCTGTTGGTGTGTGATAGGCCAATCATGCGGAGGCCTTTTGCTGCTCTAACCACTGCTCCACTGTCTGTAACACGAGAGCAGGGCACTTCTCCACCCAAACAGCATCCTACACATGTGGAAGCAGCACCTGTGTAGCACACTACAAGGCCAAGCCATGCCTTAGGGGCTGCTTCTGTGTGGCTGGATCCTGGACTTCTCTGGTAACATCTAAGGGGAGGAAACTGGGTGGCACATGGGACAGGCATGGCTCCTTCTCCTGCCAGCACCTCCTCTGCCCACAGAAGCTGATTGTGGGCAATGAACTCATGATCAGAGAACCTAATCCTAGGCTTGTTGTTTCATTAATTCAGCAGAAGACTGTTGAGGAAGAGTGACAGTGGGGAGAAACAGAGGGAAACATGTCCATGTTGTAAAGGTATTTTTGCCCTAGAATGAAAGGCTTAAATAAAGCTATCAAAATGTCAGTCAATTATCCAAGGAAGGTTCTCTGCAGAAATGCTAAGCAACAGGAAAAGGTGGCTATCTGTGCTCAGAGTGAGCAATTTTCTTGAAAATGATGTTTGGATTGAATTCTGACATGCACCCGGCAGGGCTTTGGTTTGTGGGGCAGATATCCACTGTTACAGAGTATATGCACAGGTAGTTGTGGGCTGGTGAGTGTAAGAAGCAGTGTGTTGTTTCCATTCCATCTGCTGAAGGTTTCAGGTGTGTTACTTGCAGCATGTATTACAGACTCAGAGTTGGCCTTTTCAGCAACCAGATGACATGCAATGAAAGTCAATCCACAAAGTCAGTCTCCAAAGAACAACCCATCATCTCACAAAGCCAGCTTTGGAAAATATCAATGCAATGGGCAGGTCTTGCAAACAGTTGGTCTAGAACGCAATCTTTAACAAAAGCAAGGTTTTAACCTTCAGTGCTTGAAAGACGGAAAAGCTGAGACTTTTTAAAAAATTGCTGAACACAAGGACACCAAGCCAGCATGTGAAGCTACTGAAATTAAAATTTTCTCCCTCTGTTCCAGATCTGACTCTACGGCTGAAGGAAGGAACACCTGCCTCTCCAGCAGCCAGCCTGTGAGCTGAGACCTGACCCATGGTTCCCTTCTGGGTGCCCCCGCCCCCCAACAGGAGAGAGAGAAATGGCAAGTGAGAACATTGGTGGTAGCATCTTGCTTATGGAATTCTCTTAAGCAGGCTTGCCTATGCTTTCTCAGTGTTAGTTAACCCACCCCCTTTATTCCCTCATTCCTTCATTCTTTATGCATTTGGTGTCCCAAGCGTTCTCCTTTATCTAGCATCTGGAGAAAATGACACTCAAATCTTCAGAGACATCCCTGCATGGTACAGGCAAACAAAAGATGCATTGAAACAAAGTTAATGGGGATTTGCGGTCCTAACCAAGGAAATAACTGTGTCCAATGAGAAAACTGTTTGTTTTTCCCATCAAGGCATTTGTTGTGGAAGAAGTGCAGAATATCAGGCATTCTGGTTGGCTCACTGATGTCAGAGCCATTAGCATTAAAATGAAGTTGCCGTTTCTCCTGACCCAAAGCTATGCTTCCTCCTCCCAAACAGGCAAGAGTTCTCTGTCCTCAGGCACCACGTGTCTTACCGCAGCAGAGAGATGTTCTTCCGTGGGATCTCCTTAAGCTCGCTGAGTGTGGCAGCCTTCCCAGCAAAGCTGTAGTTGGGATTATAATCTGTCATGATGGTCGAAGTGCGGATTTTGCTCAGATTATATTCTGGGCTTTGCAGGCGGGCCCTGGCCCCTTCGAGTTGTCGCTGCTTGCGATGATAAACTACAAAAGAGCATGGAGAAAAGTAGCAAAGCAGAACAATTGGCAAAGCCTCCCCCCAGATGTTTCCCAAGGCATAATTCACACTGCTTCACTATTTACTATTAAAACTTGCTGTGTTTGGGGGTTAATATTTGCTAACGTTATCATGATTTTGGGGAAGAATCAGAGGATTGTGAGGCAGACCCTGATTGCCAGCCGTGGAGAAGCATTCCAACCTTTGGGACGTGGGAAAAAATGCTGCAGGCGCACAGAAAGATCAGTGGCTGCAAGAAAGGTTGTGGGGCTTTGGCCTTTTGGTGAGCCCCAGAGGGACAGTGTGGACACTGGGAGGGTGACATTTCCTCTGGGAGCCTGGAAGTCTGTACTTATGTACTGTGACTAAGGCAGAGGGGGTAGATATACGGTGAAAGGAAACAACTTTAATTCCTGGGGGAAGAAAGGTAACTGAGGTTCTATTTTGCAAAATTTTAAGTAGGTTGTGAATATGTAACTGTTCTGTGGAAAAAAGCTGTAGCACACAAACATGGCAAAACAAAAACCCACACTCTTAAGGCTCACTTATTTCTTTTCTCTTTGCTTCTCTAATTTCCTTGGAGTTTTGGGGGAATTTATGAGCCTTTTTCAAGAGTAAGCCATCCTGAGGCTTGTGCAAAGGATGGAGTAAAAATGTTGTTCATCATCATCAAAAGAATGCAGGGAATTCAGAACACATGGACTCGCTGATGTCTGTGGCTAATAGGATCTCTGTGGGGTAATCTGGATTGAGGCCACGGTGCAAAGGAAAGGCCTAAAAACACCCAAACCAGTGGATCTGATAACGAAGAAGAAAATTGTGTTTGAAGGTTTAATCACAAAGCTCCAACAAAACATCCACTTAGACCTGGAAGGCAAATTGATGTTTTGAGTGACTACTGAACACAGTTTACTGAATTATTTTTTATCCTAGAAAACAGTGACAAGAGCATACCATTTGCAGGTGTACGATAGCAAGCAAAGCATTTGCTCAAACAGTGTGGATTTACAATAAATACTTCATGTCACTTAGTTTTTCTACTCCGCAGCTCTTGGGCCGCAGATGCTGTATGTTGCCAGAGCATTTTGGGCTCTTTGCTAAAACATGCCACACTTTGGCTCCCTCCTCACATTTTTCTGAGTGACTTGCTCCCCAGAGACAACAAAGCTGTGTTAGTCCTATTCACTGGAAATTCTGAAACCAACCAGTCAACTAAGGCAAGGCTGGGCAATTGGTGCCCTCCAGACACTTGAATTACAGTTCCCATAATCCTTGCTTATTGGCCATACTAGCTGGGACTTATGGGAGTCACAGTCCAAAATACCTGGAGGGTGCCAGTTTGCCTAGCTGGGGAAATGCAATAGTGATAAAATTGCACATGTATCACAGTGAGGACTTCTGTCCCGAAAGAGAACCACAAAATATTTTGAATGAAATAAATCCATCTGGCATTCTTTAGTTATCCTTTCCCTTCTGACCCATGTGTTTTAGAGTGAAAGCCAGAGTGTAAGGGCTGTGCATGCATTTCCCAGCAGTTTGCAGAATACATTATGTGATTCTGATGCTGAAGATGCTGATGCTGCTTTCATTATACTGCATGGTTCCGTGTGACCAAAAGCAGCTCTTGTTCCTTTGAGGAGACAGCCACTTGCAATCACATGGCGTTACAGAGGGACTTGTGCTTCTGCAAATGGAAATCGGGATCCAGCAGAGGCGGTCCGTTGGAGAAAGAGGGCTGGGGCTCCACCCCTCCTGCTCAGCCGGAGGCCCCCAACCCCAGAGCAGCTTTTGAGGGGTCACAGGGAATTGGGGAAAATCACCCATCCTCTCTTCCTCCATGGAGTGCAAGTCCCAGTGGTTTTCCAGACACCTGCTTGTTGCTCCAATATTCACCCCAGAGAATACACATCCATACTCTGATGAGACCAGGAATGGGAACGGATGAATTCCTCAGAGCGGCAAAGCAAATAGAGGCTTCTTACCGACTGACAGGCTGCCGCATGTGAGAGCCATTCCGAGCACCACGGCAACAGCAATCACGGCCAGCAGGAGTGGGAGAGGCAGCGGTCCTTCTGGGATGGGCCCACGGAGGATTGCTTAAAACAGAAGGAATACATCTAAATATATCAGCACATACACACAACTCTTACGTGGTGTTTCTCAGAAAGTCCAAAGAGCCAAGCATTCTATTTCCCAAGCTGCCAACCATAGGATCCTGGAATGCTCCTTAGTACAGGGGTATCAGCCCAGCCAGCTGCTGCTGCTGGTTCCCAGAATCACTAACCAGATGGTCTGTGGAGATGGATCTACTCACTTTAGCTGCCAGCCATTGATATGGTTTCACAAAGGAACGATGGCACCCAGGTGGATCTCCTGGTAGGCCATGGATCCTGACATAAACTGGAGAATGTGGGAAGATCTAATGATAATGAGACTGAGGCCCCATTGGTGAGGATGTTCAAAGATAGGCTGGACATGTACATGGTGGGCATGTCGTGAGCGGAGCCGGCTGGAGCCGGGGGTCAGACTAGATGGCCCAGGAGACCCCTTCTGACTCGCTCTGTTTCTATGTTTCTATAACTGATAGTCACATACTGCTGTGAGACAAGCACAGTTATGAAATAGATGAAATAATGAATGCCCCAATGCATTCTTCATTTTCTTAGAAGATGCATGACTGGTATCTCAAGGAGGAATTTCCTGACTAGACAGTGCACCCAAAGTTATGGCACAATGTGGAAAATAGTGAGCAACTGGAATTAACAATATAAGAAGAGGTATGCTGGATCAAATCAAAGGTCTGCCTAGTCCAGAAAGTTGTCCCCACAGTGGCCAACCAGATATCTGAGGGACCTGAACGCAACAGCTCCTCAGCACCTGTCACAAAGGGGTGTCCTGCCTTGGACCCTGCCTTTGGAGGTAAAACATGGTCATTGACGGCCTGCTCTTCCATGGACGGTCCTCTAGGTCATGGGTATTGGATTTCTAGTCGCTGTCTGGTATCTAAGAGTGCTGCAGCAGTGCTGAGAACCACATGTTAGATTTGTTGGTGTGCTGGCAACAACGCAGAAAAAGACATAAGAGGAGAAACAGTTGTGTAGCATGGGCCCCCTCAGAAATACAATGACAACTCATCAATAAACCTTTTTAGAAATCTTAGGCTGTGGAAAGGTGCTGTCCAAGAAAACCACACTATTCACCCTGGAATCCTAGGAGATCTAAAGCAGATGTGGGTGCAAAGAGATCCTTCACTTCCACCAATATTCCATATCACAGTATTCTGTACATCATGAATAAAAATATTTTAACGTAGGCACTTGCATCCAAGCCTGAGGCTGCTTACAATAAGCATGATCATATTTACAACTGTACTTAGAGCTGTAAAAATACAACACAACATAAGCAAAATGAAAACAACACCTTCAGTCTAAAGCTGCTCAGTTTTGAGAGCTCACTGGGGAAAGAGAATTATTATTAACTCAATTAGGTGGCATATCAGGCTTGGATCAGGATCTACTCTGATGTACAACCTGATTTAATAATAATGCAATCAGGTGGCATGGAAAGCTGAGGCTGTGGAAAGGAGGAGAAAATTCAAAGAATTCAGCCAAGTTCAGCAGTTTAGATTTGTACATACTTATTTAATCTGTTCCTGGTGTGCCAAAGAGAAAGCAAACGTAGAAACATGTTTTATTCAAGGAAAGTGTTTCAGGTTTTTACCTGTGCATGACACATTGTCGCTAGCCAAGATGGCCCCGACTGCACAAATACAGGTTGGTAGGTGAGTGTCAGGATTTTGCTTGCAGATCCCAGATTGGCAGTGATTGCAATTCAAGTATACTTCAATCACTACTTCGCCATGGCTTTCCATAACTGAAAAGGAAGGACATGGATGGGAAGTAGACTTTAGGGAGACTCACATCTCCAACAGCCAGGTGTACTTGCAATCCACTAGAAGAACAGGCGGAACTAGTACGAGGAA
>NW_025335761.1:20014168-20347030 GCF_004798865.1 Varanus komodoensis | reverse complement strand
TTCCTCGTACCACAATAAGTATTTGAATTGATTACAATATTGATACGTATTTGTGAAATAGGTTGAGAACTGAGGAAGTAGATCTATTGAAGAAATACCACGGAGGCTACTGAAAAATATCCTTGCATGGTAGCACTCAGTGTGGCGGGCAAAATACATTTATTGTGTTTACCATAAAAACAGTATTCTGGAACACCTCAAAAGATCAACAAATGCATTATAGCACTGATTACATGAAAGCTCTCATCCATGGAAGTTTATACCGTAATAATCCACCACTGGCCATTTTTTAAAAATTAGAACCAATGAAAATGCCAAGACAGTATGCAAGAGGCAAGTTTTCTGGAATGCTTTATTAGTTTAGGTACAACAAAGTGAGAAATGGATGAAGAATTTTTTAAAAATCCAAAGATCTGGTCAGACGTTATGGCCGCAAGGTCTGCTGTTCAGATCTGGTTTCAAAACCAGGATATGCAGACTGAATGAAAGCACAGTCTCACCTGCCAGGGGGCTCAGAAAGATCTCCCCAACCGGATTCACAAAGGAAACACCATGGCGTCCGTCAGCGGTGAGGTCATCCTTTTTGGAGGCATCACCACCTGGGTGACAAAGAAGACGTCACTTTTTCAAATGCTCCTGCCCCTCGCAAGAAGCAGTGGGCTTCTCGGTGTGCCAGTCCAACTCAAGAGAAAGTCTTTCCCACCCTGAACCCTCCAGCACTGCCAAACCATCGCCTTTCTTCAACCTGCTGGAAACAGATGCATCCCTGTGCTTCAGCAGAGGCCATAAAGCCAGGCTCTAGTTTACATGGCAGAGCTGGCAAGCTAAAAATGATCCAGTTTTGTTCAAATTCACTGCAGCGCCATCAAAGCTTCCACAGTTTTCATTTTTGCCAGTGACTGTACACTATCCAGAATACTCTGGTATGTTTATCAGAAATGGAAAATATACTTCTAAATATGCTGATGTGCATTGTCTCTGTTAAGAGTTCAGGTGAGAAGACTGGTCCACAACTGGAGGGCCAGTGCAGACATCTGGAATTGTGAAGGGGGCTTAACTACTACATGCAGTGGCTGATCTCCCAGATGCCAGACTGGTGAGCCTAAAAGAAAAGCAACTTGTCCAAGAACAGAAGTGCCTGAACTCCAAAACCCAAAGCTGCTCTTTTCAGCCCAAATAAAGGTGATGTCCAAGAGCAGTACTTTACTGTTCCTTTAATCAAACCAAAGGAAAGGAACTCTAAAAAGAATCTTAATTGAAATTATGATCGTGGGTGTACCACCACTTTGAAGACTCCAGTCTAAACACTGGTATTAGAAGAACATTTGCATCATGCCTTACTGGGATACCATTCACCATTTCCTTCCTTCACTGATTGTCCTGCAGTTTGAATGCAACTTGACCTGCTGTGAAAGGAAAGTGTAGCCTAACATACCCTTGTAGCCTCCACCTCCACCACCAGATGTACAAGCTCCTCCACCACCACCAAAGCCACCAGAGGTAGCCCACTGAAGCTTCTCCAGGGCTTGGTGGCAAGCTGCACCACCTTCTCCGCCCTCTAGAAGTGATCGTCCGGTCCAAGGAAACTGGGTGGTATCGTCCCAACCGCCACCGCCACCTGTGGACAAGGTACACGGGAAAAAACAGGTGCGCACTGGTGTGTGAATTACTTCTTTGAAGGATGTATCAACTAATGAAATTGTCCAACATCCTGACAGTCCTGGTAGTTAGAAAGCACCTGCAAATGTTTCAAGGATAAATAAATATTCCACCATAAATGTTCCAATATTTTGCTCCTATAGGCTGATAAGGCAGATGAATTTGTTTCTCTTGCTGCTGCTGGTTTTCTATAATTATATTATTATTTCAATGTTATGAGCTGCCTCCAAACCAAAGTTCTCAGGATGACATACACAATAAAAACCTATAAAATAAAAGCAATGACAAAATGCTTGTTCAAAATTTCGCAAATGCTTAAAAGCAGCAGCAACAATTCAGAATAATTTAAACAGAAGAGTTAAATATCTAGGTAGCTAAGAGTGCGATCCTACCACCACTGGACACTAAATGGATGGCCATAGGAGAAATTGGAGTTGTAGCTCTGACTTCAGACACTTGCTCCAAGGTCAGAGCTGGGGCTCCAAACTCCAAGCGCTGCCCCTTGGCCCTTGCAGCCAGCATGGGATGGATGGGACTGGCTGTGTCTCTGTGGAGAGAAGACGATGGCACCACCAGCGCTTCGTGCAGCCTGGCAATGCTGCAGCCTCCTCTCCTTGTGCTCCAGGGCAAAACACCTTGACAGACAGCCAAATCAGACGACTGCATTTTGCAGGGAGGGACCTTCGTATCAAGACAGAAGCCTGTCCTGTGCCACAATCCATCCTCATTGGATTGCACTGTAAAATGTGGGAAATCTCTATTTTAAAATGTAGTACTAAATGTGTCTTTGAAGAGGACCAGAAAAAAATTCTTTTCAGCGGTCTTAACCCAGCCTACTGCCCAAAATAGGAACACCCCAGAAGCCAGTTGGACCTCTTTTGGGAGGACACTCCAGAGCTTGGGGGACAGACAAGTTGTGACAAGGTGGTAAGTCTGTTGTAGGTTTCTTTGGAGAGCAGTTCAAAATTTGGTTATTTAAATGAAAATCTTGCTGCAAATTCCTGGAATTATGGGTGCATCTCCTGAAAACAGAAGACTCACAACCTCTATTTATTATTTTAGTTTTTATTGAGTTTATTAAATGCCTCATAAATACATCGCTCTAGGTGTTTCTTAACATACCCTGGCAAAGGCAGTGAATCGCCACTATAAAAATTCCAGAAAGAAAGGCTTGTCATTGATTCCCTCCTCTGCACCCATCACATTAGAATTGGGAATTCTGGAACTACCTCTGCTCCAAGCATGGACTGGCTTTTGACGTCCAGCTTACTCCTTCCCCACAGTTAAGTACATTTTCCACTGGGAAAGATTATCTCTTTACTGTTTAAATCTGACCCAATTTCTCAACCCTTGTACACCTTCCTTCTTCCCATGCCCAAATGCTCCTTTTTACTGGCTCTCTGTTTTTAAATGTAGGTCCCATTTTTGCAGAATGCCTACTCCACACCCCATAGATTGACAGCTATCCAAAATACACAGTCTAAGGGACCGGGTTCTAAAAACTGCCAAAGTTGTTTGCTCAGCTGCTAATTCCACTGCCTACGATCACCTGCAGGTTCTCACCTGCTGCCCCGGTTCTCCCACTGACTCCAGGTACTGCTGTGCTGTTCACGAACTGTTCCAAGAAGACTTCATCAAGGGGACCATCCTGATTTTTCAAGTAAGCTTTCCCTCCACCTCCTGCTGCAACGAGCAAAGGTTCAAAGGCCCCGTCCTTCCACTGCTCAATGCATTAAGGAAATAGAAAAACACACAGCAGGTTCCAAATCAGACTCCAATTAAAAACACACACCCAAAAATGCAGATACGAATGTCTGGAGAAAGCCTTATTCTTACTGGCGTGAAATGCAAAGCAGTTAAGTCTCGAGCAATCTCACAATGAATCCAGCACCAGCAGGCAGCTGTGATCATGGCAGGGTTTCAGGAAAAAATCTGATGTGTAGTTGGGGAAACCCGTGGCCCTCCAGATGTTGATGAACTAGAGTTCCCATCATCTTTCACCATTGGCCATGCGGTCTGGGGCCGAGTCCAAAAGCATCTGGAAGGTCACCGGCTCCACCTGTGATCTTGTATGTACAAAATGCTATTTGACAGCTGCTCAGAGAATGCTGGTCATCATTGATATGATATGTTGCTATAATTAACACAATACATAAAATGAATAAATAGTGACTCAGATAGGGTGAAATGACATTTCTTGGGATATTCTGGTCCCTTTTCCCCTGTGAAATAAGAGAGAGCAACTTTCTTTGGAGCACAGCTTCCCCACAGATTTAAACAGGTTTATTAGCCATTTCCTTCCTTGGGAATTCCTAGCAACTCCAGCCCAGTCTGCATCCTCTTCAAATGGCAGCACAAAAGTGTTCCAAGCACTGGGAAAATGTAATATTCCTGTGGCATAAGCTCAGTCTTGAGAAAAGAGATCTACATTTCCTATGACAAACTGGTATTAATTTTCTGGAAAGGGCTCTTGAACATCCAGCAATAGACCAAAAAAGATATAATTTTATCAGTGTGCTCATTTGCCCCCTGCAACCAGAGGTTTATTTGGATCCAATGCAGAGCAGGGGGAATGGCAGAGACAGTCTTTGCCTCCCCATCCCCCTGCCTTGCATTTCATCTAGATGGGCTTTCCCCCCATCTAGCTGGGAGCTCTTAGAGGGGAAGAATGGAGACTGGAGCGGCTTCAGGATGCCCCATATGCTGGCCACTCCACTCCTTTTGCCCCTTTCTATGGCCGCTTCCCTGACCTTGGAAAGTGGCCAGTGCGGGTTTTTTCTGAACCAGCTGTGAATTGGGAACCTGAGCTATCCTACGGCCCAGCAGGGCTATAGGCTCCTCCCTCACTTGGCTAAGATAAGTGCATGCCATCAAAAGCACGGAAGGAAATTCTGGACTAAACATTGCCTCATTTCTCTCCCATAACTTCACATTGGCCACCACATATTTGTATCTGGGTTGCTGCTCTTTATACCATTTTTGTACTTGTGCCCAGTGTTTTTTGTGAGGCATCAGGGCTGCCCCTAGGAAAGTGTGTGTTCAGTTTCACATCCAGTTTCACACTTCTGCGCTCCCCTCCTGCTTTGGAGGTGCCTTTCAATCATTAGTCTCATCTAGTTATAAAATGTACGTGCACAATTTTGTGAACACTCCCTTCACCCCACTATCATCACAGCAAAGGCATTTTGAACCAGATGGAGTAATATGCTGGTCCAGGCAGGGAACAAGCATTCAGTTGAGGAATTCTGTCCTCCTTCAAGGCTGAACACTTTTTGGTGCCACCTGAAATTCATCTGTAGGCCGATGCCAGAGGGAAGGCTACTAGCATGACCCATATACGCCACTGCGGGGGTATTCCATCTTTCCCTCCTTAACCAATTTGTTTGTGGAAAGAAAAAGGATGGAAGCAGTGCTGGGAAAGTTTGCAGTGGCATGAGATGTTGCCAAGACTTGCTGTCAAAATCTGGAAACGAGGCAGGGGGATTGCAGAAGAAATGCCTCACCTGGAAGCCTTTCTCAGTGCTTGGTGAGCTGTGCAGCACTCAAACTACAGCCCAGCACTGACCTCGACCATCTCTGTGTGACGGAGAATGGGCAGCATCCCGCGCCTCTGTGCCCCCTGCCAACTGTGGGGTGCACAACAGGAAGTTCGCAGGCTTCTAAGCAGCTCCAGCAATGAATGGAAATGCTCCTTAACAGATCGGAACAGTTCAGCAGCGCTCTGTGCTCCAGGCTCTGCTGACCTTTCCTGCTCCTGAGATAAGCATTCAGTTCATTTCCTTCTGCTCAAGGAGCCACGATCTTCCTAGTCTGTGAGCACTGACTCCCACTAACATGCAATTATCTGGCTGAACTCAGCAGTGCTCGAGAGACATGCCTAAAATTGCAGAGTTTGCACTCCATTAACTGTTTCCTTGGCCCAAGGAACCCTGGGAACAGTAGTTTCATGAGTGGCTTTGGAGTCCCATAGCACCTCACCAAACTACAGGTCTCAGGATCTTTTGGGGGAGGCCATGACAATTATGCTGATAAGCATATTTGCCTTGTACATGTTAGGGTTTTGAAGTTAAGCAACAACAACTCAAAAATCTCAATGAGGAGAAGTTCAGAATGAAACTGGGCAAGAATCAATGTACTGCATGAAAGAGTGTCAAGTTTGGTTTCTCCAATTTCTCATTTTTCAGTCTCAAGTTTGGTTCATCTTGAATGCGAAGATTTTTTTTCAAAAGATTTTGCCTGAAAATTTATCAGCATTTTTATGCACATGTCTCCCAATCCATGTATCTTTACTTAATATTTTGCCAGTATTTTTCCTAATGCAATGCATATTTGAACATTACTTTCTTTTTTTCTGTTTGTGCTTTTTTAAATTGGAGAACTCCACTGAAAAAAACAGAAAAATTAAATTAAGAGTGATAACCAAATTTCAGTTTGGGTTGATGTTAACTGGTCAGAGAACTTTGGCTACTGGTTGGTATATAAATGAAAAAATAGTAACAATAGTAATAAGAATGATTCAAAACTGTGAAATGATGTATGTTCACATTAAAATAAGCACTGAACGAATACCCCCCTCATCTCAAGTTAAAACCTTTATGCCCAAACAACATTGACTTTATAAAAGGATTTATATACTCTCTTTGGGCTCTCAAATCATCTCCATAGCTCCATCCAGGAGCTGCAATGTAAGGTGCTTATATTGTGAGCTGGGGGGAAGATCACATGGAGAATCTCCCCATCAGTGTGGAAGATTCCTGGCAGCTCCGCTGCTTGACTCTCAAGAAAAGAGGCCAGATGGTTTGTGCTAATCATCTGAAAAATGCCACAACCCCAGCATGATTTACAAAAAACAAAAAGGCAATGTTCACATGGGTGCTGCAGTGTTTCCGTTGGCCCTTGCTCAAATACCACTCCTGCTCGGATGCTTCTCAGAAGGAGTTAGAAAGAAATACGGGCACTCACTCTAAAGACGTACGTGGCGCCTCCACCTCCGCCCCCCCCTCCAGCCCATTCGGTCAGTCCCTTCTCTTTCTTGTACTCCTCTTCAATCTCTGATGATTCTCCCAGGCAGATCTGCTTAGTCTGAGAGTTTCTCTGGAAAGAGAAATAAAAGCAGCAGTTCAAAATAGGTGAAGCCAGGGTAGCAGTCTGGTGACAACTAAAGGGATTTTACTTACTGAAGCCAGAGATTAAATTGAACTTTAAGTAAACTGTGAATCATATTTACATATATTTTTGTATTGCAAGATTTCCACAAAGTTGCCTTTCTGAGAATTCTGAACAAAGTTGGTGAGAGCTTATTTTAGAAGAAAGTTAAGAACAGGACATCAAAACACATCCTTAGTTGAAAACGTTACTTTTATTAGTGCCTTTTTCCAGCAATTTTGAAATGTGGTATTTTCCCCCCAAACACACTAACCATGTAGAAAAAACAAAAACAGAGAAATTGAACCATAAATAGCAAAGCATCTCAAAGGTTCGGAAAAAAAAAACATGGAAGCACCTGCAGCATTTGCGTTTCCATAAAGCTGCTGGTGTCAGCTAAAAAGCTACGGCTGATCTGAAATGAGGATGGATATTGAGGGTGGGCAGCTTCTTCAGCTAATTATATAACAATTACGCAGGTTGCTTTCAGGATGAATTCAAAGGGCTTTTTCACAAAAGCGGTTCATCACCTGGGCTGCAGAAAGCATTGAGGATGCCGCTCCTCAAATGGCCACCACATCAGCTGCAAAGCAAGGCCAGAACCTCACTCAGGAACTGAGCATAGCTGCTCCAAAGAGCCAAGTTACATTCACTGGCAGCCTTATCTAATGAGGTATAAAATTGCTGCTTATACTACGGCTGCAGTGGTTTAAATCACTTGGTTTATCAGGTTTGATTGTTTTACCATGCATCTTGCTCAACTCTTTGAGTGTTGGGAACAAGGGTGAAACGGTCCAGTGGTGTGGCCTGAAGGCAGGGCTTGCGGGATTGTGGCTCACACTGGGCTGCCGGGAAAAAAGTCCTGAAATTCCTAGTGGGCCCTAGCCAGCTGTGCCTTTTTTCGGTCCAGCTGTGCATAGGATTGTCCCTTTCCTGTCGCTTTGCAGAGAATATCCAAACACTTATTAGAGCATCAAAAAGACCTCTACAAAGTTTTCTGCCACAGCAATGTATGGTATCTAGATCTGATCACTAGACTGATGTTCTTTGGAGACGGAGAGTAATTTTTAATCTTCCTTTCTACAGAACCAAACAGAAAGAGGAATTGATACTCCTGCTCAAATAACAGTGAGGTCAGCGAAATACCACATTGTGGAGAGAGATGTTTTGAATGAAGGATAATGTTTGGATCACAGGTCTTCACCAAATATGAGTGCTCCGTTAAGACAAATGAGCAGAGAGCAAACTGCCTTTGAACACAACGGGCATCTGATCTTCATGTCAACCCTTTAGTGCTGGTGTGGAAATAACGGCAAGGAGCTACAATTCCTTGGAGAAGATGCAATTAAATCCACGCTAGAGAGCAATATGGTTTACATGAAGGACAGTATGTGGTAGTTTTATTAAAGCAAATGCAAGCAGGAACCAAACAGATAAGTCAATTTGGAATTCCAGAGTCAATATTTTAAAATAGACTTGCTGTGGCTGTTTCTCCCTTTTTGCAGATTTTGCATGGCTGTTACTTCATCATCCTCTAGAATCAGTTTATACCTTCTGGAGAATCAAGTAATAAAGTTCTTCACCAACTGCACCACTTCAGATCTCCTCTCTGCACTCAGAAAGCCAACATGACAGGCAGAAACTGTCTCCCCAGGCTGGAGAACTGGCTGGAGAACTGGCTGAACTGTCTCCCCTGACATGCTATGAATATATGTGCAAAGTCATATTTCGTGGGATAGTCCAAGCAGTGGCTCCCCCACTTACCGCCTGAAATCCAAGCATGCTGTCCCCCACCTGTAGCAGGTTTGGGGAATCTTAAGCCTGGAGGGCAAATCTGGCCCACATAGGATTCCAAGCCAGCTTCCTGAGACGTCCTTGATGGCATGCCTTCCTCTGCCCCCCATTCCTCCAACCACTACTGCTCAAGGAATGGCTTTTGTGAAGCCAAAAGGTTGGGAAGGGTATTTTGGGCCCATCCCCTTTTGCTCACCCCCTTTGTCCTCACGCCCATCCACCATTGGAAGCAAGCTCCTGAGTGCATCTCTAGAACAGAATTTGGCCCTTGGTTTAAAAGAGGCTGCCCACCCCATGTTACAGTCTGAGAAAAGCTTTATCACCTGCTTCTATGCAGCGCATAACGCTGCCCTTGTAATTCCTCCTTTAGTCTAACTCCATGGCTCCTCCAAATCACCCAGCGCAGCAGCTCTTGATCCAGAGTAGATGGCAAGGAACCCAAATGTGTATCTGTACAAAATCTTAAAACTCTGAGTGTGCATGTTTAGGAATTTTAAAGAAAATTCACAACACGTCCCTAAGTTGTAATTCCAATGGTTCTTTGGGTCAGCTATTACAGTTGCAGTGATGGAATTTATAGTCTAGACATGACATAATAGCCTGTTGAGATGGAAGAATCAGAACTTTTGACACTTGCTATCCAAAGGAAAACAGCTCAGTTCCCTGTGCTGCTTGCTGCTAATCCAAACGGCAAAATTATTCTGCCACTGAAGAGGTGCTCAGTGAAAACCCAAAGGAATGGTGCCAAGCCTCTATGTCAGGGAGTACCTGTACTTTTGTCCCGTTTCCTGCTTTGCTGTCACCATCACTGGGCAAACTGCTTTCTGCAAGAATCCCGTCCCTGACCCTCTCCCAGCCACCCTCTGGCTGTTTATCAGGAGTGATTGTGCTCAGTGTGGCAAGCTTTGCTTCTCACCCCTGGGCAGGCGTCTTCTCCTTGTTGCCCCACCAAGATGTAGAGGAGCTCATCTTTCTCAAGTTGGAAGTTGGCTGAAATAAAGACACCATGAGATCGCATATTGTGGTTCTTGGCTCCTTTCCCTCCAGCTGCTCCATATGCTGAAATCCTGGAAAAGAGCAGCAACAATTAGCAACTCCACAGCACCAGGACCAGTTTCAAAGCAGCACCAGCTGTGAACTTTGCACAGCACACCAATGTGTCAAAGTCTTCCAAACACTCTCCAGATCCCCTGCTCTTCAGGATGGCGATATCTGGCAGGGCTGAGATTACACATGCATGTATGTATGTAATCATTGTCTTGCCTGCCTTTCAGGGCAGAAACTTCCCAAGGCAGCATGAAGCATAAAAACACGTAAGGGCTGATACAGTATTAAGAGCAGTGAAAATAGCATTAAAACCCAGGAAAATGTTCAAGTCCTTTCCTCTAACTCTTGAGTCAAGGCTCAAGTCTTTACTTTCAAGTCCAAGTCGAGTCTCAAGCCATTGCAAGAAATTTTCGAGTCAAGTCTCAAAAGCCAACCTCCTCCCTGCCCCCACCCTTGAAACTCCCTCCCTCCCACTGCCTCCCTCATGCCAAAGCGAAGGCCTTCCCTTCCCCCGGAACGCCGTTCTTGCACCCCAGAGTGATACTCACGTGTACCGGTTGGATTCTGGCACCTTCCACACTTGCACCCCTCGTAGCTGCCCCTCTTTTTCCACAGTCACGGAAACGTTGGTGTTGCGATACGCGCTATCGCACTGCGCCTGAGTTGGCCCTCGGGGGCCGCTCGCCCCGCAGGATGAAAACCACCACGGACTAGCACGCCCCTCCCCTAGGACCGAAAAAACAGCCAGGGTTGTGATCTGACATGTCTCGCTTCCTTTGATTTCCCGGGCTATTGCCAAGCTGCCCCGATGGCAAAGAAGTCCATTATTTTCACAGTTCTTATTCCTTCCAGATTCTCATGGGCTACGTTAGGTGGCTACATTAGATGAACTGTGAATTTTGTTCCTTACCTACCAATGCAAAGTGTTAGCACTTATCCACCCACCGCATCAGCTACCTGGTGAGTTTTTTAAACTACATGTCATATTATAAATATTGTTTGTGTATCAGCCTTTGTAACTGAAATCAGAGCAGAATTATCTCGGCCAATAAAATAACTGAGCTGGAAGCCAATTGGAACCTACAGAAGTACAGATACTAGTGTGACTATTCAGAATGGTAGTGGATTATTGAACTTGGCTTATAAATTCCTGATTCATAGACATCCGTGTAAGGAAGGCAGTAGAGGCTTTTTTTTTTGAAGAGCTGAGTACTAAACCAAAAATATTTCTGATCATAGCCCTGATATCTATTGAACTCTTCTGTTCCAAGAATCCTAACCTTTGTCCTCAATATGCACCAGAATTTTTCTTGAGTCTGCATTACTTTTGGGAAAACACATTCTGCTCAGAAAGAAAATCTGTTACAGATGCACTTCAGCACTGTGTGCTTGTGGGTCGGTGCCCGTGACACGCACAGCACAAGTTGTGCAGTAATGCAACTCCCAGTTCTTGAAATGCAGGGGTTCAGCCCAAGGTGAAATCCATTTCATTGACACTTGTGGGAATCGTATTCTAGCAGTGGGAGGGTCTGGACAAAAGGGGTGGGAAAGGAGGAGCAGCGCACAGATGCCAGTGTATTTTAGGAAAAACCTTGTTTAACTAGTGTCTGTGCCTTTGGAAAAGCATTTCAACCTTTTAGAAGCACGAAAAACTGAATAAATACCAGGGAACAATCAAATGACTGGGGGTCCAGGGAAAGGGGGTGTAGCCATCTGGGGAGCTCTAAATCCCAGGAGGATCCCGTTTGGATCAAAGGCCTGAGGTTCTTTCTGCGTTCCTGCTGTAAGATTTCCAGCCTCCAGAGTATAAGAATTCTTTCTGATAGAACAAATGGCTCATCTCTTTGGAGCCTGCAGTCTTGAATGCTCCAACTGGCTCTGGATCAGCATGGTCTCTGTCCTAGCGCCAACGAAATTTTCCTTTTACTTGTGCCTCCTCTTTCAGCCTAGTCTAGCTATGCTTCTGCCCTGCTGTGCCTCGTGGGACCCAAAAGGGTGCTGTAAAGTGCAGAAAAGGGTTCCTGCAATGATTAAGGGTTGGAATGTCTCCCCTGTGAGGAAAGGTTGCAACTGCAGAGACTACGGGGAGGCATGCTAGAAGTATAAAAAATTATTTTTGCTTTGGAAGAAGTGGAGATGATGGCATGCCTTCTAGCGCCTGGAGTCATCTCATGAAGTCAACTGGTAGAGAACTCAGGACAGAGTAAAGGAAGGCCTTCTTCACACAGCACTTGATTAAACTATGGAATTCACTTCTTCAAGATGTGGTGATAGCCACCAGTTTGCATCGCTTCAAAGGCATTGCACAATCCACGGAGAACTGGGGTCTGATTCGGCGGTGCTGCCTCTGGTACCAGAGACAACATGGGTGTGTGCAGCTTTTACTAGGGCATATGGGCAAGAAGGTGCAGTTGCATTCATAAACTGCCTGTGTGAACACAATGCTGGGAGTTTCTCACAACCCTGAACAGAATGCTGGGCTGGGTGGGCCCTTGCTCTGATCTGGCATGGTTCCTGGCATGTTTTTGATCGGTTTCCTGACTTTTTTTGGCTGAGCTGCAAGAAAGGGACTGTGCAAATTTCTCTGATTGTCTGCTGACTAGAGCAGGATATTGGCCAGAAGGATGAGATACCATGCAACATGCCCTTCTGCACTCAGGCTGAAAGAAAAGACAGAAAGTAAAATGGTTCAAAAATGTATGCATGCATGTATGTATGCACATATGTATGTATGTATGATTTGTAATACAATTCATGGTCTGATTCACATAGGCAACCTACTGCAAAGGTGCTCCCTTAAAAGCAAGCTTGTGGAAGTAGCTCTAAAGTAGCTCTGCTTGGCCAGTCTCTTTATGAAGGGATTGAATATTTAATCCAATTTAAAATATGCTACTGTAAACCTTAAAAAGTCCAAATCAGAGCAGGAGTTGCATATTGGTTTTCCCCCACTGACCTGGCTCAGAGAGGGCCCTGTGCACATATTCTGGGTGGGAGTGCTGCTGAAACTTTGCCCAGAGATCTACTTTGCCCAGATGACCTGCTCTTGTTTTGGAGATTTTTCTACACAAAGCTATTAATTGGCTGCTCGTTCATGGGATCTGCTTTTGGTGACATGGCAGAATTGAGTTCCGAGTGCTACACAAAGATGTTTCCCTCTCTGCTTTCTCTCTATATAACCTCAAGGTGGCATGGTGGAATATCAGAATAGTGCAAATGCACAAGGGAGATTGCCTTTCCTTTTGCTTTCACAATTACATCCTGCAGTTTCTCCAAAAGAACTCATCAAGAATGAGGGTTAGACACAAAAGACAGAACAGAACTGGAGGGCTTTAGCTTGGAGTCCTGCATTGAGTAGGGAGTTGGATTTGATGGCCTCGTAGGCTCCTTCCACTTCTCTGAGTGCTATGACTCTATTACAATAGCAAGAGCAAAGAAATGGAACAACAAATGAGGAAACACAAGAAACCTTTTCCAGAAGATCCAAGAAATCAAAGGGAAATTCAAACCTAAATAAGGAATACTGAAAGACCAACAGACTACCTGCCCAGGAGAAAATAAAGAGAAGGTGGAAAGAATACAAAAGTAGTATAGAGAAGATGACAGACTCCTCTGAAGAGGAATCATGAGGAAGAACTTGCAATATTAGTAAGTGTAATAAAAGCTGAACTGAAAGCATTTAGAAGGAATAAAGTACCTTGAGTAGACAGGATACCAGTAGAACTATTCTAAATTGCATAGACTAATCCATCTGAATCCTAACAAGGATATGCCAATGAATATGGAAAGCAAAACAACATTCAATATGCATTCCAATCCCCCAAACAGGAGATGCTAAGGAGTGCAGCAACTATGGGACCATCGCACTGATTGCCCTTGCACTCAAAGCGATGCTCAGGGTGTTGCAACAAAGAATTTGATCCTTTATCACAAGAAATGCCTGACACTCAACCTGGAATCTGAAAAGGGGGAGGCGCTCGAGATCATATTGCAAATGTACTTATCTACTGGAATGCACCAAAGAATTTCAGAAGCCGCTCAGCCTATTCTTTATAGACTACAGCAAAGCCTTTGTATGTATTACAAGAAACTATGAATGGTTCTGAAAGAAAAGGTGTGTCTGAAAGATCTGTATCATGGCTAAGAAGCTACTATTAGGACCAAATATGGAGAAACAGAATGGCTTCCTACAGGCAAAAGTATTATGTATTTATTAACTCATATGCTGTCCCATAAGCCATAAGGATCTCTGGGCTGCTCACAAGAAGTTATGCAACAATATTGCATAACCATATGAGACAAGGAAGTGTGTATCAGTCTGTAGATGGAACAGAATGCACCATAAGGAAAGTTTGATTAGGATCAGCAGAAGGAGTGAAAAGTGGCAGAAGATACAGCAATAATTTAAGATATGCAGATAATACCATGCTGCTGGCAGGAGGCAGCACTGAACTGATGAAAGTAAGAGAGACTGCAAAAGCAGGACCCCGGGGGAACATTAAGAAAACAAGATCATGATTACAGAGGAATTACACCATTTCCATGTCAACAATGAAGAGACTGAAATTGTGAAAGATTTTGCATACCTTGACTCAATGGCCGATTCAAAGGGAGACAGTCACCAAGAAGTTAGAAGACTGAGACTTGGAAGGGCAGCAATGAAGGGTGTACAAAAGATCATTCAGTGTAAGGCTGTTCAGCCGTGGGGACTAAGGCCAAGGTAATTGCCATCCCGATCACTGTGTACGGGTGTGAAAGCCCCAGGAGTGAGTTTACAACAACTGAGCAGGGCTGTCAAGGACAGGACATTTTGGAGGGGTTTCATTCACAGGGTTGCCTTAAGTTGGCGATGACTGGACAGCACACGACAGAAACAAGAGCCAGACTGGACGTGACGAGGCAGCTGTGTTTAATCCTCATGTGTTTATCTCAGTTACATATAAAGCAAGGAATGGTATGTGAGCATGATATATATGCAATTTAGTAATGGGGAGAAGTTATCTTTCAGACTATGCGTTTTTCCAAATTTTGTGATTCGTCTCTTGACTGCAAGCGTATCAAAAATATTAAAAAGCTGCATACAAAAATGTGTTTCCTGGGCCAAGCTGCATACATAATGCATCTGCATTATGAATCTGTGCATGATAATAAATACAAATTTTCAACTTTTTTAAAAGGCAGAAAATTTGGAAGTTGGACAGAAGAGACTTAGGATTCAAAATACAGAAGCCAAAAATAGGCCGATTTGTCCATTCCCAATGTGATTATACCTTAGCTTTCTTCTAGATTGGCCCTATCAGTTCACTGTCAGGACAGGGTGGGGGAAAGTGCCTGGTTTGGGGTGAAGCTGGAAAAGCGAGGTGCAGGGTTACCCATGCCCCTTCCTGGCAGCTCCTCTCATTCTCCACTTTACACACGAATGGAACAGATACACGGATCAGAAATATGGGCTTTCCGAGAGCCTCTAGTCTGGCTCAGACAGAAAGAAAATTGTGAAAGAAGCATTTGACACATCTGCTCAGTAAGGTATAAAATTGCACTCAGCCACCAGTGTTACATGGTCGATATCTATAACGCCTATGGCTGGGATTCTAAGATGAGTTAAGATAAGGAAATTAACAGAAGGAAAGTATCCTGCCTCTTCCTGCCCCCCACGCCTCTGCAGAAGTTTCTCCAGCAGGCTGGGAGACCCTCCTGAACAATATGGATAAAGCAAGGTGGGGGCTGTTGTGGGAGAGAGGAAGTACCCCAAATTGTGCTGTGCCATATTAGGGACTTTCCCCCAGCATCCCCAAAGGTTTCATCTTGCGTTTCAGGTGCTCTCCTTGAAACTCTTGAGAGACTCTTTAGGGAGGCAGGGTGGTAACAGAGTGTTTCCTCTGTGAACTCTGTAAACTACTTTATCTTAAGATCCAAGGTTCTGGGATTATTTACATGTAGCAAAAAATTTATTAAATTAAAAATGAATTTACTAAAATTAAATGTTTTTCATATAATGAATCAAGTAACTTGAATTAAAATATATCAGACTACTGGTTTTAATTGTTGATTTAAAACATACTTTAAGAGGCAGTGTGGTATAGTGGTTAAAGGCACGGGACTGGGACTCAGGCAATGATTGCCTGAGTCCCGTTCTAGTCCCGTTCAGCCAAGGAGTCAAGTGGGTGACTTTGGTGCAGTGACAGACTCTCAGCCCAACCTACCTCACAGGGTTGTTGTGGCGGGGATAAGAGTGGGAGCAAGGGGAGGAGACTGATAGAAGCGACTTTGAGTTCTTTAAAAGAAAAAAAAAATCAAATAATTGTTGCTTTCTAAATTGCTGTTTTAATGTATTTTCTATGCCAACCTGTGATTTGATAATAAAAAGAAATATATGTACATTTTAAATAAACAATGAAAGATGTAAAGAGCTGGGTAAAACGCGATGTTTTCTAGGCTTTCACACTGGTGAACTGCATTGCTATGCTGAGCTCACGACGGAGGCTTCCCGCCTCTCGCAGCCTGCTGGGTTCTGTTCCTGGGGCAGAGGAGGGACAGAGTCCATGGTCCTGGCTCTGCCTGCCTGCTGGGTTGCCTGCACAGATCCCTTTACCTATCAAGCTGGCGCTAAAAGACGAGGCTCTTAGATATTCAGCACCTCCTCAACTACCAGGCTCTTTGGTCTGAAGAAAGCACCAGGGCAGGCTGCTTAACATTCCTATACAGGAAATATGGAATGGGCTACAGATTAAAAATGAGAACACTTCTTTCCAACTGTTCTGCTCCCTGAATTGTGCTCACTGTCATGAAAAGCTACTTTCTGCCAAACGCCTTGCTTTACTGCTTCAAGCGGCAGGTTTGTTGGATTTAGCACCGTGAGCCTATTGATCTTACCGAGGAAAGATAAACTTAGCTGTAAAATAGCATCAAGTCATACTGTGGACTCACAACAGGTAAACTAATCACCTAAAGAAAGGGGCTCATCCAGTCTAAGACTTTCCCATGGGTAGTGCTGCTTTTCATCAGTGTGACTCTGTCTTCTTCCTGCCAGAATTTGAGAATGATTAGATGGAGAGAGAGAAAGAAGAAGGGGTTAAGATGAAATGTTGCCAAAAACAAGAAATCTTACATAAAAATAAGCAATAAAGAAGATGTGCAAGCCAAATATGCTGACAAACAAAAATAGAATCATGCAATAGGTTTATAACCTGCAATATGAACCTGCCCATTCATTGAGATCTGCTGATGAACCTTTCTCTGTAGTCCTTTTTGTGGTCTCTCCTAGGTTATGGGACTCCCAGTTCAGGAAGGTCCACCTTGTCCCCTCTCCAGCTGTTTTCCACTGGCTCATGAAGACCTTTGTATTTCAGCAAGCGTCTGGACTATCAAGCTGTTTCTATAAGCCCTGCTTTTATAGTCCTGGGAGTTCGGAAAACGTTTGGTGGTTTTGCACTGAGAATAACATGCCACTTTTGGGCTGAGCAGCACGGGTTGAACACATTGGCTCAGTGCTCCTTCTGCAAGTGAGCCTTTCAATTTAACCAGCAAAAAGTCGGGCAGGAGACCATTTTTAGTCCTTCTACATGCCTCACACCTCCCCAAACAATTCCAGAAGTTCTCCTGACATTTCAGTGAAAATGTCCTGAGGGCTGGTAGGAAGGAGGGAGGTTCAGTGAAGATCTCTCCCCCAGCTTCTGCCAGCAGAATTCTCCTTTTAGCTGAATTTTGCTCGTGGTGTCTCCAGGCGGCATCTGATACCGGGCTGATGCTCCCAGGGAGCACCTCAGTGTTTCCCATTGCACTTTTGTTCAGTTCTGTTTCACTTGGTTTTCCGTCTGCAGCAACAGTGTGCGGAGGAAGTCGTAATATTTGAGCCACTATCTTATAGCAGCATAGCACTTTCTTTACAGCAGATAATCCAGTTTCGTTCTAGTTGGGCAATTAGCCCAAGCCCAAAACTCTCACAGCTAATTAACTGCTCTCCTTTTCTATTTCTTCGAGGCAATCCTGGCAAGGGGCCCATTGAGCAAGCTTTTCTGTGAGGTAGAAATCCACCTTTCAGGTCAAGGGATGAAAGCGCTGCCTAGACTCTCCTCTAGACTAGGAGAATGGTAAGAACTGGGCCTTGGGAGAGGCTCTGGATTTGGCATTTGCAGTTGGCGACATGGAAAATACTTGCTCTGCTCTCAGTTCACATACTGTATCCAATCTGTGGCCAGCAAAGGCCAGTTTTTCTAATAGGACTTTCAGGCCACCAACTATGGCAAAAAGGGAAAATAATGTAAAATAAACTATCTGGGTGAAAGGAAAACCAAATAAAGGTACTTTACACTGAGCACAAAGAAGCTCTTGGTCTTGGCTCTCAGTTGCATTTCTTAGGAAGCTAAAGGTCGTGAACTCCTTCCAGCTCAGCTCCTGCCATCCAGAGATGGACAATAAACTCAGTCACTTGCACAGGATGTAGTTCACCCCTCAGAACACTGCCCTGGTCTGTATTTCTGCTTCAAGCTGCAATGCAGCAGCATTCCGACCGGCTGTCCTCGGCCAGTTCTTCCTCTCCAAACAAACAGCCTTTCCTCCTTTTCCTAAACAGTGCCAAATCCTTATGAGCTATGTTTCTTTTGGGCTTTTTTTATGTGTATATATATATCAACCCCAGGCTTCTCTGTCTTGCTCTCAGAACTGAGAACAAAGTGTTCCTGGTGCCTGCTGAGGACTAAATTATCACATTTGTGATTCATTATTAGAATTCGTGGGGCCTGCAATCAATGCGCTATATATTCCTATACTGAAAGCTAGTGTGGCATGGTGGTTACAGTGCTGGACTGGGCCATGGCCCAGCCAGGCTCTAGTCCTCACCTGGCCTTGAAGCTCACTGGGTGGCTCTGGGCCAGCCACAGATGCTCAGCACAGGTACAATAGGTAAAGTGCGGTTGCAGTGATCAACAGAGCTGGTTGCTGAGACTGCTCTGCAGAGGCCTATGGGAGAGGTGCCAGGACCGAGAGGGAAATAAGCCACAGCAAGCTGCCAGTCTGCTCTGTGGGCTCTTTTGCTTTGCCTCAAGAACACAGCCAGCAGCTCTGCTGGATCAGAGCCAAGATTTATCCATCCCAGCCTGATCATCTGTCACTCAGTGCATTGATTAAGGATCACAGGCTGTGGAAGTTTGCTGGAGACTCAGAACTGCTGGGGCTGTGCAAGGCAGAAGCTTCTCTTGTGCACAAAGCAGAGCTTCTGTGTTTGTTTAGGGTAAGGTGGTGCCAAGCCAAAGGCTAGGGAGAGGCCAAGGGGAGGTCAGTCTGGAAGCTGTTATGGAGAGGTAAAGGCCTTGCCCCCCCTGCTTGCGGGGGCTGCTGCTACTGCCGGAGGAGATCGCCTGGAAGGCGAGGGCAGTGCAAAGTCCTGGATGCCTTTCACGGCCTGCATGCAGCATATGCCTCCTTCAAGAAGCAAACGTGATGCCTGCCAAGTGTTGAGAGTCACTGTCAAGACAACGAATTTAGAGCTTCACTACAGCAGCCATTTGTCTTGCATACAAATCCCTCCAGCAGAGACACACCATTTTCAACAGCAGGTTGTGAAATCAGAGCTTGGAAAATAAGGCAACAGTAAAGCAAGCTGCTAGAGAAAGGCAGACATCCCCAAAGGCCTGCTGAGCAGCCGAGGTGGCACATGGGCTCACGCATGCCTCGCTCAGGCACATGCACACATTTGCTCACACCCACTCCAGAAGCAACAACTCTTGGCTGGCCTCTGTTGCTTCCTCTCTTTGGCAATCCCACCCTGACTGTCAGAAAAAGCACAACATTCCTAGATTGCCCTGAGGGCTTTCTAAAAATGGTCTAAGAGCCTTCAAGAACTGCTTTCCAGGAGACTCCGGGGACAAGGCCACTGTGGCAAGGACCACGCAGCTTGCTCCTGCACCACTTTTCCACACCTCTCTTTTTTTTCACCGAGAGGAGGTTCTCGTGGCTTCCAGACAAGGTTTTGCTCAAAACTCAAAAAGGGCGAGTTAAGGTTTAGGAACCTTAGATTTAGAGAGCATGTGGTGGCAAGAGCAGGCAAGAACGGCCCCTGCATCTGTCAGCCAGCAGGTTCTGGGCTCCAGGATGGGAACCAAGCCGTAGAAAGACTGTGCCTTTCAAGGTGGGCACAGGTTGACCAGGCCAAATTTTCACAAGCCTGATGCTGTGCAGTCGTGTCTCATTCTCTGCCCCCCATTCCTAAGCTACGTTTCAAGCCCATCCATGGACGTGGATCTTAATACCCCATCTTCTCCACCACATACATGCTATCTTAAATGTCATTTTGAGGACAACAGTGGTGAACTGAACAGCTGGAATTCAAGAGGAAATTAGCATTTCCGCCTGAGGAAGAAATAAATGGCCCTTTCCTTCCTGCTCTCATCCTTTCTTCCTCCCGTCCCCTCCCCTCCGTTGCACCACAGATCAGCATAACCTCTTTGCCTGCCCATTAATTGGCTCTGCTATGACATCCAAAACCTCTCCTGGCAAAGGGGGATCTAATTTTATTTACTGAGAGACAAACACAGCTGCTGGGCTTCTCCAAGATCTAATTGAATTAAAGGATTTGATGATGAATGAAATGGCTTGTAGTCAGAGGAGAAAAATGCCAGCTTACAGGAATTCAAGTTGGAGTTATGAACTTGAGTATTTCAAGCCACACGAATCCTTAGCTGTGTGCAGTGCTGAAAGCCAACAACATATACCCTGACTGTTCTTGGCAGTTGCTAGGGATCTCTCTTATTTTCTGGGACCTGACCTGGAAAAACCTTGACCTTATTTTTCCTTTGTGGAAGATGCTGGCGAAGGTTTTAATGACTTTCTCAGCATGCGCACATTTCAGGTCTTCAAGTTACGTCCAGTGGACTTGATCCTAGGAGTCACGGGAAGGTGCCTCGTAGCAAATTAGAATGTTTGTCCATCAAGCTCAGTAAGGAAAGAGTGGGCCTTGCTGGTCCACAGAGCAACCATGGCCAGAACGTGCATGGCAGCCTGTACATGTTCAGCCAAATGAACTGGGGGGCCAGTAGGGCTGCAGTGGCTTCAGGCTTGGCTCCCAAACGGAATAATCTGTGGGGCTCTGTGGCAGCCCCCTGCAAATTGGCACTCTCCAGACGTGTTGGCCTACAACTCCCATCATTTGCAGCCAGCATGAGCAATTGCCACGCTGGCCATGGCTGCTCAATGGCTCTTCTGCTGTGCGTTACGAGCACAGCAACAGATCTGCTGGATCAGACCCAAGACCTGTCCACATCCTGTTCTTCCAGTAACCAACCAGATGCCCCAGTGGGAAGCCAACAAGCCAGGCAGGAGCACAATGGTGCTCCAACAACGTGTGCCTTCTGGCGCTGGTACTGGGGAGCACAGTGTCTTTGCTGCAGGTACCAGAACTGCACTCACAGCCCTTTCACACAAAAGTCCACTTCTGGTTATCCAGGGTGGACTCATTTCTGCAGACGATTAGGTGAAAAATAAGCATGTTGCTGTTATTAAAAAAGGAGAAGCCATGAACCCTTGTAGATCTACTGCAAATCCTTCAGAGTTATACCAGTAAATCCTTATTTACCTTCTGCCAAACCTCGTTTCAAAGGATACTGTTATGCCCTGCTGAGCAACACACACTGCTAGGGCAGGACAAGCTGATACAAGATCTAGCTGTACACAATACAGAGCAGACAGAGAAAAGCGTCTGACATGAACCGTATAGCACAATATTGAACATGTCAGGCAGACCTTCCTCAGATGTGCTGGAGGGCAGGGACAGAGATGCACAGATTGTGCTTCCATGCAACCACATTTTACAAAACAATTCTGATAGCACTAAATAAAGTAGATGTTATGTGTGTAAATTTCATTTCCTTAATAAACAGCATTTTTGAGAAGTATGGATGTGAGTTATCTTTGCAAGAGAAACACCACCCAAAGAGAAGGCATTTAGATCCTGGGCATCAATGAACTGCACATTTCCTGTGCTGCATAGTGGCACCGGCCTGGAAAGATGCTCCACAAAGGTGACAATAAAAGTAGAGTCACCAGGAAGAAACAATATATTCATATTTTGATGCAAACTTACCTTTGAAGTGACTAAAACTGAATTATCCTACATAATTTTCATTTTATGTATACTTCTTCAATCAAAGAATGTGTAGAGACATTCATATATTAGGTGACATGCAAAATGTGAATGATCAAGAAAGTACTGCTTAAAATATATCATATTAGGAAAAATAGCTTGTGAAATGTATATATTAGGTGAAATTAAGTTCATATATGCATGTATTCAAAGAAATGTACAAAATATGAATACGTTTTCATGGAAACATAGAAAAATTCTCAGCTCAGGATGAAGTAATCTTATGACTGGGGAAAAAAAGAGAAACTAAATTTGATAGATTCACCTGTCCCTAGCAGAAGTAATCAAAGCACTCACTCTTGCACTCCGAGAACATAAGCAAAATAGCCATTTCTTATATACCTCCTTGACATCCTGGCAGAACAACTTTCCAAGTGTTGACCACCTGGAACATGGAATCAATACCTGAGGCCCTTCTCCAAGGGCCTCCTCTGGCAAAAGTTCAGAAGTTGGCATCAAGGGAGAGAAAATTTTCAATGATCAGCTCCCAACTGTGAGGCCTGACAAAGTAGACTTTTCTCTACTTTGAAAGCATGTGATGGGCTTTTTATGCATCAGCTGTTTTAGTTATGGTCTGTACCTGTCTTAGGTGTATTATTACGTTTCGACATGTTCAATGATTTTTCAGCTATGTTATATTTTGTAGGCTGTAGCAAATTTATTAGACATCTTGGTTTGTTGTTTTAAGACAAAGGAAACCAAGACATGATGATGGAGATGAGGACAAGGATGATAATAACAATTATAACTATAATGGCTGCATATTCAAGGCTTCCTTAATTTGAAGAAACTTACCACTGGGGAAGCAGTCCAGTCCAAAGGTGATGTTGTCCACGGCAATTTCAGCTTGTGAATTCCAGCCCCAAGTAGCTAGGAGCTGCAGGTGAAAGCTATTTAACAAAGCAGACATTTGGGGAAGGAGAGAGGCAAACAGAGAGATTAAAATATTTACAGCAAACACACCTGAAAGCAGAAGTGATCAGATAGGCAAACATTTATTTGGCAACTTTGCATTACTTTTTAGGGTTATCCAGTGCTGTACAAGGAGAAACCATTCACAAATGAAAAATATATGCCATCAATGTGACTTGGAAAATAAGCATGTTCCATGCATCATTGGCCTTCACAGTTCCATATGGAAGAATACACCACTAAAATAAGCTTCAGGGGAAAATACTTGAATACTTATGCAGTGTGAAACTTCACAGCACCCTGAAATTTCATGTCACACAACAGAGGTCAACAGAGTTAGATCGGATCAACAGAAGGATCCATTCAAGCCCTTGGCAGGCATTTGCCAGTGCATGTACAGCTAAACTCTATAGAGGGTACAGCATGTATGTTAAGCCCCCCCCTTCCCCCCATGACCGCCAGGGTCTCCATGTAGATCTTCATGCACAGGATCCTGTGGTGTGCACAGGATTCTCTAATTTCCTTCAGCTGAACACGATTTCAGAGTTCCCATGATAGGAAACCCAGATCACGGGAGCTCAGGAACTGCATCCAGCTGAACGTGATTACAGAGTCTTGTGCAAATCTTCCAGCTTGATGAACAAAGGTCTACACAGAAGCCAGGCATGTGGGGACAGTGGGAAAGGGGCTCGACTAAACGCCCACATCCCCCTATACAGTTTAGCTCAGGGATGTGAAGATCTGCCCAAATCCAGAACGCGCCAGTCTTCTTTCTCACACTTGGGCTTGGCCTGGGAAGTGCGCTGAGGTCAAGTCTGCAAAAACTCAGGGACATCGGCGGGCCTCTTCTTTATGCTGAGTCCTTGCAAAAAAGCAAAGCCTGCAAGTCACACATGCAAAAGCAGAACTGCGCTTGCATAGTGGGTGAGTGGTCAGTATAACCGCAATACCTGCACAAGTAGGCTCACTGCCTTGCAGGTACTCATGTGAATGCCTGGGAAGATGCAGAAAGAAAGCAGGCAGAGTCTGGAGAACTGAGCCAAGGAATCCAATGGAATTCCACCTGCACCCTGGATTCCTCACACACCTTCTAGTTTAGCCCAACACAGTTTAGCTCTTCAAACAGACACTCAAATATCTGCAGAGAGCTTTAGTATCTGCAAATTGCATCTGTTCATATTTGGGGTAGATAATGCTAACCAGGAAGACAGGGAGATCAATAATGCACCAAATAAAGATAGCATGGTACATTGTTCAACAATTCAGAGAGACTTAGAATAATGTCTGTGCTTCATGCATGAAGCACAACAATTTTGGATTTGGTTTCATAAACAAACACAGATCCATCAATATGCACGGCACACCAGGCCAGCCCCCCTTAGGAGTGATGACACCGCCTGTGATTTTTGCAGGAGTAGTTCATTGATCAGAAGAACTAGTGCTGCTTCATGGACGATCCAACTAGGAAGCAGCCTTGTTCCAAATAGAGGAGAGACAGAGGTAAAAATGTACAAACCCAACAAAATGTGGGCAAAGCCAACATGCTTAGGGACTTCATATAGGAAACAGCATGCACATACATCCAGAGTTTTGAGATTATTCCCTCCCTCCACCTAACGGCAACTTCATTAGGCTCCAAGGAGGTAGGTCTGGGGCAAGGCAGGTGGAAATGTCTTTGATGTTCCTCTCCACCCACCACCACCCAGCAGACTTATTTACAGTGCTCCTCTTTCTTCTTTGTTGTCCTTATGCCTGGAAACTCTCTCCTAGAGCAATGCCAGCTCTTGCTCTTCCTCCAACCCCCACCCCAAAACCAACTTTGTTTGAGTGTGAAACCTTGATGCAATCCCTTAGTCCTCACTAAGCCTTAATGAGTGTCACTGAGCTAAAAGCACTAATTATGGTCCATTGAGTTTCCAATCACAGAGAGTAAGCCTGTTTGAGCAGAGACCTTCCTGTTACTATGGAAAGAGTCATGCACACTGATGGTACAATATTCGATTAATTATGAGTGCTCCCGAGGTTAAGCTTACTTGTTCTGCAGTCTGGGCATTTCCAGACTTATGAGAAACCAGTGATCACTCCAGCTCCCTGTTCTTTCCCACACCACTGGGGTGGTATTGATTCCTACGGTGTCTTCTTCTTCGACAGTAAGTAACACAGTGCCATTGTAATTCCCAAAAATGTACACTGAGAATTGGACCTAAAGAGAGGAAGGAATGCAGAATGAAGAGACGTGTCAATGAAACTCATTCTGATGTATTTGTCATGTCTGAAGACTATCCGTTTATGCACTAACAGTCATTATATGGAGAGGTCCTAGGCCTGGGAAATTCTGGTTGAAGATAACTGCTAAGGTTCCTCTAGGAGGTATCCATAAAAGCTCCATGGGCCAAATATGGAATCTCCATGGGCTGGATTAGGCCCACAGGCTGCAGATTGTCCTCGGGTTTAGGGTCACAGCTGTGTGGTAGAAGCAATGTATAAATGGATAAGATTGCATAGTTTTCTGGCAGCAATTCACACAAGTATGGGGAGTTTAAAAAAAAGTCCACACTCATGCCTATGAGCTCTATTTCCCTTGATCCATATATTACTTTCTTCATGTGGCTGCAGCCAAGGACTGTTAGCACAAGCAAACCGGGACTCAATGTTCAAAATTTACAATAAAGTGTTAATGCACGTGAAAATCACCCAGACAGGGCAATCCCTGGATCTATCTGCATGGAGGAAATAATATGAGTTATGAAGACTACAGAGTTATTTCAAGCTGATATGCACAAATGTGGGATTGTACCACATGCTCCTGTGAATCAGGAAAGCTGTTGGATTGTGCCAGTTTATACATTCTTTGCATGCTTGCATGCACACACATACTGTGGCCAAATATGAAGATCCCTTGAAGTACACTAAGAGGTTTTCATAACTGGTCACAGTATGTATGGGTGGGCACGCACGCACACACCAGGGAGGGGCGTCTGTTTTCCAGAGGGCAGATTAGCTTCAGTTGTGGATGAAGCTAGAGACTGAGTCAGGAGTGCCAGATGGAAGACATAGAAGGGCCAGTTAGAGCAGAACCGCTAATCAACATTGGCTTTAAGTTCTTGAATGCCCTCTCCCACCCTCTGGGTGGATGGCAACATTTGCACTGATAACAGGTAGTCATGATTACAGGTAGAATGATTAACCATAGATAAAAATGTCAATATGATATATGGTATTTCATCTGGAAATAAGTACCAGAAAGATAGCTTTGTTAGCTTGTAGCAGCAGCAATTAAAATGGCTTGTGGCATCTTGAAGATATTTTACGGCACAAGCTTTCTTGGACCTGAGTCCACCTCACCAGATGCACAGAGTGTTGTGCTCAGCTGGCAGGTATTGACATAATTGTGCACAGGTACAAGAGGGGAGAAATAGTAAAAGAAGGTTTGGAAAGTTATGAAATGGAAGAAGTAGAACCTGTGGCACTTCAATTAAAGCTCAGATGTGTTCAGAATAAGATTATTAATGCATGCTGCACTGTGCTGTTCCATGATCTGACGCTTTCTGAACAAAAATTCATTTCCTAAAATTCATAAAGTGCTTCCCCGCACCCTCTATTTCTTTTCTGCTTTTGTTTTTGCTATGCTACCAGGACTATGGGTACCATCAGTTCCTCGTGTCAACTCAGTATAAGCCGAGAGACGATGCACCTTTTGCAGCATGAGCGAACAAAACCAGGAAGCCTCTATTTAGCCACAGTTTCCCATTTTGCCAGCTTTGGAACAAGCTACGGCACTAATCCATGGTCTGGGGTTGATTTAACATCCTGATTTATGTCAAAGCTAGCTCCCATAGTTTCTAGGTTTCAATGAAATAGGAAACTACGTATTTTGTTGCCTTCACCACAAAAGGAGGAGTGAAAGGGGCTTCATATTACTGAAGGTCTTCATGAATTGCACAGTGATAAGGAATGTCATACCTGATAGTCTCCTCTGGTGAGATTGGCTGGGAGAGAAGCACTACGTGTCTGAGTGGCGCCACCTGTATGATCACTCTCTATATGGAGATACAGAAAGTGACCTGGAAAAGATGTTTTAAATGGTAGAGGTGACGTGAGGTTGTATTCAGGTGCCATGTCCAGTGAGTTGGGCCTAGGATTTACCACGGCCTGCTGCTGGGGATGGCAGATTCCCAAACCATTCCAGGCAAGCAGGATAGTCAGTATTTCATTGTCAAGAGGACTCGTTCCCCAAGGAGTGTCCTGTTTTCTACATGCTAGCAAGAGTTCACATCCTATTGCATGGCCTCATTCAGAGACCCTGATGCAATACTGTTAGCACTAAGCTTCACACCCCAGCTAAAATACTGCAATTAATTGGTTCATTTTTGGACATAGTCTTCTCAAGGAATAAAAACAATACTGTGCAACATCACAAACATATTCCAATACAATATTAACTATAAACAATTTTTAAAACACTAATTAAGTACAATTGAATGCTATATAATTTCAGCAGCCAATACTGAAATAACTGTTCATTATAATGTTGGGAAGAATAGATGAGTTCTGAAAACTCTTGTAGAAGTTGCCACAGATGGTGGCCAGATATATGTCTCTTTTGTAGGGTAAGGGCCACTGGAGGAAGGCCGTGCAGTTTTTAGCAGTGTCCTCTAAAGGTTATCTAAAAACATAGCCAATAGACACTTTGAAGAGTTGGGAGTGAGGCAGAGGACTTGTAGGCCCACAACTTGTTGCATTCTAATAATATCTAGTGTGAATTTTGGCCTATTAGACCATGACTTAAAATCCAGCTTTGAACACCAGCTGCATAATCTAGCTAGCACTGATATCATAACAGATTTGACAAAATTGCACAAAACGTCTTGAAATGATTCTACTGAAAAACAACTTCACATGTTTTCAAGAAGTGGTGACAAAGTAAATGTGATTATATGGTATTTCCTTCCCCACTATGCTGGGATTTGGTGCACCGGGGGGAGACGTGGCCCAGAAGCATGACAGAGGAAGGATGAGTCACTCATGCTTCATTTAATGCTAATGGAACATCTAAAGAATCTCTAAAGAACTGACTTCTTTGGAACATCCAAAGATGCCAGGAATGGAATTTACCTCTAGTGGTGTGTAAGACAGATTCTCCAAGCTGACTGTTACGCTCCTTTGAAAAACCAGCAATAGACCAAGAAAAAGTCCCATTGCCTTCTAACATCCAGCCGCAGGAACCTTCCTCGAAAGAACAATGTGCCCCCCATGGTAGACTGTCTGTGAAGGAAAGAGAGGTGGTAGTGGAAGAAACATAAGGCTCATTAGGAAACAAAATGGGATGCGTGTTGCCCCATCGTTTCTTATGTAAGGTCTGGTGAGAAAACAGAAGCAGGCATTGCTTGCATTTCTATGGAAGGGTTATTTGAAGTCTCCCTCCGTGTATTCTGTGGTCATTCACCTTAAATGCGATCCCACGGCCTTCCAACATTGTCCCACGTCCTTCGCCAGGACTCTGCAGGAAAGACCTGCACCGGCTGCCTCTGAGTCATAAACTGGCCTTTCAGAGCAAGAAAAGGCACATGCCGGGAGGAAAGGGGACAGCGAGGGTTTATGCCCCCCCGCTTCTGTGTAGTTTCTTCTCGGGGTCTGAAAGTGACCACCTGGGGTAAATGCAGGGCATGAAATGCGGGTGCAGCAGCAGTGCAGATCGCTGCTAGCACCACAACGCCCTCCATGCACTGGACGCAGGCATGCCTCCAAGGTCAGAGGAGGTGGGTACTGGGTTGCACCCCATGTTGAACTGGTTTGGACTGTATGTGTGTGAGAGTGTATTTACAGTCTGCAGCAGTGCATCGATAAGCCCCGCAAAGCAGACTACAATAGCAAGACTTCTTTTAAGCCCAGAAGCCACAGAAGAAGGGAGCTTTCTCGTGATGGTTTGCTGGGGAGCAGGCCTCAGGGACTGGATAGCCTGTCTGTGGAACAGGGAGACTGTGTGGGCTGGGCGGGCAAGCTTTGCGGGAGCTCCATCAAGCAACATCTCCCTCCCTCCTTCCTGCTATAGCTATTTTTCCTGGTTGGTTGGTTGGTTTGTTTATTTTTATTTTAAAAATTTGTATGCCGTCCATTACTGTCGTCTCTGGATGGCTTACAACATTAATAAGATAAATTAACCATTCCATACTGAGCTTCATTAAAATAAATTAAATAAATCATTTCACAATTAAAATTACTAGGTGTTAAAATATTGGCCAAATAAAAAGGTCTTGACCTGGTGCCAAAAAACATATAGTGAAGGCGCCAGGTGGACCTCTCTAGGGAGCGCATTCCATAGTCGCTCCACCACAGAGAAGGCCCTCCTCCGGGTACTCTGGCTCCTTACCTCTTCCAAAGAGGGTTCCCGGAAGAGACCCTCTGCTGCTGATCTTAGGGGGTGGGAGGGCATGTAGGGAAAAAGGCATGTAGGTTGCCTTTAGTGGACCAGTGAAGTGGCAGGAAGGGGCTCAGAATACACACGCAACCAAGCTGAAAAGCAAGAGGCACTGGTGTGGCCGTATGGGGGGAGACACTTACCACAGGCTGATTCACCAAGCTCTCTGGTGGGGCAATCGCTCTCGAAATCGCAGGTGTGCAGGTGGCTGATGCAACCCCCGTGTGGGCAGGGGACAGTGGAGCCCAGGTCATATTTGGAAAGATGAGGACCTTCTTTGCCTGAAGTGAGTTACACAAGAATGGCTGGATCAGGTGGTGAGAGGCCCGTCCGGAGCTCCTCTCCCCATTCCTCACAGGCAGCAAGGACGCACGCAGCGGGGTGCACATGAGGGTCGAGTCATGATGGCAGCACAGACAGATCCACTGCAGTTACTTATTTTGGTTAAAACAATGAAATCCCACCTTTCCACTGATTCTGGACCACAAGGACAGACACATCTAGAGACAGCATTTGGCTTCTACGTACACAGGGGCAACAGCCCACATGGCTGGTGAAATAAGGTACAGAAAGGAACATTCCTGAATTTTAGTTGGGGTGCTTAGCTCTCAACTAATATACAAGAGCAGTGAATATTAAGTGCAGTTTCCCATCCTTTGGCTCTGCACCAAAGGCAAAACGATTAAAGAAGAGTTTGTTCTAGCTGTCACTGAAAGATCTACTGGCAGCAATCCATCTGTGATGGCTGATCCATACAGGCAAGTGGGAACCTCTACCCAAATGGTTAGATCCACCTCTCATTTATTTTAATCCTCTTCAAGCGTTTCCAGGGAGCCCCTCCTGCCTTGTGTCCAGCCCTTTCCCTGCCCTGCAGGAGTTTCCCAAGGGAAGTCCCACCCTTCCCACCACTGTCATGTTCAAGCAGAAATACTTCCCCATAACAAAAACAGGAAGGAGTTTCCACCTGCCTTCCTTTCTAGGATTTGTGCTTGTCCGACTTCCATTAGTTGGTGCTTCCCGAACTGAGTAGCTAGAGATTCAGGAAGATAATACCCCTGGAAGAGTCTTCCTAGTCATTGCAGTCTTTACCCATTGTGATAGAAGAAACAGCATACAACATAATTGTTTCATTCATGCAGGCATGTGGCTCCAGGCTTTTGTTTTGTTTTGTGCATTCACTGGCCCCTATAGAAAAAGGCCTAACAAAATGGGAATTTGCACCAGCCCTTGCTCTGACACCAACAAGAATGGAAAGAAACCTTTACTTATTATTTCGACACATCCATATCTCATTTTTTTCTGTAAGGAGCCCAAGGCAGTGTGCATGGTCCATCTTCTTTACTCCATTTATCTCCCAATGATCTTATGTAATAGGTTACTGAGTGCACAAGCTGAGACAAGAAAGGCCCACACCTCCCAGCTTGCTCCAGGGAAGGCTTCTCTGTCTCAACTGGTATAGGATTGTCCCCTAAGTCTTGGAAATTCAGTTCATGAATAACAGAGGGTGACCTTTGCAGATGCTAGATTTACCACAGCTCCCCAGCACAAGCTTCCCTTGCAGCAGCTGTTGGGTTCTCAGAGAGCAAAATTTATTGCTCCCTTTTTTGGTTCTTTCCCCATCTAGTCATCATATTTCTCTGTATTTGCATTTCAGAGACTTCTTGATCAATCGTTCAGTTTGGCTTAAATCACTCAAGTTCCCTTCCACTGTTAAATCTTTTTCACTAAATATTTCCCCCGCACAAGCATTTAAAATATTTGACCCACAGAAAGAATAAATCCCTTACAAGCTATTGCTCTTAAAGAGACATTCACACACAGGGGAAGGAGAGAGGAATATGAAAGGAAATTGAATAGAATCATAAAAAAGAATTTTTAAAATGTGATAAAGCCAGAACTTTAACAAAGACATTCTGAAACCAGTGACTTTATTTCAAATCTTACTTAATCTTCATTAAAATTATGTCCCTTCTCCATGTATCTATTTGGAGTTGCTGCTTTAAAACTGAAAAGCAATTCTGGACCTAAAATAACTGTTTATACTGATTTAATATATGTAAAATATATGCATTTTCTTATATATTTATGATCTGTCTACACCATTACAACATAGGAACAACATTATCCTTTTCCCTCACTGAAGCTTTTAAAAGTATTTTAATGTGAAAGAACAAAAAAGAACTTTTGAATCCAAGCATATTGTTCTGCAAAACATTCCGATAGAAAAAAAGATGTTTCTCTATTTTATAGTAATACTTGGGTTCAAAAGCATAGCTTTTAAAGTCACCTGGTCTCATTGTGAAGCAGAGTCATTCCTGAAGTTTTCTAGTCAAGGGACCATGCAGAGCAATTTGACCACCCGCAGTTTAATAGTTATATTAAGACATACCATGAAAGCAGTTTTTGAGTTGCAAAGAGCCCAGTGCCAACAGCCCGGCACTCTCTTCCCCGCAGCTCGAATGCAGCAAAGTGAGCTCAAAGGGCTTTTCCATTTGTCCCACCGAACCTATCAGCACTTTCCATGTCACCCTGCAAAAATTTTTAAAAAACACAATGATTTTTATATAGAAATCCCAAAGCCTTTCATGTGTGTTTTGCTTCTGTTTAAACTTGCAGCCTCTTTGGCCTTCTTGCAGCCACAACTCCTTCAAACACATTCTCTAGGTATCAAAGCAGATGACTGTTTGCAAAGCAGTATGTTGAGTTTTATTAAGAAACAACGCTATATGTTGCTCTTGTACTTGATGGTAACAGCTAAAATGTCTAGAGCAAATGAAAGGAAAATGATGCTGTCAGCTTTACACTGAAAAAGGGTACGGGGCTTTGGCATAATGGAAGAAATAACCCACATAGTGCAAATCAGAGAGGTTTTTTTTTTAATTGAGTGAGGACTTCAGTTTCTTGAAGTCTAAAATGTGCATATACTAGAACAAGTCTCTGTATGGCTCATGTTGAGTTTTCTTTCATGCAAATAGGGAAAACTGTCTGGGAAATATTCTAACAAAAACAGGTTCCATGACCAAATTCAAAACAAGGTTCAGTTTTAAAGGTAATTGATATCTCTCCCTTGGCATCAGTGTTTAGGCCTAAGGGTTTCTATGGAAATAATAGCGATGAAAATTTTTGCCTAATGGGAAGGGAACTATGCCTTCAGTTTATGTTTTTGAACAGAGAATTGGCTATATTTCTAGAAGGAAACTTAAAAGGAATACAGATGACTGAATCCTCCCCTCCCCTTTCAGTACTTTCTAATGAGATATTTTGTTATTAATTAAAGGCAATGCAACTCAGATTTGAGGTTAAAAGCCCTGTCTCTAGTGCATTGTGGAGATGTGGGTGGGGGAAGAAAGAAAATGATGGGGTAACCAGTGTGAAAATTACTTGAAAATAGGGATGCAGGAAAATTTTGTTTTTGTTTGCAAAGCAAGCAAGCATGCTCTGAGCACAAGTGCATATAAGCTGAAAATATTCAAGGATTGTCTAATGCATGCTCTCATTGGTCTCCTTCCCAATTCCCAGTTCAATCTGTGCAAATTTGCGCATTTGTTTAGATTTCCTCTGCAGACGGAACCAGCCCCAGAGGAAAGTTGCATAAATTAGCCGAATCTGGGGAAACTTCTCATCGAATTGCTGTTCCATTTCTGCAAGTTTGCCATTTGGACAGAGTGAGCATAATCAGAGCCGCAAACTGGAACTGAGCTTGAGGCAAGCAGCAAGACGATGTTTGGAAAATCCTGGTGATCTCAAATGTCCCTGGCTCACCCATCGTTGTTTCGGATGAGACCAGCCTGCAACACTCCTGCCGCTACTTCACCACTGGGCCTAGTCAAAAGCAAGTATTCCAAGTTCAGTCTTGCCGGGAAGGTAGCAAGAGCAATGCTGACTTAGACTATTAGTCGTGGGCCTGCCCCAAAGTTCAGCAGTATCGGGTACAGGTTTGTCACAGAATTACTCAAATAAATGGAGAGCCGTTGATTGACAATGGACTAAGAATATAGTGGTTGTTTTAGAGAAAGCAAAAACCAGAGAGAAGGTGGAAAGCTAATTGTGTGTGCATTAGTTGCAGTCAGAATCATGCTTGCACAAATAAGGGTTGGCTACTAAAGCCGCTAGAATCACTCATTTGGACAAACAAATGGATTTAGGCCATAGGAGGAAAGGACAGCTAGAAAATGCAGATTCTTTTTGAAAAAGTGCCATTTCTTGCAGAGTAGCATTACCATTCATAAAGATCAGATCTCAATGGGCTTTACCCAGCACTATTGCTCCATTCACAAAAGCTTTTTGATCCAGTAGAGATTTCCATGCAATGGGAGAAGGAGGGAATTTTGTACATTTGTCCTTTCTTTTGTAGCCTCCCCCCCCCCCGCCACACACACTGTTCCAGAGGGGCAAATAAAAAAGGGGGAATGTAGGAAAGGCACCTCCTACCCATCCCCATTCAGTGAAGCCTCAGTTCTTCTATAAACAAAGGGATACCATTGGATAGAGCCCTATATTTTTGTGCAATCTGTCTGCATATGAATGGCTCACTGTATTTCCATTCTTTTGTGCTACTCATGCTTTAAGAAAGATTAAAAAGAATGCAGACTGTTCATTAACGTACATATACCAGATCTTCCCCTGCAAAAACACCAACACCCATTTCACAAAGTGTCCTGCCCACCAGGTCTGATTCATCTTTGCCTCTCTTTGTTACAGTGCATCACAGCAGCCGTAGCATTGAGTCACTCCAAATTACTAGCATTGCAAATCAGAGCAAAGTATTCGAACAACCTTTAAAATTCGTATGACTATATTACATCTGTAAAGAATGAATATATTACATCTGAGCTGACCTTCGGCTGCAGCCCTACATCTAGTAAGCATCTTAATATTCAGAATGCAAAAGACCGAGAGGTAGTTTTGCAAAAAAAATAAAGGTGTGAACAACCCATTTTGGTGCCCTGGCCAAGGATTCACTTGTGTAGCTGGATTCTGGCAGATCCTCAACTGCAGCAGCTTCTCTCCAGTGCCATAAATAAGGCCCCCTTCACACTTGGTTCAAACAGGAACATTTTAGAGCCAATTTAATTTTCTTAATGGAACCCAGAAAAAAGCCCTGTGTGTACACAGGAGGAGATGGATTGTAGCAGCAGTAAATCAGGGAACTCAGCCTGGCAATACTTTTACTATTGATTTTATGTAAAGAGGACGTGTCTTGTTAAATTGGCTAATATTACTCCCAGTCTAAATATAGACATTCAACCTGGTGTGCATCGCTCAAGAAGGCTCTGAGCAACATGCATGTAAAAACATGAACAAAAACCAAACCAAACCAAAGAGAAACCAAACCAAGACAAAGCTCAAACTAACAGAAATTCAGGTAGGGAGACGGTAAGCATGATCCTATGGCTCCTAGACATTGTCTGGGGAGGGGGCACAGGATAGTTCATATTCCTCGCATGGACTTCAGAGACAGTGCTGTGGCCTCAAAGCTGGGAATCGGAGCTCCAATCACCCTCCCTGGTCCCCAGTATCCAGCATGGAAAGCAGCATTGGAGAGGGGCTCAGGGGAGTGCAGTGGGGGTGGGAAAGTGAGGTCACTGAGGCTGCCTGAATATAAGGCCCTGCTGGTTTCCATCCTCTCTTTTTCCTCATTGCAAACGCAATAGCTAGATGGTCAAAAATGGCTGTCTGGCCAAAGTGCAGAGCAAGAGAGAAAGGAGGTGCCGATCACCTCCACTGCTCCCCCCACTCTGCACTGGACGGGCCTCTGGCTCTGGAGGCTCCTGCTCGTCCCAGTGGGATTGCACATGAGGGCAGAATGCGGTAGCAGAATGGCACCTCAGTGTTCATGCAAAAACGGAACACATTCCAAGCGGCTTTCTCGAGCTGGCGCAAGAGCTTCCAGGGTGGCCTGCCAGATGCAGCTGTCTGTTGTGCGTTCCTTCAAGGTTGTTTCATAGCATCGGGAAGAGCCTTGTGTATTCTTTTTGTCTCCTACCATTGATGTAAATGATGGCACCAGCTACACCCAGGGCCTTGTCTTTCTGCAGCAGAGACATCTTCACAAGGTGAAAAGCTTCAGGGTGCAATCCCATTCCTGTGAGGTAGAAAAAAGTCCTCCAGCTCTCAGGATTCTCCTGCCAGCAGATCTGGCTGAGTAAAGGGCCAGCAAAAGTCTTAGATGGGGTGTCAGTGATCTGGCTCTGGTGCTTCTCTGCCGGTGAAAGAGAAAGCACTTAAGCAGGCAGCTTCTTCATGCAAGAGACAGTTCTTTGGACTGGGGAGCAAGCACTGCAGCTCGGGTTTGCTCGGGTCTTCGGCATCTGCTGACGGAGCCTGTGACTCAGCCACTGCTGGAGCCTTGACTTGCCTCCAAAGCTCAGTCCTCTGGGCTCACAGTGGAAACTGGAGTCTCAGCTTTCCTGAGGCCTGACAGCTGAATGAGAACACAATGTTGGCACAGCTTTCTTTCAAAAAGAAAGGAGGCAGACTCTGGAACGGTTTCACTTTTAAGACTGCATTTTCATTCCATGCATCAATTGGAGAGTAGCGATGACAGTTCTCTTGAGCCAGGCTCAGTGTCAGTGGGGAACTTCCTGAAGGGAAACACGCTCTTGAAATTTGCTGTAGCTCACGTTGCAATCCAAGACAGAGAAGACCTGGTGGCCACTTTGGCTGACAAATGCTCTGCATGCCCAGGAGAGGCATCACTCCAGGCGGAGCAACGCCTTTGGAAGCACCCTTGCTGCTGGGATCTGCACATAGTGGCAGGCAGCCTGAATCGGATTTAGGAGCTCCCCCTGGAGGGGGTCTCAGACTCTGGGCTGCCACTATACATGGGGCTCTCACCCATGGATGGAGCCGGCAGCTATGGGCCAGTTCTAAGGTGCCAGGGTCCAAGGCCAGGACATAGGCAGCAGGAGACAAGACAGAGGCACCAGGACCAGGGCAACAGAACTTAAGGCAAGGCAGAGTCCAAAGTCCAAAACAAGGCTTAATGGCAAGTCCAAATTGTAGTCGCAGAATAGACCAAGGTCAGGAATCAGGAAGAAGAACAGAAAGTGCAGGTACCTTCAGGCAGGATAACTGAACAGGATAAATGGCAAGGCAAGATAAACAGCATGGTAAGATACATGGCAAGGGTCAGGAAGATTGCAGGAGATGAACCATGGTGAGAAGTAAAACCTGCATGGCAAGGCAGGATATAAGAGGAACCAAATGCGTCAAGGGTCATGCAAGGTGCAGGATCTGGACCAGAGTCAGCAGGAAGACCTGCATTGCTAAGGCAAGGCAGGATGGGCAGCGCAGCAAGGCAGGGAAAGGATACATGCAGCAAGGCAGGGTACAGGTCAGGCAAGAGTCCGGCAGAACAGCAAATAGAGGGACCTATGCTGCTGATGCTAGTTCTGGAGGAAAGAGCTTGCTCTTATATGGCTCTTTCCCCAAGCCTCCCAGGATGCTGAGAGCTCCATCAGGGCCTGGGACCCATCTTAGGAATGCTGTGGTGATGGTTCTGGTTCTGGCCACCAGAGCTACCCCTATCTCAACATAAGGCAACATAGGGCTGGGTTGACTATTTCAGCTGGCAGCCATGTAGCACAGCTTAGTAAGTTTCAGTGGGGCTTTCTTGTGTCACACCAGGATGTGTGTGACACAACAGCTTCACATGCTTCTTTAGAGCTTCACATGCCTCTTGTGCTGGCCAGTGTAAGATCAGGTTTCTCAATGGGACTCTCCTAATCCAGGCTTTCTGTACTGCAAATGTGGTGCATGTGTGGTCTCTCCAAAGTCAGGACACAATGAGCAGCCACTGGCCCCCAGTAAGAGTGCTCAGTCCTTTATTGATGAAGGGATGCATGGGAGAGCTTTTCTGATGAGTTCATACCCAGGTATTTGTCATACTGAATAATCCAGGCAGCTTACTGGAAGTTGATTCTATAGAAAACAGTTTTCGTAGGAATCAAAGTTCTAAGTAAGAAAAAAATATGTAATCTGCCTGTTTAGAAGCTAGGAATTTAGAGTGCTCCTAGTCAACCTGGATGCATTTCCTCTGAAATACAGTGTTTTGCTGAAGTTTGCTAGAAACTCAGTATAACCCAGTTTTAGCTTCCCCTGCTATACCAAGGTACCCTCTCATAGAAACATGTACTGAAAACTGTACATACACACTCACCAATCATATTAACAACAACAGTAAAGCATTGACCAGTCATTAAAACAAAAACATGAGAACTCCCTGCCATAGAAAGATAGAGAAATCTAAAATAATTTTGGTAATTGGTCCTCTCTCTTGCATTACAGTTTGCAATGCATAGCCAATTCCTCTCTCTGTAATGTACTACTACTTCATGACTGGATATGGACAACACAATTGCCTGCAGTCATGGGTTGAGTGTGGATTGTCATTGAGCTGTGGATTGCTGTTAAAATGTGAGTTGTCATGTTGTCTGAACTCTACTGTTAACCATGAACAACTCACAGAGAACTCACAGTTTCTTGGGTTGTGAACTGTGGGCTGTTTACCATGGTTTCTTATCTCAGCAGGGTTCAGACAACACAACCCAAGTTCAATAACAACCCAAGGTTCAATGACAATAAACACTCAACTCATGCTCAGCCCCTAAGAATGGGTTGTCCTCCGATCGGAACCCAGTCTGTACGTAGCGGAGAGAGAGATTTATTTTCTTTTATTTGTTGTTGTTATTGTTGCGATTCAGAGTTTCTTCAATTTCACTTCCAGTACTGCTGTGCTTCACCCTCAACTGAAGGAGGCGCAATGAGACAATTTGTGGCATCCAATGGTAGCCTATAGAGATTTATTAGAGATTTCTTATAGTTACTCCTACCCTCCTTGCTCCAAACTGTTCCATATGCAAGATAGTTCAGGGAGTTTTCACCTTTGTTACTTTGATTTCCTTCAGTCATAGGAAAAAATGTCCAAAAAATTAGTTTAGCCAAGAGACAATTTTTCTTGCAAACACAAAATTTAGCCAGAAGTTCTGCTTCTGCAATGCACTGTAGCTAATCAAAGCACAAACAAAAGGTTCTGAGTTCCCACATCTGACCACACTCTAAATACAAGGATGCAATTCGAGAGCTCTGGGCTCAGCCTCATCAAACTGGAAATTCCATTATAAATCTCATCAAAAATATTCTCTCAACACCATGCAGGTATCAGTCAGGTCACGGAAAGATGCTTTCAGCTGGTGAAAAGAATAGCTGAAGCAACCCTACCGCAACTGCATCCTCCCAAGGCTGCTGCTCCTTTCTCAAGTGCTCCAGTGTCAGGAGGTAGAATTACCACCCTGACAAAGCCCACTGGCAATGGCAATTTGCCCATGGATGCAAAATTCTGGGCTAGTCTCACATCAAAAATTATCTAATTTCCACTCATAAAATCAGATAAATGTGATGCTGATATGCTCGTGATATCTAGGAAAAAATCCATTAAATCACACCCATTATAGTATGTTATTTCAATTCTAGCATGCTTATTAGAAAAAGAAGCCACATGCTTTTGACTTGTAGAAAAGAACATTGCTAGATCTTACATTGCTAACAACCCTCCCCCCCCCACCCACATTCTTAAGACATATTTGGGAGGATCTGGGCATTTTGGTTCCATTTCAAATGCGCAGTAGAGGAACTGAACAAACAGGCCATCCTCTGAAGAGACGAGATTCCTGGCATATGAACAGGAGGAAGAAGGGCCTCCAAGCCTGGCAACCAAGCTCTGTAACTCATCCAGTTTTCCCAGATTAATAATGTATCAAGCTGCAGAAAGCTAACTCATCCCTTAGTGAAGTCTAAAGCTCCTTGGGGAAAAGCTATAAAGGTCTAATATATTGAACAAACAAGTCTTACCAAGAATGTTGTTCATGTCCTTCTTGCAAATGGATGGGAAAACTCTGATTGGTGTCCACATATCGAGTTTCAGCAGAGAGTCCTTCTAGACTGGTGTCCCATGAATACACAGCAAGCTCTAAGAGACAGGAACTGGAGCTCCAAGGCAGGATAGGGCTGTGGAGGCTGAATATGCACCTATCTGAGATCCTGCTAATGTTCAGAAGAAGAATATCCCCTGCAGAAGAGTCACAAAAAAGCAAAACTCTAAGAAAGGACCGAACATACAGAGGACAGGTCTTGAGAAGTCAAGCAATTAGTTTGCAAAAATAATACATATTCATAAAGAAGACAAAGAGAAATTGACGAGGAGGAGGAAGGGAGGAGAGGAGGAAGAAAGAATGAGCAGGGAAAATTGAGTGAATTCTTTTAAGGATTCATATGGAGTTCTGGATGTTCTATGGCAGGGATTCTCAAGCTTGCTTGCTTTATTCATTTGATTTATATCCCAACTTTTTACCGTTTAAAGAACTCAAAGTGGCTTATATAATTCTCCTCATGCTCTCAGTCTTATTCCCACAAGAACCTACTCATTCCCTGTGAAGTAGGTTGGGCTGAGAGTCTGACTGGGCACAGGTCACCCAGTTGACTCCATGGATGAGCAGGACTAGAACCCAGATCACCGGATTCCCAGTCCCACCCTCTAAACCATTACACAGCACTGGTTTCTCAGAAACAACTGTTCTTATGCATACTGACTCAGAACTAAGTCAATAAGACGTACTCCATGTAACTGCATTGTGTTGCAACCTTAGTCATCATGAACTTAGTTTCTTGATCAAATCAAGAAACCATTTCAGCATTTTGCTGGTGTAACTATAATCAAGCATAAGTCAGACTGGGATTGTTCAAAACCGGCACTTTTCTACCTGGGCAGACTATCAGCAGAAGGGCTCAGGAAGGAAGACTGTTATCTCTGCTCCTCCACAGAAGATGACTAAAAGCAAATTATCTTAGGCTGAAGAAAGTAATTTAAATGAGACTGATTCAGCCCCAGTGTAGCCATTGTACTACATGTAACACCTTTCTCCATGTAATGGTTTTAGATTACGAGAGATATTATCACATTATCTCCATACACAAAAATGTGACATGAGGAAAGACTTACGTATGCATCTACCTCTGAGAAAAAAAAAAATGTACAGGACATGGGAGTGGGTTGAATTCATCCACAATATCCATTATGAGAAGTGAATGGAAATAAGACCAAGAGGATTACATTGAATTAAATATTACAAGTCTGACAGTGCCTAACAGATCAAGATCGATGCAACCATATACTCCTACCCGGCCTTTGAGATCAATGCAGGGGGTGCTCTTGTGTGAGCCATCCCTTAGGGAAGTACGAAGGGTGACTACTAGGAAGAGGGCCTTTTCTGCAGCTGCTTCCCACATCTGAAATGCTCTCCCTAAGGAGATTCACCTGGCACCTTCCTTGTACTCTTTTTGGCACCAGGAAAAAACCTACCTCTTTAAAAAAAACATTTTAATACTTAATAGATGCCACTGTAACCTCTGGCTGTTTTAATTTTTTACCAAAATTCTTAATATTAATGCTATTTATATTGGATTTTTAATGGTTATATTAACTTATTGGTTTTATAGGTTTTAACTCTGTGACTGTTAGCTGCCTAGGGATGCCATAGGTGAGATAAATGTTTCAAACAAACAAACCTATAGTAAAATTTTACTTCCCCCTTGCCCCCCCCGGCCAAAAAAAAAAAAAGCCTACTTACCAGATGAGTTAGACTACAACTTCCAGACTATAACCAGATTCTAGTTCAACTATAGCTAGTTTAGTAGGGCAGCAGATTGGGAAAAACTGCCCCAGGACCTGGAGTATCATATTATGAAATCCAGAGCAATACAGACGCCAGGGCAGATCTCTCTTCTGAATTGGAGAGAAAGGGTAAGTGGGCTGCTTCAGAGCAGAGCATGAGGAAGTGAGCTTTCTGCTTCCCTTTCCTGTGCAGAGGGCTCATTCTCAGTATTGTGCTCGGCCTTGAAGCCGGCAGAGGTAGCATGGAAGACTCATATTGGTTCTGGCTGATCCAAAGACAGCATGTCAACAGAGACCCCTTTTCTCTGATCCAAAGTCCTCTGAGGACATAGGGAAAGGGTCAAGGCTGAGCACAAGAGATGGCTAGTACTAAACTAAACCAACATGCCTTAGGGGTCCTTATTACTACATTGTTGCCCAGGTGGGAAGAATTGCTAATAGTAACATGGCAAGAAACCATATCCTTGAAATGGGGCGTATGACTCTTAGATGTGGTTACTGAGCAGTATCTTGCTGGTGACATATCAATTGGCCCTTATTTTCAGCTTCTTCTGAAGGTACCCTTTCTAAACAATCCCAGTCTATGGAAAGAAATGTGAACTACAATAAAGAAAGGAAGAACCCATTTTCTGCAACGGAGGTCCCACATCTAAATTACAATATGCTTTTTATATGTTAATAAAAAGCAGTATTTAGCACATGATGTTGTATAATGAATGGAGTATTCTTATCTGAAAAATAAACTATTTGTGCTATTTATGAAAGTCATGGAGTCATATAAAGATCAATTTGTGTTTCAATTCAGAACTTTATTTGATATGTACTCAAGAGAACTTTATTTGATATGTACTCAAGAGTACAGTGTTGGATACCATACTATTAGGAAAGAAAGTCATCTTTGATGGCTAGGATGGCTTGACACAAATGGGTGCATGGAGCCCAAATAAACCACCTTCTTGGTCTCTGTTGGATGAACTGTTCTCCATGATCTGTTGGTTACCCTGAGAAGTCAGAGCAACAACTGAAGACAGGAACCAGTCTGGTTTTCCAGAAGCATTGGCAGATGGAACCCAGGAACAATTCAGTCCAAAGTTGCAGGGGATTTCTGTTGTAAGAAACATAGAAGAACATTAGGGCTCATGATTAAGGCAATCAGTTGAGTTAAGATGATGATGATTTAAATGCACCCTTGCTTTTGTTTTTACAAGACCAAAGACTGTATTACTGCTGTTAAATATAAATACTAGATGTGAGTCTGACAATATGCAAACAAAACAGAATGTGAGACTTGCACCAGTTTATTTCCTGAGATATTTTGAAGAAGTAATAAAACAATCCAGGAAATGGAGGCACTGCATTGTTTTGCAGCACTTATAAGCAAAGATATGATTGAGCTGAGAAGAGGAACAGAATTCATGGCTAAAAACTGTTGTGCTTCCTGTGCATTTAACTAGAATTCCAAAGGTCAACATAACATATTTTAAGGTTTCTCTGGAAGTTCTGTGCTCCATCTGAAGTGTTTCTTTCCTTTCTTTCATAGTTCTGCAGGAGGAAAAGGAGAGTGACGGGTTTTGCAAGTATGAACAAGAAACTGGCTGTCCATGGTGCTGACTGGCTATACACTTTGTGTGATACCACCTCCTCATCCCCAGAGCAGTTGTTATCTTTTAACAATGCTGCAAATGAGCATATGGGGCAATATTCAATTGTGTCATTCCATTCCTGCAAATGATGTTGCTCTAATGGAAACTAAATTCTGAACTATGAGTAAAAGAACCCAAATGCAAAGATGTTTGCACAAGTGCAGCTGCAGAAGCAGTTGTACAGTAATATACAATTACACAATTGGTGGCACAAATGTAATGGGTGACCATTTGCTTGCACAAATGTGTGAGCAATGGAAAGATTCAGTGTAGCTCTGTTAGCACTACTTGAATTTGTGGGATGACATCTTTGGATAAATAGTGCCTATGAAACATTTTGTCAAGACAGATATTAAGTTATGCATCTTGCACAAAGTATGGTGGAGAAACAGGGATGATGGCTGAACCAAAATTTTATTTCTTTATTATATTTATATCCAGCCATTTTTCATCTTGTAACAAACCAAACATGGCTTACACGGTCCTCTTCCTCCTCTTCATTATATCAGCAAAACAACCCTTTGAAGTAGGTTAGGCTGAGACTCAGTGACCAACCCAAGACGCTAGCCTACAACTCCCATCATTCCTAGCCAGGAGAGCCAATATTGAGGGGTGATGGGAGATGTAGGCCAAAACATCTGGAAAGCCACATATTACCCATCCTTGGTATATGGATACCATCCTTATACCCTGTGAATAACCCCTGTGAATGTGGAGGGTTGACTATATGTGCCCCAACTTGCACGCAGATTTGACTTAAAGAGCCAGTGTGGTGCAGTGGTTAAGAGCATGGGACTGGGACTCAGACAATCTGGGTTCTAGTCCCAGCTCAGCCATGGTGCCAGCTGGGTGACTTTGGGCCAGTCACAGACTCTCAGCCCAACCTACCTCACAGGGTTGTTGTTGTGGGGATAAGATGGAGGAGGAGAATGATGTAAGCTGCCTTGAGCCTTTTGTAGGAAAAAGGCAGGATATAAATCGAATAAATAAATAAATATAAATAATAGAGTAAAAACTCTAACAACTTTTTCTAATGCAAAAGATGGTGAACACCAACTTAAAGTTCCATGCCTTCTGCACTCTGGTAGTTCCACACTTAACATGCTTCCATGTGTCCCAAGTCAGTGCAGTGTTAGTCAAAGAAAACACTCCTTTTCTAGGCTGCTGCTTCCATTATAACTGCCACATGCTTGTGATGTGAAACATATGCAAACCTAGGAAGTGTCTGCCAATTTAGAAAGGCTTCACCTTTTCTTACACTCCACATATTGGTCCTCCTAAGAGAACATATGAGCTGAACTTACGTTAGACTAACATTGAATACCACCCAGTCAATAACATGGACACACTGGTTGAAATACACATGAAGCCTGCATTGACACTGGGTTTTTCAATCACGTTGACTTTTATGCAATCATTCACACTTGAAAAGTTTCTTGTTTAAGCATGGTTCTGCAAAGAACGAGCAAACCAAAGTAGCAGTCCAAAATGTAATTAAGTGAGTCAGTGTGGTGTAGTGGTTAAGAGTGTAGAACTGGGACTCAGGTGATCTGAGTTCTAGCCTCTTCTCCGTCATGGAACCAAGTGGGTGATTTTGGGCCAGTCACAGATTCTCAGCCCAACCTACCTCACAGGGTTGTTGTGGGGAAAAGATTGACACCAGCAGGAGGAGAATGATGTAAGCCACTCCAAGTTATTTAAAAGAAAAAAGATAGGATATAAAATAAATAAATAAGTTTACTAATGGCCAAACTAGGCATTTTGGCTGCAATATATGGGACCACTGGTATTGTTTACCAGGACATCTTTTAAAAATTGTTATCCAAAAGATCCAATATCGATAGCATGTTCTGTTATGTTAGGCATCACTTGAAGAGGAAATCTACAAAGAGGGCAAAGAATGAAAACAACTTTTCCAAGCATTGTTAGCCTCTGGCAAATACTGCTAATCCACATCAGAACTGATATGGTTCCCATTAACTTTACAGCTGGATGTCAGTTAGTCTTGCATGTTCAAAATAATTAGAATTACATAGGCATTTTTTCAGTGATACTCAGATTGTGACATAGAAAGGGAAATCTCTTCAGAAATGTAGAAGACCTGGAGAGGAGAGGGGCTTGGGAATGTATGTTTATTTGCAAATCAATCAATCAATCAATCTCTAGCCCATAAATCTGTGATTTTCCTAAAGCCTGTAATGCTTCACTGAAATTCAGATGTTAGATAAACTGCCTGTCTTCTAATGAATTCATACTGCACATTATGCAAAGAATGTATGTCATATGGACCATGGGATGAAGCAAAAACAAACCTATTCTAATAAGTATTTTGTTCCATTCAGATAAACAATTCATGGGGAACAAAGGAATGGCTAAGAAATGCTTTTCTAAAGCCATATATTGAACTCGTGGTGCCTGAACTCCTTTCTAAGTAGGAAGGAACTGCTGGGACAAGATACAGAAAGTGTGTGAGTTGCTGGAAATCATGTGGCTTCTGTGTCCAGTTCATTTCCTGACTGGTAAGTGCTGCATGAAAGGTAGGAGAGCATTTGGAACAAAATGTTCATCATTCAATTAGATCCTAAGGCTAAAGGTGCCAGTACATCAATGCTCAGGATGAGGGACTGATATATTTATTATTCTATGCTAGGGATGCTGGAGAAACTGGCAATTCAAGTGAGCTTGGATTTCTAGAAATCCAACCTGTGGATTCTGTAGCAAAGTGGCCTTTTCATCTGAATTTTTAAAAAATAAAATAAATAAAAAGATTTTACAATAATAATTTTAAGAGATATGCAGATTCCATGGACTTGTGGACAAGTTTTCCACTTTTGGGGAAGGATTTGCACTCATCTCCATTCTCATTCTTTTGCAGCAACTCAGGAAACCTAATGCATGCTTCTGCAGATACTAATTCATGCTTACACTAGTGCACATTAGCACAGACAGAAGAAAAAAAAGTTGACAAAATCTGCACATCCCTAGTCCGTGCTGGTGCACTTAAACAGAACTTGTTTTCTTTTGGCCTTGAGGGTTTGTTTTACTTCTCACACAGCACAGAATTACAAGCTTATAATTTGCACAACTTATAATGATTAAGGGATATGGTGCCACAAGTGATGCTGGCCACTGACTTAAATAGCTTGAAGTGGTGGCTACAGAAATTCATGGAGGACAGTTCTATTAATGGCTCTTGGGCATGGTATCTAAATGGAGCCTCTAGATTCAGGGGAATTATAGAGGATCTAAACTGTTTAGATTAAAACTGTTTCTTATTAAACCTGCAGGGGAAGCAGCTGCCTTCATGAATGTCCAGAATCATAGAGGTGATCAGAGCTAGGAACAGAGTCTTGGTCAGGATGGTCTAATCCAGCAGAACTTTTAGGAGAAGAATATTGCTCTTTCAGAACACTTTGCTTTATGGTAATTAATACAATCCAGATTTCCTTTGGATCCATCTAATTATAACACAAACACGCCTTTCACATGCCATAGTAGACCTGCATGTATATTCCCTTGCATAGCACAATCCATCCTTATGCCACACACATCTATTTCCTTGAAGTGTAAGTTCAGGGCCAGGCACCTGAAGTGTTCCCCTGGAGGGGTCAACACGTCAAAAAGACTTACTTAACAGTTCAGGCATCAGCTCCTTCTTTCATCTTTCATCTATTTCTACCTGAAGGTACACCAGAATTTACTGGATTTATTTAAGCATCTCATAGAATGACACTACTTCTGACATGTTATGATAATGATACAGATAAAAACACCATTAAAGCAACAATAAACTAGCAAACATGCTAATAAAGTATAAAATGCAATGTCACATTGCAGGAACTGAGATAATAACTATTATTATCATACCTCATTCATAGAACACCCTCCTCAAGAAGTGTGCCTGGCGGTGTCACTCCTAGCTTTTTGACACTAGGTAAAGATGTTTTCAGTAGTGGATTTTAGTAGCTACAGTGGTACCTTGGCTCACAAACCTAATCCATTCCACGACTCTGGTTTCGACCCAAATTGGTCGTGACCCAAGTCAAATTTCCCCATAAGGTTCAGTGTAAATAAGGTTAATCCATTCTGTAATCATTTTTTTAATCACTAAAATTTGAAACAAAGTGACAAGGAACAACAAAGATCATGGCTATCTCCCCCCATGAGCACGATCGCAGCCATCTCCCCCTCAAGCTCAACCGTGATCACGCCCATCTTCCCTGCATGAGCGTGGCCATGATTGTGGCCATAGATGGCGTGATCGTGGTCATGCTTGGGCAGGGAAGACAGCGCGATCATGGCCATCGCCCCCCACACCCAAGCACGACCGTGATCATACCTGTGCAGGGAAGATGGGCACGATTGCGATTGTCACCCGATGTGGAGTTCACGACCTGCGGCAAAATTTTTCTGAAATTTTGTAACCTGATTTGGTCGTGAACTGAGGCGTTTGTGAGCCAAAGTACCACTGTATTGGCTTTAACACTGTTTAATTTCTATTACTGTGTGCCTTGTTGTAATTTCTGCCAATTGTTAGTTTTGGTATTGTTTTAATTGGATTTTTTACCTTTAACTGTTATTTTAGCGTTTCCTGTTTTATTGTAAGCTATCCAGAGAGCTTGTTGGGCTACGGGACAGCATATAAATATAATCAATCAATCAATAACATACAAAAATAACATGTAAAAAATTAAAAGCCTGGGAAAACAGGCAGCTCTAACCAGGTATCTAAAAAGTAGCTAGTAGAAGTACCATTTCAGCTTCCCTTGTGAAACCAGCTCTGCAGCGTGAGGGGAAATCTATTTCATTACTAGTTGTTGTTCCCCTTGTTGGATCTACCCATTATTTTAATTATTTAGAATATTTCTAATATTTCAAATTTTTCTAAAGCACCCTTCCTCCAGATGGATACCAGGATCGTATACAAAACCACGAATAAAGTTAATCATGGCATAGAAATACAATACAATAAAACATCAATAACAATGAGAAAGAACAGAGCAGCCAAACCATAAGAACCATAGGGGAGGCAGCGTATTTATTTATTTGTTTGTTTGTCAAATTAAAAAAAGCCTGAACCTTTTGCTTAAAATGTTGCTTCACACTTTCACATGGCAGAGTCAGCACTGTGGAAAGTTCTGAATAGGAGGAGACTGGTCAAGCTGTCTGGGAATTATCACATTTACTATCTACATGGAGGTGCCAAGCGAGGACAAGCAAAACTAGCAAGTCTGTCCAAGATTTTCAGTTCAAAGAAACTGTGTGTTGTACTGAATTTTCAAGACTCAATGTGAAGTTGTTCTTGACTATAATCAATAAATGGATTCACTTCCCAGATCATTTATGACAGAATTTCAAGAGCAATTGTCAATTCAGTTTGCTGAACCATTTGAAGGTAAAATGCTTTGGAGTTTTATATATTTACATCTACTAGTGTAATTGTGGTGTAGTGGATAGAACACTCTACTGGAATAAATGCCACTGAGGATTACATCCAGGGATAGATATGAAACTCTCCGGGTGACCGGTGTCTATGAAGGAAGCAATCACTGCAAAAATACAATCCAAGCACCCAAGTGGAAGTTGAAATGTGAATAAAATTTCCTCATAATACACAGGCATTTTCACCTACTCCTCCCTGTCAGCTTGCTCTCTTCTTCAAGTGAAGGTTTACTGCTTTTGTGCATGATATCAATTATATTGATATTAAAGAAAATTATATTTCTGTGTAGAGAAAGGGTCACAGAGGCCCAAAAGTAGCAACACTGCATTTGCAGCATGGAAAACGACTGCTCAGGTAGATGGCAAGGTTGTAAAGGACATGGGTTGTAATTACCTGAATGGGAAGAATGATCAGCAGAAATCATCCGATTCCGGATTGGAGACAGCCTAGGAAGCGTATACAAGAAAAAGTTGGATTTCTCATCTGATTTGGCAAAAGCAGCAATGACTGTAATGAAGAAAAAAGTGCAAAAATAAAGATTCTCCAATTTTATAAATCATATAGACAATTAGTTACTGTTACCAAAAATATAATAAGAGTGGCTACATGGGAGAAAACAAGGGCTCTTCAGTTTTTTAAAAAACAGAATTGAGAATATGGTATCGAATGATGCCAGTCTAGAGCCCATTTGTATAGGAGTGCTTAAACTTCTGGAGTTCCTCATGTTGCGACTGCAATGCCAAGATGTCTTGCTATTCTTGGCAGCAAAAGCAGTAGTCACTGTGGTGCAAATTTCTGCTGGCTCTATCGCAATTAATGCACTGTATGGCAAGTGTAGTCCATCGGTATTATCCCCATTTCTTAGAACTTGACAAACATGATAAACCACTGTGGGCAGCTCTCTACACTGCCGAGTCCTCAAAAATAAGCATTCTGCAGAAAAAGCTCCAGGTGTAGACAGCATGGCAAAGCTCCATAGTTGGCTGCCCGCCCAGCCATGGCGGGCTGTCCCGTCGCGCAGACCTGGTCACTGTCCTAGATTGTTTCGGGCAGCAGGTTTTGCTCCTCCTGTTCTTTCATCTGGTTTGAGCAGATAATTCTGAGAAGTTAGCAACCAGTAGCTTTAGTTGGGCTAACAGGGGAAAATACACCATTTTCATTCACCAAAGGGTGCAGATCCTGGCCCTTTAGGAAGCTGGTAACAAAGGAATGTACTTTATGGCCTTAATTGGGACTGCATTACAATGGCTACGGACAAATGCACAAGGCAAGATAAGGGCTTGGTTTGTCTTTAATAGAAGTGGGAATGCTTTGTGAGAGTAGGGCTGTGGATTCTCTATGATAAGAGGCAAAAGGCACATGGAACACCTTACCCTTTGGTTATTTATGGCATTCAGGTGGAGACAGGAAAGAAAAAAAACATCATTATTGCATCTTGCTCTGAAAATTTAACATTCAGGAAAATTCTCAATAAAAGCAAAAGAAAATAAGAGAGTTTTTCCTTTCCCTTTGCTACTAATACAGAAATATAATTATTTATACACAATCATATATATTAGTTTATTACACTGAGATTCTTCACAGAGCTCAAGGCAGTAAACTTAGGCTGTCTAGGTAGCCTCCCAGCTGAGCACTGAATAGACCGAGCTCTGCCTAGTTTCAGTAAAGGTTATTTTTAAGATGATTATTTATTTGTTATATCCTGTTCCTACAGGGGTCTCTTAGCTGATTCCTGGCCAAAAGGCTGATCCGGATCTCTCACCCCTTCTTCTCCTCAGCAAAGGTGCAGCTTCAAATACCCCCAGCCATTCACTTGGCCCACCTTTGTCATGTTTTATTATTTATTTATTTATTTAGAAAATTTCTACGCCACCCCATTCGCCGAAGCCTTGGGGCGGCTCACAAATATATCAATTAAAATATAATACAATAAAAATATAAAACAAGTTAACAACATAAAATAATTGACTGTGCTGACGGCGTCATGGGCGCTGCTGGCTGTGCCCTGGGCCCGTTGCTGCATTTGGACATGTTAGAGGGCTGTGATGGGCAGCATTACAGCGCAGGGGCAGGGGTAGCTCCCTCCTATACATTGGTCAGATTCCTTTGATATGGCTTCTCATACTAAAAGCAGTGCCAATAACAAAGCAGTGCCAATTATTTCAGGTACAAATAACAACAAAACTTGATATTAGGAGTCCTAACTACTCTCAGAGGTTGACTGCAGAGAAGAATGGTAACTTGAATATATAAAATCAGTTACCTGCCCCATGATAAGACGCTAGCTAAGACCTTAAGTGAAATTTAAACAGGCATTGGGCAGTGGAACCCTCCATGTCAATAAAAGATTTGGGGGTAGGAATCCAGCAGGCTGTAGGTGCCGTGCTTTGACAGGAGGGGTGTCATGCAAGTAAAATAGCAACTGCCCTGGATGGATGAGGAAAAAAAGCAGAAGACTGCAAAAAACGGCCATCTCCCCTCTCTGCTGCTTCTGCCAACTGGGATGGGCCATTTCTCACTTCCTGGAGGTCCTCAGTTCCAACCACCCTGTGAGAAAGGGAAGCAGCAGTGGCAGTTTCCAAGTGGGCCCCAAAGTACAAGATCCCACCCTATACGGCAGGGTGGAAAAGCAAGCAGGGTATCGAGCTGTATCACCCCACCCAGCTAGCCTAGAACATTCGTTAGATGCTCACAGTCATCTAACATCTACACACAGGGCCACTTGACACCATTTGTTCCCAAACTGAAACCAGGACACTGGTGCTTCCAATGACACTGGGGCAGTTTGCCATTCTGGAACACAGCTGGAACGTCAAAAGAACTGTCCATGGTGCTGAAACCTACCTTAAACTTGGTCAGGTACCACGGACAGCTCCCCTGAAATTCAGACTACTAATCAGAGTGGCCAAAGTGCCCCCGCCGACATCAGAGGCATGAGCTTCTAGTGGGTGGACTCTCCACCTGGCAGTTGACTTTTACATCACATCAGGGATTCGTCCTCCCCGCTCCTTCCTTGCAGAATGTCTTTAGCACCTTGCAAGAGAATCCCCACTGCCATCTCCCATAGCTATCCTTGCGTCTTCTCCAGCACCCGCAGGGGAAAGGCTTGTGGACAAGGCGAGGCCTTTGGGCTCACAGAATTTGCACACGTTTCCAGATGAGGCCCTGGAGGCAGAGGTTTTGCTCCCCTGCTGTGAGACTAGGGACTTCTGGCTGCATTACAGCCATTTCCACCAAGGCTGGGTCCCCAGGCTATTTGCTCAGAGCCTCCTTGAGGCCCATTTTTCCACAGTGAGTGGCCCAGTTCCATTACTGTGTAAGGTCAATATAAAAAATGAACTAAATGTATAATTAGTGCCTACATATCCTTTCCTTTCCCCATCCTTTGCCATGTATTTTGTGTTTTGATTGATTGTCTTTTGACCTTCCAGAGAGCAGGGACTGACTCATTTTTTATTAATCTGACTGAAGAGTCAGGTATCTGTACTTCAAACATACAGATAAATAATAAAAGAGTCTCCGCATATCAGGGAGGCCAAAGTGGCTAATCTGGAGAACATGAGTGATACTGAGAAAACATGCCACAGCTTTCCCTATTTGCTAAGAGCAAGATCTGTTTTCTTATTCCTGTTCCTGGTAAACAGTGAGAGCCAGTGTGGTGCAGTGGTTAAGAGCATGGGACTGGGACTCAGACAATCTGGGTTCTAGTCCCTGCTCAGCCATGGAGCCAACTGGGTGACTTTGGGCCAGTCACAGACTCTCAGCCCAACCTACCTCACAGGGTTGTTGTTGTGGGGATAAGATGGAGGAGGAGATGTAAGCTGCCTTGAGCCCTTTGTAGGAAAAAGGCAGGATATAAATAAATTAATAAATAATAATAAATTAATAATAAATAAATTATGTCCCCTATTTTTCCCTTTTGGGATGGCTTGTTGGAATGTTGGTAATAAGAATGGCTAGTTGTCATAGTTCAGAGATGAGTTCAGAGTGAAAAAGGGTGCTTTAAGAAGAAATGTTTCCATGCCAGCAGCCTGCCATATTCACTCCCATTTTATGGGGGTTCCTCTGCAATATCACCCATCACTTATAAACATCCCGTGTTTTCCCACTGCTTCTTCCATCCCTTCTCTTGCTGCAGAAAACCCATTTTGGAGAAAAAGACAGAAGAACTGCACAGTGCTTTCTATTTTTTAGTTCTAGGACTCTGAAAGCACACTAAGGCACAGTACAGCTTACAGTCTGATAGTTCCCATAGCTGCTGAACTATTGAATCACAGGCTGTAGACAAACATACTTGAAAAAAAAATCTGGCTTCAGCCCAAAGGGTAAACACGGATCTCCCCAGCTTTTAAATTAGCAAGAAAAAATATTGCACACTTTAGCAGGCAGTGCACATTATTGCAATGTGTGAAAGGGCTGAGATCAAGTGTGTTGCAAGCAAGTCTGTTTTAATCTTTAAAATATTGTAGGGTATAAAAGACCTAGAGGGACAAGGTCAGCTGCCATTCCTATCCTGGTACAGGCAGTTCCTGTAACAAATGTTCAAATGATGAACAACCCATATTTATGAATGGACTGCCACAAAGCCTATTATTTTAAAAAGCTGTGGAAAATTGTCATCACCATAGAGAAAGAGGAAGTGAAAGGCGAGAGAGGGAGCCCTCCAAAGCAAAAAGGAAAATGTCTCCATTATTTCCTTGCTGCAAAGTGGAGGCACTGGTCAGTTTGGGCAGGGAGGCAGGGTATTTGTGCTTCCACCCCCCCCCCCATTTTCATGAGGCCCTGAGCCCCTAACCCCCACAAATGTGGAGGTCTGACTATATGTGATCTGACTTACATACACATTTGATTCAAAGTCAAATTTCAGATTTCTCAGGTTGGCATTCATTTGTAGCCCAGAGACTGCGTGTAATTCTTTTGGACTGCCATGGCTCTGGTAGAAAGAACTTGGGATAGGGATAGACTGAAGTACAGGGAAGAAAGTGCTCCAGAAGGACCAGATTCCCCAACTTGGGACTCCATGACATGTTGGACCACAACTTCCATCATCCCCAGATAGCAGGGGCAATGGAAAGTGCCAAGTGGATGAAAGCTAAGACATTGGATGGGTAACACACATGTTTCAGGACAAACAAATGCCTAATTGACCATTGGGTCAATGACAGGAGTGTAAGCAGACTTTTCTCGTCTTCTATTCTTACTGAACTCTGTTTGGAATAGACCAGATTAGAGGAACAGTGTTTTGTTCCTGAAGAAAGAACACCTAATTGCCATATCTTAGTTCAGAGAATTTGATATCACAGCAATCAAGAGAGTCACTTTAGGTGAATAGCTATTAACTGACAGGTACAGACATGCTGTTCTTTGAAAAAGTTGAACAGATGCCTTCAGATATCTCTCAAGAGATGCCTCCAGGAAAACTGAGTAAAAGTGCTCCTCTGACCACTCCCTTAAAGAATCTTAAATCAAAAGAACTCCTGTAAATGTTTAGTGACTAAAATACCAACAATCGCTCTCTTTAGGCAAGCTGTTAATTATAGGCATTGCCACTCCAATAGTAAAAAGGAGTTGTTTAACCTTAGTGATGAGTAAATATTGATTAACAACGTTCTTCAAACACCATTACATGCCTTTGCCAGGTGTAGGCAATCTGCAAAGGTGGATTTGGGCAAGCGGAGAGGCAGCATGGTAGATCATACAACCCAGAAGCCATATGAACCTTAAAACAAAGAAAAATGATGAAAAGGGCTGAAGACTCCCTACTGCAGTTAAACCTGGCCTACACAATTTGTGAGCCATCATGCCAAACATATCCAGCCAAGTATTGTAGCCTCCCAGGTGCCCGAACCCAGGCCAGTGAGGGAGGCCATGCATGTTCCCTCTCTATTTTATTTCCAGTAGCAGGAAAAGACCTTTTTATTCAAGCAGGCTGTTAATATGTCATCAGGTCTGTTTATTTATCTGTTTGTAAATAAAAACAGCAGAAATTTGAAATTTGGATTTTGTGAATGATCAGCACTTGATCCAGAAGGTATCCTCACCTTAAAGAGGGATGGAACTGACTGTGTTAAAGTATAAAGAGTTTCAGCTTAGAGAAGCAATCTATGACTTCTACTTACTGCTCTTTATAAAACATGATATATGAATTTGGACAAACCACTTCCTCACTCCTTTTCTGCAAAATCTAGTATAGTATAGTGATTTACTCCACATGGTAATGAATGATGCAGTTAACATAATGCACTTTGCACAAAGTTCCACAGAAATGAATCATACAAATCATATTATTTATTATTATGAGCTATGCAATAGAATTCCCTGTAAAAACTGAAGCCTGTGTGTTTGCCCAAGAACTTAAGGGCTTCAGGTGAACGAGGGGTCTGACCCATAACCAGGACTCTCAGGCTCAGGGGCCAGAACAACAGTAGCTGATAGCCTCCATGGGGGTAAAGGGGCATCCCATGTGTGCAGCTGCAGAATGGAAGGGCCGCTCATGCCTTCCTCCTGCCACATGAAGTAATGACTGCTCTCTGCTTGTGCTGGGCTTGGGCACACTGGTGGAACACACACATCAGGATGGACATCACAAGTGGACATGGTTGGGCACCTGCAGGGGACTCACACCCCAGCAGCAAGAGCCCCCTGAGTTGCTCCTCCTCTTCCCCGTTACAAGCTTCTTGTCCACCTGCCTCTCAGTCTGGCCCCAACAACAGTGGTGGTGCAAAGGAAAAGGAGCCAAGGCCGGCATCCACATGGGCCCTGGCAAGCAAGCAGGCAGTGGCAATGAGGCGACTGAGGATGAGCAGCGACTGTGGCTGGTGCCAATGGTAGCGAGGAGCTGCCCTCACTGAGGGAGGGGGCTCATCACAGGGTTCTTACCTGAAGACCATAAAAAAAAAACTAATACCAGCATAAATGCATGCACACGTGTGCACACACATGCACACTCATATCCTATAAATAATTATATGTAGCACTTGTCAACTTTGCCAGACCATTTAAGTTGTGAATCATTTCTAAGGAGGAAGCACTTTTGTGGAAACATGGAGGAAGTCTGAAGCCAAAGTGACCTGGTTCATAACCTGGTCTTTAAAGCCATGAATTGCACACAATCAAAGTAAAGGCAGGTGGTTTCCAGTAAGTATGACTGTTTGTCTGAATCCCTATGACAGAGTGTCCGAGTCCAGAGTCTGAAAACAAGTAACAGCCTCCTCCAGGCCCTTTTAGTTAACAACAGCATTTGGGGCAGTTTAGATTTCTGTAATGAAAGCTTATCAAATTCTCTTGTGCCTGAGAAGCGTGTAGAATTCACCTCTCTTTATTGAGCTTATAAGTATGAAAAACAGCTGGAGCAGGAAACAATAGCAGCTTTTTCTTTCTTTCTCTTGGCAGGTATTACATTCCCCTCTCCCTCATGACACATTATTATCTACTTCCTACCCTGCAAAAAGGAAGGAGTTTTGAATCTCAAGACTGTAGTCAAGATACTCATGGTTAAGATTTCCTCCCTTCTCTTTGCTGTGACCTGTGGCCAATCAAATGGACCAAGAAATGCAGTCACCTTCCAAGCCAGCAGACAGCCACCCAAGGAAGCTCTTGGCAGATAGGACAAATAATGTGTTAAAAGTGGTTTGTTTACATTGAGGGGGGAACGGTTTTTATTGGGAGTGCACATACACACACTGCTGGAGTGGAAAAGAGACTCCCAAAGGCCAGACTGAGTGTGCTGATTCAGTAAATACCTCGTGTGACTGCATAAATTATATTAAGCATAATTGAAGTAAGATGTATCTTCTGTTGTCCTCCAGGATAGGGACAAGTTATTAGTTTGATTCTCTGAGAAGTATTTTCTACTCATATTCCTCCAATGCACAGGGTGAGACATAAAGATCTCCCACATTTTGACGGGGTCCTATGTGGGCGATAGTGGGGGTAGAGAGGCGGGGTAGGTCTTATTCGCTAAGTTAGGCTCTACCATTTTCAATACCCATTATGAGTTGGACCGTTGAACATCGGGATTTTGTTGTTCAAGCGTATTATGAGAACAACCATTCTGTGATAGCAATGCAGAGAGCGTTCCATACATGCTTGGCGCTCAGTCAAAATGCAGATCTGTACCAGATCGGAAAATGATTTTGCTATGGATTTCTAACCTTTGGGCAACTGGATCCACACTGAAAAGAAAATCGCCTGGCAGACCTAGGACTGTTAGAACCCCAGAAAATGTGGAAGCAGTAAGAGCATCCATTCAGCAATCACCAAGACGTTCCTCTCGTAAGCATGCCATGGCACTGGGGATATCAAGTCAGAGTTTGAGAAGGATTCTGCATGCCGATTTAAAACTGCATCCTTACAAAAAGATGTTGGCTCAAGAATTAAGTGAGAGAGATCATGCCAACCACAGACCCCTAAGTGCAGAAATTCTTGAATAAGTTCCCACTGCAGCTGTTCTTCTGAGTAGCGATGAGGCTCACTTCCATATCAGTGGAGCCATAAACAAGCAGAATTTTTGCTACTGGGCTAAACAGAACCCGCGTGAACTCCACAAACGACCGCTCCACTCGCCTTCCGTAACTGGTGTGCAGTTGCCAACTTTGGTGTGATTGGCCCATACTTTTTTTTTGAGGACTGTGGTGCAACAGTAACTGTGACTTCTGACCAGTACGTTGAAATGTTGGAGACCTTTCTGCACCCCAGACTGGATGATGTGGATACAGAACATGTGTGGTTTCAACAGGACAAGGCCACAGCTCACACAGCATGATGTTCGCTTGGAGTGTTGAGCGAAATGTTCCCTGGGCATTTGATTTCTTTAAGGGGAGATGTGGGGTGGGCGGCACGGTCACCAGATTTAAGCCCATGTGACTATTTCCTTTGGGGATACCTAAAGGAAAAGGATTTCAAATATCATCCTTGATCTCTTGAGGATTTGAAGGAAAGGATCAGACAGGAAATCAATGCCATTCTGCCTGAGATTACCCAAAGAGTGGGAACTTCTGGGAACGTCTTCAGCAATGTATGGCCAACAATGGCTGCCATTCGTTTGATATGGTTTTGAAAACCCATTAAAACACAACTTTTTTTATGTACTTTTCAGAAATATATTTCATTTTTTTCTAGATAACTTCATTCATTTTTTATGCCCCTTCAAAATGTGGGAGATCTTTATGCCCCACCCTGTATAACATACATTGTGTTTATATACTTGGCATATAGTTTGTCTTTCAAAAGAATATACATCCCTCAGAAGGCGCAGTATCCCAGTTCCTTCCAGGGCCATCTAAAGACCACTTGTAGCTTGAGATGAAGACAAGATGGTGTCCCATTCCACATACAAAAGCCAACTGAAGGGGCAATTGGATCCTTCTTCAGTACTGCCAATGGGACAGCATCATCCACCACACCTGAAGGCTGCAGGCTAGCTTGGAAGAAACGGGGCAGGTTGCTTGGACATTACTCTCTCTCTCCTGTGCCTTGTTGCCACTTCCCAGGTCATTCTGTATAACATCTGCCTCATTCTGTATGATGGTAGACCCAGCCCTGTTCTAGAGCTCCATATTGTTCAGAACTGTAAGTTCTCTAAATTTATTTTGTTAGTTAAATGAGGATGTCTTTATTCAGTAGTTATACCACTGTAAAATGTAGACATCCTGTCCCATGCAGGCTTGTTCATGATCAGCATCTGTAAACAAGCAATACAGCAGCCAGAAAGAAAGAAGGAGCCACAAATACAATCCAAAAACTCTTAAAGATGGCATGGTTATGCATAAACAAAATCTACTCTATTAAAATCAATGGTACTGATGCTAGTTACACTTAAGCTTATTGGTGTAATATTGTGACTAATAGCCAAACCCACTTTCTCAATGGCACTTTTGCTGTATATGTCACTTAAGGAGCTTTTATCAAAAGAGTCAAACTTTCTTGGCATTCAGATATGGTGATTTCATGCCTTTTAACTTAATGTTCGTAGCTCCATTATTCTGAGGTATGAAAGTAGCAAAAGAGTATTAAGAGTGTGACTATGAGCCTATGTAGTATTACACTGGTTTGACAATGTATTCCTGGATGATAGGAGATGTTTTAAGTGGTTCTTCACAGAACCAAAATTCAGAGATAATTCCCTCAGGATTAACAGTGAACACATCAGTACAATCAAGAATGGTTCAATTACAAATCTTGTTGATCATTTTGCATCACTGTGTTTTTCTCTATAGGTGATGCAAGATAAAATAGATGTGCACAAGAACTACCAGTCATTCCAGTAACCTCTGATTACGCAGGTTCTGACTTGTTCTTAAACGTGTAAACAAATGAGAGATGCAGTGAGTTCAAAAGTTATATAGAGACAGAGCGAGTCAGAAGGAGCCTCTTGGGCCATCTAGTCTGACCCCTGGCTCCAGTCAGCTCTGCTCATGACATGCCTACCATGTGCATGTCCAGCCTATCCTTGAACACCCCCACCAATGGGGCCTCCACCACCTCCCATGGAACCCCATTCCACACCCTTGTCAGGAAGTACTTCCTGGAATCCAAACTGAACCTTGGTTCCCTGAGCTTTCCCTGAGTTATTGAAAGATGATTCTCATAGAAAGAGAAGCAAAAAAAAAAAAAAAAAAAAAAGGGGGGGTTAGAAATATGTTGAATTAAATTAGAATACTGTCATCTTTTCAAGTTTATATTTCTCTGAACAAAAGTGATGCTGTGTAACACATCAAGTTGTATCAAGGTTGCAATATATCTAAGCAAACATAAAAAGAACTATGATAGAGTATGCTACTGAAAAGCAAACAATAAAGATTATTGTTTTAAGAATTTTGTCATTGCTTTCAAAAAGTGTTTCTAATACACTACTTTTACCACCAATGAAGTGTTAGAAACTCCACTTCCCAACCCTAACTAAATTTAAGCAAAAATCCCTTGAAAGCTCCACCCCAGTTGACTCACAGGGCTACCATGAGCGCTTGAACGGCAGTCTTCTTTCTGCTTAGGTTCAACTTCCACCTGGAACCTCCAACCAAGTCCCCCAGGCTTCACCAGCACTCTGAATACTGGTGAAAGCAGGAGAGCTATAAAGGGTGGTCCAAAAAAAATGTCTGTGGTAGTTTTGTGGAGGTTTTCTGTGGAAGGAGAATGCAAGCGTACTGCAAGCTGTGTTTGCAGGAACTACATCTGCCTTGATTAAAGATGCAGTAACCTGGGAAGACACAATGAGTTTTGTTTCAGGTGAGGAGATACAAATGCATTCTCATCCTCAATCACATTGCATTTATAGGCCACCCTTTTTTCTCTTGCAAGAAGAAGGGTTTTCCTTTTCATCTTCTGCCTTCAACTGTCCCTAACATGATTGTCTTCTCCAGTGAGTCTTGCCTTCTCATGATGACCCTGAAGTATGACAGCCTCATGGTGTCATTCTTGCTTCCAGGGAAATTTCTGACTTGGATTGATTTGGGACCCACTTGTTAGTCTTTCTGTGGTCCAGGGTATTTGCAAAGCTCTCCTCAAGCACCATGCTTTAAATGCATCAGCTTGCTTTTGGTCCAGTTTCTTCACTGTCCAGCTTCATGCCTATACATAGCGATTGGGAGTACAATAGTGTAGATTATCTTGGCCTTGGTCTCCACCGAGATGCCCTCATGCGTAATGATCTTTTCTGGGTCTCGCACTGCTGCTGTTCCAAATTTTAGTTGTCTTCTAATTTCTTGGCTGCAGCATTCACCTCAGCTGATGTCTCAGCAAAATCTTTCACAATTTCAGTGCCTTCATCATTGGCATTAAAGTTATGTAATTCTTCTGTACTCGTGATTTTTGTTTTCTTAACTTTCAACTGTTGTCATCGTTTTGCACTCTCTTCTTGCAATTTTATCAGGAGTCATTTCAATTCATTGCTGCTTCCTGTATAATGTCATCTGTAGAAAACCTTTGGGTTATGGGGTGGCATAGGAATGGAAATAGATAGATAGATCTGTTTATCTGAAATTTTTGATGTAATTACAGCCAATTTTCACTTCCTGTGATCCTAATGCAGCTTTTGTTATGATGTGCTCTGCATATAGATAGAAGAGATAGGGAGATAAAATATATTCTTGTCTAATGCCTTTACATATGGAAGCCTTTCTGTTTCTCCATATTTGTCCCAACAGTAGCTTCTTCTCCATGATACAGGTTTTTCATGGCCAACCAACTGCTGAGGCACACGTTTTTATTCCGGAATCAGTTATAGCTTCTTATGATCCACATAGTCAAATAAGATCTTGAGGCCTCTTTTTGGAGTCCAGCTTGAACATCAGGCATTCTTGCTCCATATTGTTTGTTTGTTTTGCAACACTTTGAACATCAGTTTGCCTATAGGGGAAGTCAGTGCAATGGTCCTGTAGTTGCTGCACTCCTTAGCATCTCCTTTCTTGGCGATTGGAATGTATATTGAATCTTGTTTGTTTCCCACATATGTTGGCATATTCTTGCTAGAATCTGGATCAGTTCAGATTCTGAATTGTTCTGTTGGCACCCTATCTACTCTGGGTGCTTTACTCCTTCCAAGAGCAGCTTCTATTTCACCTTCTAATATTGCCAAGTTCTTCCTCGTGGATTCCTCTTCAAAGCAGCCTGTCATCTTCTGTATAGGTCTTCTGCGTATTGTTTCCACCTTCTCTTTAGTTTCTCTTGGTCAGATAGTATGTTCCACTATTGGTCTTTCAGCATTCCTAATCTAGGTTTAAATTCTATGGGTTATTCTTCTCATCCCTTGGGCAAATTCTACCACAACATTTGATTTTGCTTTGTTTCCTACTTCATGTTCCTGACACTTATGATTATCAGCAAGTCTTGTTTTGGTGTGTTATCCATTTCCTCTTGGAAGCCTGCATAAAAGTTTTCAATTTCTTCTTCAGCATCTGTTGGTGGCACGTACACTTGAATGATGTGGATATGCTGGTAGGTTTTCTGAGAATTCTAATTGATATCATTTGGTCAGATTGTGCCTCATAGCCCATTACTGCCTGTGCTATGTCTCGCTTCAGTATGAGAGCCTTTCTATTTCTTCTGCGTTTGTCATTATGAGAGCAAATCACTTTGTGGTTGTGTGACTGAAAATATCCCATTCCAGTCACCTTTAGTTCTCCCAAACTAGTTACTGTAAGGTTTAGTTATTCCATTTCTTGCTTTACCATTTGCAGCTTGCCTTAGTTCATACTTCTGGCATTCCATGTTCCAATTGCACGTGTTGTGCAGCATCAGGCCTTCTCTGTGCACATCTACAACTAGGCTTCCTTGCCGCGTTTATCTTGTGGCATCGTTAGAGGCAGTGCTTTTTAGATTTGTCCATTGCTCTTCCCCAGGAGCTGTTTGAGTGCCTTATAACCTGGAAGTCCCATCTTCTGACACTATCCCTTGTTTCATTTTCTTTCATCATAGGATTTCAAGGAAATGCCTTCAGCTACCACATCTGCCTAGTAGCTGCTCTTCCGGAGCTTCTTCACCACATCACCACTGAAGATATCAATTCTCTTCTGTTAATGTGATCCCTACTTCTGAAGAGAGGGGATGCATCTTAGCCTGGTGTCACGGCTTTGCCCATTCTGACTTGGGTGAACCTGCTAGAAGGCCAGCCTAGTGGGAGAGTTTGGCTTTGTGGTGGCATTGCTCTCAGCTTCTATGACACTCTCAAATCCTCTCATCACATTAATGTATAAATCCAAGAATGAGGCATGACGTTATGAGCAACAAAAATGCTGAGAGCTAGTGTGGTGTAGTGGTTAGAGTGTTGGGCTGAAATTTGGTAGATCTGGGTTCTAGTCCCCAAATGGCCATGATGCTCACTGGATAACTTTGGGCCAGTGGCTGATTCTCAAGCTAACCTACATTAAAAGTTATTGTTGTGAAGATAAAATTACAGAAGATAAGAAACTTGTGAGCTGTCCCAAGTTTCTTGCAAAAGGAAGGAATTTGAGATATAGATATAATATAATAACAATAACAGAAAGATCACAATAAAACCAACAATAGAAACAACAGTTATATTAACAATAGGCCAGAGTAAAATGTTTTCAAGGCCTTCTTAAAAGCCTGCAATGATGTTCTGGTCCTCCAATGGCAGCTTATCCCAGAGGTGTGTGGCCAAGGAAGGCCCTTTCATAATTCTCCAGTGCTGAACACTGCTAAGACTGAGAAAATCTCTCTATAGTTTTACAACTTTTCTCTCCCCATCTGTGTTTAAATCAATCAATCCCACCTCCCATAAGGACAGCATTGCCATTGGAAAGAAGAACACCTGTGAAATATCTCAGTCTATTCTTAATGCTTAATGCTTGTAAACAAGTCAGAAAATATGCTGTGATGACTGGTTTTCTTCCATACCACATTTTAGAATTTGTTCTAGTATTCCAGTATTTTTTTCCAAATCATAAGGGTAAATAGAAAGATGCAGGAACAGTTTATGTTATTAATAAGCCGCTTGTACATTGGTCTTCTGTTTCTTGTAATAGTAGCTGACTAAGCCACCTCTAAGAAATTGTTTTTCCTTTCTTTCTCACAAACAGAGCAACTCTGTGGATTTTATGTGTCTCTATTCTTTGTTCTTTCCCTCTCCCTCCCCATATGTATGTTTTCCTCTGGTCTAATTAGATAAAAACAAATATCCAGATAGTGTCAAACAACAACAGTGATACTGCCAAACTGGGAAGCAGTGGAAGAGGACCAAAGAGGAAACTTCACAAGTCACATAGAGTGAGCCTGTATTTATTTCTTTTCATTGATTGATCGATCTACTGAAATGCTGCTCAGCTGAGTATAGATAGCAGAATGTGCCCTAAAATGCCTTCAGAAGTTGACCTTCCCTTCCCTTAAAGTGAGCGCACTTGCTGCTTCCAAAGGCAGGGAGTGGAGAATGAGGCAAGGTTGAGTCTGTCACACTGATCTTTCAAGGCACTGAAATCCAACGCAACTGTGATGATGAACGGCACTGACCTTACCCCATGGCCAGTCTGGAAAGGGAATTTTTGGAGCCTTGGACATTTATATATAAGATATGTGTGTGTGGGCGAGTCCTTTCTGAGTCCAGTTTAGCAAAGCTGTAACTGGTTTGTAACCAGCTAGTAAAATTTTACTTTGTGCCTATAGTCAGGGAGGCAGCAAAAAAGCTAAAGTTGTTTAAAACCCTCAGGCAACATTGCTGTTTGCTTTGATTTTTAAAAAATGCCTCTCCCTCTGTCCCACTTCAACCCTTCTCTAAAGACAACTTAGGCCTTTCTCTGGAATTTGGCTGTAAATCCTGCTGATGATGTCCATCACATGTCTGACAGAGCACTGAGCTGTTTTCCTTCTTCATCATGAAAAACGGCCTTGTTCTCCCTTCCCTGGGGCCCAAGCAATTTGACTGAGGGTACATCTGATTTCCCTTCCTTCTCTAAGGTTTTTTTTTCTTCCAAGAACTGACATCTAAATTTATCCAGAAAACTGCCTAGATGTCTTTTATGCTACATAGTCACCCAATCACTTACAATGTCAGTTGAACTGACTTGTCTCTCAGGGTGTCTGGCATGTTTTTGCAGTACGTGAAACAAGAGAGATAGGTCCCATATGCTTTTGGGCTCAACATTTATCTAATAGTCCACGGTGCAGCTCATTCTCTCATCCTGCTGCAAACAGTTGTTTGACTCTGCAAATCTGTCATGCTGAATTCCTCAAAATTACCAGAATAGCATGCATCTATTAAAGGGTACTGGCCAAGCTACAGACTAGTTTGAAGATGGAGCTTGCAGCTAAGTCTTTCATTCTTACTTTAAAGTAAGCACTGGGGCTCCAATCACAGGATCCTTGCATGGAGGTATAGGCAAGTTTTAACCATTCGCCTACGGTTGTATGAGGAATTTGTTCTGGGGCTGAAAGTCCACTAGATGTCCAGGGCTCCGCTCCACTGACTGCAGCCCACTTTGTGGCCCTAAGACCAAGTTCTGGTGAACACCAGGAAATGAGCCCTGCGTGGACGCAGCGCAAGCAGTGTCCCTCTTCCGCACCGCATGCGGCAGCTATTGTTGGTGCTGCATGTGACACAGAGGAAGGTTCCCCAGTTGTGCAGCTTCAGTCCACAAGCGTTCGTGGCTTCTTCCCTGCTCAGTTTGCTCTGCTTCCTGAATTCAAAGGAACGCAGAGAGGTGACTTCCCCAGAGCTTCATCAGAACCCTACCTTTGCCCCCCATGGCCCGGATCCAGACCAGTCTGCTGGGCTTACTTTACAGTCAAATAGATCAAGGGATGCTGCTGCCAACTTCAAGTAGCAACCCCCATACTCGCCTCTTCCCCTGCAACAACCCAAATACCTAACCATGGGGAGGTAAACAGAGAGATTGCACGGCTAGCATGAATGAGAGGAGGAGCTGGCTTTTTTCACTAACAGATGTGGGAAAGAAAACCCCTAGCAGCACCCTGTTCTGGGCAAAAGGTCAGCTTCGGGATTTTCATGTTCTTGACGGAAATATCTTAGGCATCTGACTTTCAGATGCAAAGTGCCTGTAGAATCTGAGGGCCATTTTACATCCCTATCTAGCAGCTGTAACTCTTCCTCCTATTTTTACTTTAGACTCAGTGCAGAGCTCCCAGTCCAGATTGGACCTATAGTGTAGGGAGGGTAAAGTTCTCTATTCAACCCTTTCTGACTTAGCATGAATCTGGACTGGGCTTCCTGAGTCTATTCTAGAGTAAAAATGAAAAGCAGCAGCAGCTGCTACTGCTAGGCATGGGATTAAAATGATGATTGTTTGGGTCCTAAGTGCCCCTTCCCATCAAACAAACAGCTACCACTGTGAGAGTGACCTGCAGCTGGCTTCTGACTGTGTGAATCATTAATGATGGCAAGCAGAGAGGAGTTACCCAGTCTTGGAACTGGAAGGAGCCAGGAAGAGCATCCTAGGAACAATTCCCTTGACTCGAGCTAGTGCCAAGCATTGCATTGCCTTCCTTTGGCAATCTTCTTAGTGAGTCAGCTTCAGCAGGAGTCCATACACAAAGGGTCCCTACTTCACTCTAAAGTAGTTCCTCTGAAGTCCAAAGCATACTCATTGAAGGATTTACTTAACATCTTAATGCTATTTGTAATGGGGTGTGTGTGTGTGTGTGTGTGTGTGTGTGTGTGTATTCTTGCCTGTGATGTGAAGGGTCAACTCAAGTAAAAATGACCAAGAAATACAACTATTAGATGGGCTTAAGGTGCCACAACACCTCCTATGTGATTTCCCCCTCTCTCTCTTCTGGCCTGAGTGGAATTCCGCATTAGGATAATGCTGTGTCTGTCTGAGTCCTTTTGTTGGCAGAGGCCAAGTGAAATGACTTCACACCGTGGCTTCTTCCAAGGTCCGTGTGGCATTTCCGGGTAGCGAAAGGGTCAGGCAGGCCCCCTGCCTTTGTTTCCCCTGCGCTGTGCAGCAAGGGCTGAGGAAGTGTCCTGGGGACATCCTGATCTTTTAACCTCATTAAGCCATTTGCAGTAGTATCTATGGGAGATTTCATTAACGGTGTCAGAAAGAAAGCCTAGTTCATCTGCCTCAAAGAAGTCATTCTCATAATTAAGTTACCGGAGAGCAAGAAAGGAAGAGACGCTTTCTGTTTTCTCGTTGCTCAGATAGCTGACTGAGTTGGCGCAAAGACAGACCGCTTGTGCTTTATTTCCTTGGTCATGACACAGAATGCAAAGCTCCTTTAAAAAGGTTTTAACAGCACATTTGAAATAAAATTAAGCATTGCTTTTAGCTGTTGCACCCTTATTAACAGAAAGCAATTTTGCAAGGAAAACTATTATTTCAAGCAATGATTGCAGTGTGCTGCTTGCTTTAGGGAAGACAAAACAAAGGGGCAGTGCAGAGTAGCGGCTAGGGTGGAAGAAGATGCTGCAAGGGTGCAGCCTTGTGACCTCTAAATAGTGCCTAAGGGGCCACAGGATATTTTGGATTCTTAGATTTGAGGCTGGACATACCACCTCATCCTTGCAGCTGGAAGCTGGAGCTGTGACCCCTGCCCCTTGTGGCTGCCATTTGAGGTCGGGAAAGTGACCTCAGAGAGAGGAAAGGGGGGGCATTTCTGGGGGCAGGGAGGAAAATGGATTGGCACTGCTGGCAACTGAGCTGTCCTGATGCCTCTCCGGCCTCCTTCCCTTCCCTTCTGAAATGCTCCTGCTGAAAAGCCCTCCTGCCTTGCATTGGATGCCTGCCATGCATAAGTTTATGCCCTTGGAGACTATGAGGTTCTGCTATTCCTTCATTTATTTATTGTCTAGTTTGACCCATCAGACAATATTAAATATGTAGTGTTCTGAGGTTTTATTACTGACCCAGGTCAGGTTTATACAAAATTAATACTCTTGCGGTCTTGGGGCGTGGGGTGGGGGAGTCCATTGTTACTTTCTCAGCTGGGTCATTACCTTCCTGAACTTCTAGTCGAAGACTGAATGGAAGATGATACCGAACAACAAAACTAGAACAGCTGCTCAGCTGCTTTGCGAGAATCAAGCGAAGAGGAAATGACACCCAATGAAAGCTTATTCTGGTTGTTTATTGAATTGTTAAGGAAATATCAGTCATAAAATCAGACAAGCCTCTAATATTCATAGGAGTTATTTTTGCCCATGTGATGACCCTGAATTTGCTAGGCAAGGATGTTGCTTTTTTACAGCGTAAAAATTCCATCCTGGAAGCTTGCTAGTTTGTTTAATCTCCTGCATGTTTGTGATTTTTTGCCAGACTGATTTTTGCTTCCTGAGATCCCTATCTGAAATGTTAGTTAATTAATTAGCAGTTAAACAGAAAAACAGTTGCCCAGCTGAGGTGCATTGCATAATTCATGCCTTATCAAGTGCTAATTGGCCCAAGAACCTGGAGTTATGCTCTTGTCACAAAAGTGGACAAATGCAGATAAGAACTGTCTGGGATGCTTAGCTCAGTCAGGTGCATTATCTTTCAGAAGAAGAGAAAAATCCATTCTACTTTGGTCCAATGCCATGGCTCAAAAGTAGGTGCAACTACTATAAGCCTCAGCCAACTTGACCAATAGTGAGGGATTATGGAGTGGCAGTCCAAAACTGGTGAAGGGCACCAGGTTATCTACCTATGTGCTAATAGGAGTTGGGCCCACTGCCACGGGTCAGCCATTGAATTCTAACCTACTCCCTCCGTTCAACATCAGGTGCTAGAAACCACTGGCATCTGAAATGACGACCCTGAACTGCCTACAACCAGTTTAAAATGGTGGCCTGTAAAACCCACTCTCTCCTCCGGGGTTCCAGGGCAGCCTGTGCAGAAATCAGGAACTCTTTAGAGTTCCCAGGACTGTTGCCTTGTTCCATCGTTCCAGTCGCACGTGGTGAGGCAAGCCAGGGAGTTTGAGCCTAGGCTTGTTTCTGTGCAAGTTTCCCCTCTGCTTTGGGACATCTCTGAAGTCTAGGTTCTGCTAGCTAGTCTGCAGTAACTGATACCATCCATGTCTGATATAGGAGCAACAAATAACCTAGAAGCCATTCACACTAGATGCAATGCAAAATTTTTCTGTCCTCCAAATATGCTACCATCTCAATATTGCCTTGGTCTCTGAGCGAGGCAATATCGACTCCAAAAGCAAATGCCAAACTGGCTTTTCACAAGTCCAGCTTTATGCAATCTTGCCAGCTAATGAGGAACATGGGAGGAGTGGACACAGGAAATGCTTAGGAAAAGCTGCATTACTGGAGGCCCTGAATGGTTTTAATCTCTCTCATGATCTCTTCCTCACTTTACCTAATGCCTCTTAAAGATGCATGCCTGGGTTCCTTGAGAAACCATGGCACTTTTGACTTCGAAATGGGAAGATGGGAATTTAGAAAGCTGTCTTTCCCTCTAGTGCAACTAGACCAGGGGTCGGCAACCCGCAGCCCCGGAGCCGCATGTGGCTCTTGAATCCCTCTGCTGCGGCTCTGTCGCTCAAAACATGCTCCGGCACAGCTGCTGATCATCTCGAAGCTCCACTCAGGAACACAGCGCAGCGCTAGCTAGTTAAGTAAACCAGCTAGTTAAATAAATTGCTACATTCCTCTGCTAAACAAACCTCCTGCAAGCTCTCATGTTGCACAAACGCTGCTGAAAGTATTCTCTTTGTCCCAGTGTAATCTCCTTCAGCAGAATGTTAAAAGCTGCGCTTGGGACCTGTCACAATTCACAGCACTGGACTGTTTATCTACTAATCAGTCACTAAACACACCTATATCTCCGGCACAGCCTCCAATCTGCTGACCTGTGCAGATTTACTGAGCTCCCCCCGCCCCCCCTCCCCGGTAGGCTAACCATGGATAAATCGAAGAAAAGTTTCTAAAGAAAATCAAACATTTAATGATACGTGGGTAGATTCATTTGCTTTTACTGCTGACAAACTTTGGGATTTGCTGTTTAATGCATGCAGCCCTTTAGCACTGACTTTGACTCTTCAGGAAGCTGTTCTCCTATACTAAGGAGTCCTACTAGTTTATAATGTAAGGTTAAAAATAACAGTTTTTAGTGACTGAACAAGAGCTGCAGCTAAATCATAATGAAGATATTCATAGCATTAAGGTAAAAAACGATATATGCAGTGTTATCTTCATTTTAGATGTCAAAAGGGTTTTGTGGCTCCCGGTGTTTTCTTTTGTGTGGGAAACAGGTCCAAACGGCTCTTTGAGTGTTAAAGGTTGCCGACCCCTGAACTAGACCAATATCAATGGCACTGCCTGGCAGAGCTTTGGGCAGGAATGTTTTCCAGCCATGCCTGAATATGCCAAGGATTGAGCCTGGGACCTTTTGCATGCAAAGCGCACGCTCTGCTGCTGAGCCAGAGCCCCTTTCCCTTAAGGGACCACGAGTTGCACTTTGGAAGGTGCATTTAAGTCTTGGCAGCACTATCCAAGCAACAGAGTGTACAAAGCCACCCACCTGAGAATCTTTTATTGGGTTACTTTGTTTTGCTGCTATAGTAAATGGCATTCAATGTTGCACATCTCATGCCATGGGGAGGGGTCTGTGCCTCTCCTCTCCCTACCAACCCTATAGCCCCTGAAGGTCTCAAAGGATCCCCACAAATCCCCTCTAGAATTTTGAGGGTACATTCAGGGTTGCAAGGGGAAAGAAGTATTTCCCTTCCCATTACACTGGCAGAAGTCATTCCATGTACAGGCCCAGTTAATACCACCCAATATAATCTATTGTTATTTAAATAAGAATGATCTAAAAGTGTGTCTATTTGCACTCGCAATTTATGATAAAGCCTGTTGGATGGAGATCTATGGCCATGTTAGCAAGGAAGTCCTAAGTGTATCACAAAACAGGATGATACTGTTAGAGCTGTTCTTTCTTAGTGGTTTGTCAACCATGTTGCAACACTCTGGAGAGGGCAGTTATACCAAAAGTGGCTTTTCCCAGCATATTAACATGACACATAATGGACTGAGAGTCTAATCGTCTTGCATCAGAGGCAAGCCCTGTCTTCTCCATTCACCCAGTTTCCACATGTGATCACCTGTGATGCCTAATGACTAACTGGATAGCGCAATATCCCCTGGGCAGGGTAGGCGTCTTGGTTGCAATACGTTGTTCTTTGCTAGGCCCCATGATCTGATGTGGCAAGCGGCCTTGCTGTGCCCAACAATGTCTTACTGTGGAATCGGTGGAAGGGCCTCGCCCAATCAGACCAAGGTTGCATCAAGTCCAGCCTTCCATTCGTGCAGTTGCCAACCAGCTGCCTAGATGGTGTGCTAGAGATTATGAATTTCCAGAATACACAATAGTCAGCTGAATTCCAGGCAATTATCTAGGTTAACTCATTCTGAATCTCGTGAACTGTTGTTTATAATGGACTACTATGATGTCTGACATAACGGTTTATCAGCTTTGTTCTGAAGAAATGTCCTTCAACCATCAAAAGCTATTCTTTTACAATCCGTAAAAAAGCATGCATTCATCTGACACTGAAAGGAGCAATCAGTTGAGGGTTCAATATGCTTTTTCATTGTGCTTTCAGCATTCATCTCAAACTCTGTTTGCTTCACATTAAGTTGGCTTCATTCTCATACTATCTGAAATACAGGAGACTTGTGACTTCATGGTACATGGAATTTGCCCTAAAATCCCACTGCGTACAATCATTTTGCTTAACAGAATCTTAATTAAAATGTGTGTGAGCCCCTCAGATGTTGGCTGGGCAAATTTTTGTGTGTGTTCATGATCAAACAACTTTGTAATTCCTTTTGCTTGATCCCCCCCCCACACACACTTTTTATTCCCTGAAAATTAGGTATTGCAAGCCCACCTGTATCTCAAACTCTTATTACTACAGTTTCTTGTTTCCCCTATATACAGGTTCTTTAAAATATATGTCTATTACATAAAGTTCACATCTGGCTTATTTTTACATCTAATGAGCACATTCAATAATATAAGCAGTTCCCAGGTTATGAACAAGCTGTCAGGGACAAACTGACATGTTGTGCATTCAGTAGAAAATATACATTTTAAAAGTGCCCATTTCTGTAGAGGAAACTCATTTTCATGCTTAGACAATGAGGAAAGCATACACATTTGGGTGTGCTCTTTCCCTACTGAATCAATAAGCTCTTATTTGGGAATGCAAAGAGGGTAAACCAACTTTTGAGGTGGAAAACAGAACTGCAACAAACTTGAGCTTCACTGAGAGATGTAACAAATACTTCTACTTGGTTTGAAGGCGTAGCGATTCTGAATCCATAAATTTCTTCTATTTTCAGTTTAACTGACTATTATTGATTCTGATGAATGATCTTTGATTTTGGTTGGAAAACCGATGGACAATGAGAAAATAACAGTTTTGATTAATGTGCATAAGCCTCATAATTATTTTCTAGCTAGATTTCCCAAGCATTTCAGAAAATTGTTTGACATAACATATAAGTATCTGATTGTGGAGGTGGTGGTGGTGGTGGCAGCGATTTTAATTTGGTCCTTTCCTGGATATGAGCACTCCAGCCCCTACGAGGCTAGTGGTGGTAAGGCCTGCAAACCAGGTTTATAGCTGAATTTGGCCTGCTTGACCATTGGGGAATTGTGCCTCCTGATTAGAGATGCATTATTATATAACCTGCCCATCACAATTGCTTTCAGTAGATGACCTTTTGGTTTTCACATCTTTGTAAAACCCAATTACAGAATTCAGAACTGAAATGTTGGTAATATCAGATTATGCCCCAGCTTGCAAATTTCACATTGCAAATTTGCCAAGGTCTACTAGTCTTCAGCACTTTAATGTTCATTTGTTGAATGATAACCTTTTCAAAAATCAGATTTTGACTTGAGTTGCAAGAATATTTGGGAATTAACAAGGGTACAGATAACTCATGTTGCACTGAGTGGAAGGAAAACTTTTATCTGGTGCTGCATTTCTGTGGACATTTCTCATAAAAATAAATGGTTAAATGAACAACAAATAGCTTTAAGTGATAGATTGAAAAATCTTAAAAATTGGTTAGCACAGTTTCTTAGGAGATGCAGAATGCTAAATATGAGTTGAATAAATTTATTTCAAAGCAGACAGAATCTGCTTTAGTCTATTTATGACAGACACAGTGGGAAAATGATGAACAGCTGAATAAGATTTGGCCTATCAGCTCATGCAACAAAAACATTAAAATATTATTTCAGCTATAAAAGACAGTAGTGACAAGCCATATACTCATTCTGAAGACATATGTTTCAATTTTAAAAAATATATTCAGAATAGCAGAGGTTGTAAAATATCACAGCAAGATATGGAAACTTTCTTTTCTAATGTTAATCTTCCCTGGTTAGATACTTTACAAGAGCAGTCTTTATTGACAGCTTTAACTGTTGAGGAAATTATGAAAACAATATATAATATGAAAACTGGGAGATGAGCTGGACGGGATAAATTTCGAATTGAGTGGGTATAAAACATCTTCTAGCTTTTAGTTCTCAAGCTTTATTGCCTGTATAATTTCTTTGTTTTAATCAGATTCTCTTTTGTCAGTGTTTAATGATGCTTATATTACCATAATTCCTAAAACGGATAGAGACCACACCAATTCTGCCAATTATTGACCTATTCCATTGATAATGTCAACATTAAAATATTAACTGCAGTTTTGGCTGATAGACTACAACCATAAATTTTTCTATTCAACTCCAAGAACAACATGAGGATGTTTTGGTCTTTTTTAACTTGAGAGAGATACTAGACAGGATTTCCACTCTCTCCATTATTGTATGTCTAGAACCCCTACCATGTGCTATTCAATAAAATGTTAATATGCATAAATTTGTACATAAGTGTTTCAAATTTAAACTTATTCTCTAGGCTGAGAATCTTGTGCTGTTTGTCTTGGAACACTTGTCATCTGTTCTAGGACTGATGCAGATGTTAATAGTTTTGGATATGTATCTGTCAATTATTTTAACTGGTCAAAGTCTGCACTGGTGTCAGTTGGAGGTACTATACCCCATAGTGTGCTAGTCTATTACTTATTTGCAAACACTGGTCCCTAGAGTTATATCTTGAATGATTAAGCGACATTTAAGTAAGCTGATTAATGAGCCATCACAGGACATCAAAAGATGGAACTCTTTCAGTCTATGGGACAGGGTAAATACACTTGAAATGATTATAATACCTGGAATTGTCTGTGATTTGCAAGGTTTTCCTCTGAAAATACCCAGCAAGTATTTTCAGAACCTGAATGCTTTGTTTTTAAAATCCTGTGTGGTACTCATTCCACCATAGATATCCTTGAAAAGGATGCAAGTTTCAGGCAAGAGGGTGGGTATGGCTTCCCCAGTGTCTCTGTATATCATTGAGCCTATTTGTTGATTCCTACTTAATTTTGGTCTTTTTTTGCTCAGCTCAGATTTTTCTCCCTGGTCAGTTTTGGAATCTTCATTCTTGGATCCTCTTCCTAAATGGACTGCATTGGTTCTCAGTAGGTAGGAGGCTCAGTAGATCAGAGGCTACAATTATGGCTGTAAGAGCAGTGTGGGGCATAGTCTCACATCAACTGCAGTTTGCTTTATTTTCACATGCAAAATTAACTCCATGGGAAAATCCGGACTTAAAGACTGATGTGAAAATATTTCTTTGGTGGACTTGGTCAGGCAGGCGAATTTTTGCTGTGCAGCAATATGAAAGTCCTGATGGTGTCGTCTTGCTATTTTCTGTTCTGTATGCTAAACATGAGTTGCCAGCTATGGTTGAATGGCAACCTATGCAACTGAAACATTTGTTAGAATCTAGGTTTGGCTTTGCTGCTTTTACGGCTCCAGAGCCCCCTTGTCTATTGGATTAAGGCAGAACAGCTACACCTCCCCATAATCCATGTTTACAAACACCTATTATCAGAGAACAAATGTGATACCCTAGGCCTTAAACAAGAACAAAATAATGAATTGAACCATCCTATTCTGCCCAATCAATGGGATGCTTTGTTGGCACCTACTCTGGAAGGGGTAACAGCTCTTAGGCTGTATTTAATTCAGCAAAAATAGATGTTTCAAACATACTTTTCAACAAGGGCTTAATTAAATTGGCCAATTGTTGGAATATAACAAAATCAATACTTTTTTTACTCATACAATTTTGTAGTGCTGCTTCCAATAGGAGTTGGTGATGATTCAAAAAAATTGTGATGGATACTACTTATGGATAATGCTTCTTCTTAACTATCGGACTGCCTCTTGGATGTCAGTGAGCATGGGTTGTTGTTCTGGCATGTAAAAGATTAATACTACAGCGATGGAAGGACGTTCTGTTTGGGGTCAGGTTTTTCTTTTGAAATTCACAATAAAAAGCAAGCACCAAAAAGCAGCAACTGCACTCATTCTCGTTCACAAAGTTGACTGAAAAGTCGAAAGAAGCCACTAACATGTGTGTGCTCCTCACAACTGATGTGAAGCACATGTGGTTCTACTTTGGGAAACTGTACCCAAGAAAAAAAAGAAAAGTAAAAAAACAGATGAAGAAGCTAGAAAAATCGCTACAGCTCAAGTCCAAATGGTGAACTTTGGACTTGGATGGCTTTAAACAACTGTTTTTAAACCTCTGTAAATTGAATGGATATACGCACTCCCCACACACAGATTTGTACATTTCTTTAGCTGGGTGGATTTTAATATTACACTGGCAGTTCTTTTCTCAGTTGATTAAGAATAAAAATATATTTTCCTATTATAGATATATCTATCAAACTATTTTATCTTAAGACATAGTGTGACATTGCTCAGAGCTGAATTGGCTGTACGAGCAGTATCATTAAAGTATCGATAAAGTACGCAGATATAAAACTTGCACTGTTAACGATAGTAATACTATACAAATTGTCCCTGGCAATTATACTGTACAAATGGACCTAGGAAACTCAGGTTTGTATCCTGATTAGTGTGAATGCCCCACCCAGGCGACTAGGGTCCAGTACCTCCTTGCATCAGAATGGCTACCACTTGCTGGAGCACAGCCCCAGATCTCTGGCACACGTGCCTCCTTCCCATAAAAAAGCAGCTGGTTCTACAGACTGGAGAAGCAGCTTGCGAACAAAACATAGCAGAAAACTGGATTGTACCAGTGCTAACCTGATCCCTTGGGAACTATCCATCTATATATAGGCCTCTCTGTTGCAATGTTCATTTCTTACCCTTAGGATGCTCCAGGCTGCCTCTTGGCAGCATGCAGATGAGCGTCACTGTGTCACTTCAAACCTCCTTGAGCTCAGCATGAAATCAGCACCATGTCATCAAAGAGTGAGGAACACAGAAGGAGTGTCTCCGAGAGACAAAGACTCTTGGGAAAATGTCCCTCTTCATTTCTGACCATGGCTGAATCAATTAAGCAAGGTGGTACCAGCTATCCGAAACTGCCCTTCACAACGGCATTGACTTGCTCGTGTTGCAAACCCTCGAAAGAATGCAACTGTTAATTTGTATGTGTGCTTACAATGCTCCATGTAAGTGCATTCTCAAAAAAAGAAAAGGGACAGAAAAAGATTGTGGGTGTGGAATGTCTCTGCTCTTGCTTCCTTGGAGAAAATTTGCATGCATGCAGGCATGGATGAGCCATGAGTGGTCCAAAAAGCCAGTTCTGGCTGATGAAGTATATCTGTATTTATTACTTTATGTTCTTCTTATTGAACTAATTTTATATATTGAAAATCTGAAGACCTGAAAATAAAAGAAGTTGCATTTGAACAAGCGTGGGTGTGTGCAGGGAACCTCTGAGGTCACTTGTTGGCTAGAAATGGTCTGAAATCAGCCCCTTCTGTATACAGTGTGGAACAGAAATCAGGTCCTCAATCCTATAATATAATGGCTTCATAATACTAGCAAGGGAGATCCATTGGGTAGAAGGCAGGTGCTTAATCCTTTCTTTATCAGCGGCTTCTTTTTGCAATTAACCCCCTCCACTGGGTATATGCCAGCTTTGGGCAGCAGTGTGGGGGGCAAACCCCACCTTCCAGGCACATGTGCAGGGGGGACTGGGCAGGCCTGGGGGACCTCCCATTCTCCCACCCAACGGTTCTCCCCTGCAAATGCCCCAACCCTTGACACAGACATTGGCATGGCCTTAGTTGAAGTTGATCTGAGAACATGCATTTTCCAAAGAAACAAATTATTTCTCTATTTGTTCCTTTAAATCTGAAAAATGAATGAAAGCCAGAGGCTGGGGATTTCTCAACAAGGTTTAAAGACCTGTTCTTGAATCTATTTCAGGTTAAATTGCACATCGGAGCATATTTAAAGAGGATGTGTTGTGTTTGCTTGTCCTTTGCCGAGCAGCCTGCATCTTTGATACTGGGAAAGTACTGGCCCTCTGTTTATGAGCAAATAGGATGCATGCTTTATAAGGCAGTAATGTGCATTGCCTGGACTTGGAGCATGCTTGCAAGGTATGTACCACTGGCAGCAATTCCTGAAAGAGAAGAGGGCCAGCATTTCTGATCTCACACAGGGCTGTAAGTAGCAGAATTGAGAAGCTGTGAGGAAATAAATGATCTGATATCAAGTGGCAGAGTTACTTAACTGGAAAAGGAGAGGTAATGGCAGATTCTCTACCTGGAGTTGCAATTCAACTCCTGAAAAATGATATGCTCTTTAATCAAAGCAGGCTGTGAGTTGACAAGGGGCCTGCAGCTGTACAACAGCTTCAAAATGCCTTGGAGGAAACTTCCTTTAATCCAACAGATGCCCCATTTTTGCTACAAGAAGATGGAAGAGTCATTGCTTGCTTTGCAGACTTTCTCTGTTTTATCTAGTGAGTGTGTCACATTTACAATCTTCCTGTGCCTCTCAGGTATGTCTGACTGTTGGCTATTTACCCAGCACCTGGCTCTCAACTTCAACTATAAATAATTTGAAAGGGCCTTAATTGACAGATTAGCCTTGTGAAAGAAAAAACCTGAAAACTCACTAGTAGTAGAAAGACAAACTAATAATCCTTTATTGCAGGGAAGTAAGTGCAAGCCCTTGAATTTTCCCCTCCAGTATCTCCAAACAGAAAACAAGTTTCATCAGAACCAGTTATTCCCCCCACACCTTACACATACAGATACACAGAATTAACCCCTCTCTCTCTTTCACGCACACACACACACACACACAGAGTAGTGCTCCGAATCTCAAAGAACATTATTGGACGGGTGTATGTGTGCACTTTTCAACAGGCAACATATGTTTTTGAGTGTGAGTGGGTGTGCAATTTTGCTACATCTGCACTGCTTCCTTGAGACCATGTCAGCACCCATGACTTAAAAATAATGACCAAACATATTTCTCATGGAGAAAAGATGGTCTGGAAAAGCCCAGAGAGATGAAGAAGCCATAACATGCTTTCCAGATTCCTTCCAAACAGTTTATCTTGCAAAACTTTCATCATTTCTCTATACATCTGTCTGACCTGGACTCTAACTTTGTAAACAATAAATAATCCAAAAGGGTGAGTGGAACATATTAGATGAACATATTAGAATGCAAGAGTTGAAATCTCAGTAGGCAAGAAGGAGACTAATCTTATTTCACAGTGACGGGGTGCACATGACTGGGTTCACTAAGTGGCCATGACTTTGAGGATAAGGTGGTTTAGCATGTGGTCAGAACCCAGGATGGTGTCAGGGTGGCTTATGTCGGCTTATAAGCCACCCTGACAAGCCGTGGCTTTTTGTAGGCTTTCACAATGTGCCCAGTGGTGCATATGGATGGCCATCATTGGCTTCCTTGCAGATGTGTGCAGAATTGCCGGGAGAATACAGCTCATCCCCGCCGTCGCTGGCCCCAGCAGAGGGAGCTGGCCTCTGGCAGCTGCTTACATTCTGCTCCCTGCTAGCTCTTCCATTTTGCTGTTGCTTTTGGCAAGGCCCAGAGGAGCTTGTTCCTGGGCACCTCATCTAGTTAATTGACTTTCGTGACTGATCCAGTTCTGGTCTTCCCTAGGTCTGTGTGAGGAACCTGCTTTGGGGGTGGGAATCTATGGGACTCTCTGGGCGGAGCCCTCTGGACTCCAGTGTGCTTAGTTGCACTTGTGAGTCTGAGTCCTGCGCTTGCCAGGAATCGAGCCCCGTGTGAACTCTGTGCGAGTGGCGCCCCTCTCTTCCACACCATGTGTGCTGCCTTTGTTTTCCTGCATGTGATGCGGCATGTGACACTGCAACGGTTGCCGTTGTGCAAGCTTCGTTCTGTGAGCATTTGCGGTCTCTCCCTTGGCTTGACTTGCTTTCTTAGGCTGCCAAACACAAGAGGAAGATGCTGGGCATGTGCATGGCTGTTGCTCTTGGCATGCTTTCCAAGGACAGGATGGTACCAACTCATCACTCAGAGGGCTGTGGAGACTGGGAGATGTGGTGGGATTTAGGGGCCGAGGATGGTGGGACTGTCTCAAGGTTGCGGCCCCCAGATTCTCAGACAGACCATGGGAAGAGGCCGGGCTTGGAAGAGAAGGGAGGGGACAAGGGGTGGCGGGAGATGGGCCCATGTGCTGCCCAGTCCCTGACCGCCTGATGTGGCATCAGGATAGAAGAGCTACCCAGCCAGAGAGCCTGTGCAGGTCTCCAGAAGAACCCACCCAGACAGGTGGAGGCCAGAGTTACCAAAAAGTAGAATTTTCAGAAGTATTTTCTAGTTTGGGGTCAACTAACTGCCCTGTTCATGCACAGAGACTCGTCTTCGAGTTGCTGTAGCTTGTTACTGTGCTTTGTCAATAAAGCACTGCTTTGCGAAGAGACTGTGGGTTTGAATGCTTGAAATGGATAAGGGGAAACCGAGTTCCCTCTGGAAGACAGCGAATGCTAGAGGAGCAGATTCCACAAAGCCTCATTGCAGCCCTACCACCTACCTGCCCACGGAGAACCAGCTGATCAGGGAAGAGCTCTGACATCAGATGCCTTTGCTTGGGGTAAGTATACAAGCATGTACATTCTCACCTGCAAACTGAAATCATTTGGCTTTAGAATTCTGGAGTGTATAATTCATTTGCTTCCATATATAAACATAACCATCGTTGTCCCACACAGCTATAAAGCCCAACAGCTTCAATGGGACTCACTTCCAGATAATTTAGTGCAGGACTGCAGCTGCTGGAAGCCACTTTTCCAGCCTTAGCATTTCAATTATACAAGGAAATTCATGCAGCAGAACAGCATTTCCAAGAAAAATGGGGAAAGCTGCCAAAATGACCACTTTTCCCCATTGTTACAGCAGGCAGTTGTTACATTGTGTGACCCTTGGTTTACACTGACACAACTTCATTAGTACTAGTATTGGGGCACACTTAGATACTAGCCCACTAATAAACCTTGCATTGATCAAGATGGACATTGAGTTCTGTGGGTTTTCCTAACAGTGCAATCTTATGCATGTCTATTCAGAAATAAGTCCCATTGAATTCAATAGGGTAAATGTGTATAGGAATTCAGCCTGACCCCCAGGTAGGGATGGGAAAGAAATTTATTGGGTTTACATTTTAGTGCAAACTTATCCATTTTCTCAATTTCAAACCAATACATGAAATACAAACTCAGTTTTCCTTTGAGATATAAACTTCTCTGAATGGAGAGCTCCAGTTTTTAAGAACTGCAAACATAAGGGAGGCATGCATACAAAATGCATATAATCCTGAAAATAAAGGTTAAAAATTCATGATAGAAAATTTGATCACAAAAATATGCTTATTATGCAAAACTGCATACTGAAGTGTATTAGTAAAAACGTGTACAAAAATGCACATATATGTTCATGCACATTTTTTAAAAAGATCCATCTATTCCAACTCCCAGGAATACTTTATAGCTGTGTCTATCAGTCAGCTTGCCTCCAAACCAGTGAAGCAATGGAAGTAGTGCTGAAATAACCCACAGGTATGAAAGAGGATGCCACAGCTGTCTAACCTCAGAGAATTACCAGCATCCTATGAATGGTAAAAGTCACATCCACACTTCCCCTGCCATGCAAAGCACTGAGAGAGCCCATTTCAGTGGTCTAAGCATTTGGCCTTGGAGCGCAAGGAGGGAAAGCCGAGGGCCCACCTGTCGTGCCTCCACTTAAGGTATCCTCATCCGAGGAAGGGCTTGACTCACCTGGCTGCAGGGATGCCCTGGCTGCTGAGGATGAGGATGGGCACATTCTAGTTGTTGGGTGTTCTGCTGTGTTTATCAGCAACAAACACCACCAGATCAAGCAGCTCTTCTGTAGCCATGTGATGCTGATGTGTCATGATGTGTAATGCTGCCATGAAAGGCCCCTGAGTTTTAAATTTCTGAATGCCTTAGGAGCATAGTACCTCCATGGGTGACACAGCAATCATGCCTGTTGCCCTTATGTATGTATTTCTATTCTACATTGTTTCCTTCAAGGAACTCAAGGCAACTTATATAATTCTCCTCTCATTTGTATCCTCACAGCAACAACCCTGTGAGGTGGGCTGGGCTGAGAGTCTGTGACTGGCCCAAAGTCATCTAGCCAGCTCCATGGCTGAGTGGGGACCTGAACCCAGGTCTCCCCTCCATGAGTCGCTCTACCACACTGGCTCTCTTGAGGTGTTGTGTGCTGATATACTTGTAATAAATTGCGTTTAAGGCTTAATGACAGTTCAGTGGATTAACTGGGGCAGTTGTGTGTGCTTCAGCATGTGCTGATTGGTCTTACTTGTAGACCCTGTCCTGTTCTGTTTTGCGCTGGCAAATATTGGCACTCCCTAAACTGGGCTTCTGAGTCCTGTAGCACAATGTAAGAAAGAACCAGCACATGGACCTGCTTTGTTCCAACCACATACTTGATCAGTGCACAAGTCTGGGGATTTTTCCCTAAGTTTCATGAGCCACAAGGCAAAAGAGGGGTTGATGAAAAGAAATAAAATGTATTTCGCTCATTGTTTGGCTTTATTGAACTAGCTGCAAACTGAAACAAGGATACACTTATTTCTTATTTATTTCCTAGGTTTATTCAGGGTCTCTACCTCATAGACACACAGAAACAAATTTTCTGTAGTCACTGAAGGGATGTGGGAGTGACCTGAAACAGATTCAAATGAGTTTGAATTTCTGTGACTCTGACCTGCAGTTTCTACAGCAGATTGGCCCTTTTCCAGTCATGCAGGAAGCTTCTGTCGATGAGCAGATTATGGAATGAAGGATGCCTGACAATCCGGGAGATACAGATGGAACGGATTTAACAAAACTGTATATCCCTAATGTATGGGTCATGTACGTACATATATCTTCAGTCTGGAAATAATTTTAAGGCAGAGGAGAGAGAGCTCTACCCTAAGACATCAGCCATAATAAAAGGGAGATGTTAACATCCTGGATGGCAGCTTGTTAAATTCCCAAGATATCCCAGACTTTTTGCCACAAATCAATATTTGCACATCAATATTTCCAGTGTGTTTTCATTTAAAATTAAGGATTTGACATTTCAATTAAACAAAATGTGTCTGACGTTTGCAAAATGCTATGTGGAAAACATGGTGACATCTGATCTATTACAAAAACTGGCTAGTGCTCCAGAGGCGTTATAAAGTGTAAGCCAAGTAACAGAGCGTCTGAGCTGGGAGGATTTAGGACTTGGTTGTTTCACTACATGCTGTAAACTAGGGACAAGCGCCATGTCTGTTGATCTATGTGTTATATTTATATTCCACCATTTTTCCTTCAAGTGACTCAAGGCAAATTGCATAATCCTCCTCTTCTCAATCCTATCTTCACAACAACCCTGTGAGGTAGGTTAGATTGAGAGTCAGCGACTGGCCCAAAGTCACCCAGTGCACTTTGTGGTCTAGCGGGGACTAGAACTCAGATCTCTTGGATCCTAGTCCAGCACTCTCACCACTACACTACGCTACACGGGTTCTCAACTTTCCTGGGTCTGTGAGCACCTTTCACAGGTTGAAGCATGCCTATGAACATGCTCTGCCATGCTCGTTTCTTTCTCCCTGCCACTGATGGAAAATGAAATTTAAAGAGGTGGTGAGTGTGGTGGAAGCAACAGAAGAGGGGAAATTTCAGGCGGGAGGAGGAGGAGGTACTTGTGGCACCAGGGCTGCGGCAGGAGGCAGGCAGAACCCCAGGGGTTCAGGCTGGCCCTGTGGTGCTCACGGTTGCCATGCTGCTGACCCCTGCTTTAAACCACAGAGGGTTTTCGTATGAAGAGGTAGGCATGCCCATGTCAGTTAAGGAGCCTCACTTCTTCCCTGGGCCTGGTAGTGAGTTTGAGTATGAAAAATATTAACCAATAATTAATCTTTGTTGTTGCAATATGACCTACTCATTTCTAGTACATATGTACCAACAGCCACATTGCTATTCTTGCTGAGAAAGAACATGGATCTTTCAATTTGGATACACAATATGCTCTGTTGAAACATGGTGCTTTATACAATTGCACACGATTTGGTCTATGCTGGCCTGAAAGATTACTTTAAAATTTTGATGCATTTGGGACAATGCAGAAGCAGGGAGATCATTTATTTATTGTATATATGTCACAGTCAAGGTAGATGAGAAGCTTTGCAAGAAGTGAAAATGAGAAGCATTAATACCTTTACTCATGTTTTACAGATTGCAAATTCATGGTCTGGAGCAAAGAATTAATATTTTGGTAGAAATCTAGCTTTGGGACTCCTCTTGACTCCTCAGCAGCTGAGTACAGAATATGGTCAGAAGATGTGTGCCATATCTCCCTCTAGGGGCTGCTCAATTCAGTGAAGCACTTTCTAGGCTTTGGTTTGGCACCACAATCTAGATTAGCATTCCCCGACCTGGTGACATCACAATATGTTGGATTACAATCCCATCATTCCTGACTATTGGCCATAGTAGCTGGGGTTGATAGGAGTTCAAGTCCAAAACACTGGGAGGGTACCCGGCTGGGGGAAGCTGATCTAGACAATCTGCACGCTTTGAGTTGTATCCAGTGCCGGTCTAAGCTTCAGTCACTTCAATGCATATGCTTTTAAGTAGGCCTCACACTGAATGCAGCCCCGGTTTTGCAAATGTATGTTTTCTGGTTCTTGCGGTGTTCATACTCCCAGAGGAGATGATTCCAAAGCCTACATTCTAATTCATTTGGTTACAAGAAATTCAGTATAAAGCCCAAAGAAATGCAACGAAGAGCTGTATTTACCAGGGTTTACTAAACAGGCAAGAAGCCTCCTGCCACTACGTTCGCAGTGAAACGTGACCCTTGCCTTATGCCTGCAGGGCAGCCACAGAATTATCCCTAAATCTTCCCGTGCCAGCAAGATGCAAATTATGGCTGAGCAGGGAATGCTGGTGCTGCACGATTACCACGCTGGCAATATCTGCTGCCTGCAGGATTCATTGAAGGTGCCATCAAAACTTCCTCTTCCCTACAGAGAAAATAAGATCCTGCTATTTCTTCCCTGCTCATGAGACAAGTTGTGTTGCAGCAGCCAGTTTTCCACATAAGCAGAGCTTGCCTTGGATGACAAGCCCACAAATCTCCCTGCCTCGTGTGTACATTGCCGGCACCTGCCGAATTCCTTTCCTTCCTTCCCTTTCTGTGAAGCATGTGGCTTCTGATGCAAATTGGTATTGATCAGAACACGCAGTTTGGGAAAGCAGCCGCTCAGTTCTGCTGCTCTCTTCCATGGGGGGCAGAGCAGGGGACGTGAGGAGGCCTCCCCGGCTGTCCCTTCTCATTGACAGGCTCAGCCCCATCAGGTTTGGCCCTAAAGTCACTGCCCTTGGGACCAAGGGGCCAGGATCAGGCAAGCCTCTCTGCTTCACAAGAGCTATGGCAGCCAGGCTGAATTTGACAGAGACGACGGTTGTGGAAAAGCCTGGGAGTCTCCGGTCTTCCTGTATCCCTCATATGTAGTAGATGTCTCTGAAACTTTTGCTCTGTGTGTCTACATCTCTCTGTATTTGTATATCCCCCCCCGCCCGCCCCCACACACACTTCAAGTACTGTTATTTAGTCATTCTTGGTCCCAGCACAAGCTACGTTCCCCTTCCCCACTGTGCACCCCTCAAAAGAAAATCACCTATCTGCGAGCAGAAGCAATGAGAGAGAAGGGAGCATGATGCGACCCCAGTGTGTGTCTTCGCTCATCTCAGATTCTTCCAGCTATGCAGTTTTCTGTAGAGCCAGCACAGCAGTGGAAAAGCTAAATGGGATATGATGAAGAAAACAGAGGAAGGGTAGCTGCTCCAGGGAGCCTCGCTGGTCACTCTCTCACTGCGGCTCCTGAAAATCCTACTAAATCAGGAATACCAAGAGAGAACATAAGAAAAGTCTTGCCAGTTCCTGGATGGGCTGACCAGATGCCAAAGGGAAGTCCACAGGCAAGATGCTAAATGCATTGGAACCTTCCTGATCACCTTCCATTGAACCTGCTGTTCATGGGTCCACCGCTTCCAATACTAGTGGTAATAAATCGTCCTCATTGGTAGCATAATAACAAGGTGGCAGCATTCCTTGCCTGCTCCTTCATTTACTCTCTTTGCACAGGTTGTACAGGATTGCTATCACATTGCGAAAATGTCACCTGCAGGCTTTGTTTCGAGCTTTATACAGCAGAAGGTCTGAACAAAGACTGGTGCGCTCATGTCATCTCCTGCCCCTGGGACTTTGCTATTCAACTTGTCAACTATTCCTCATTAGAAGTCTAAAGCTGACACCTGACCTTCATTCATTCTCTCAGGCACTTCTTCCCAGGTTTCATTCCACTTGTCACTGGGTTTCCAATTTGCATGAAAGAAATTCTCCTCCTCCTTTTTCATTCCTTTGTATACCAATAGTGTCTATTATGTTGACTGATAGAAAACTATATGCTAGAATCCAGGGTGAGCTTCAGAAATAGACAGGTGACTGAAAAGGGTTGAGCGAGCTCCAACAGGCATTATTGCAAGATCTCCACAAGAGAAATCAACATTCAACTGTGGGAGGGGTAGTTTATAAGGAAAAAATAGGCACATGGTCTACTTAAACAAATACACTGAGAACAAAATGGAAATAAATCAGTCTTTTTCTGTTTAAGAAAATAGGTATTTCATACAGAAATTTTAGCTCTTTCATAGTTGAAACTTAGCAAAATGGACATTCGCTATCTTGAAACTGCATACATTGATTTCCAGCAGGTCACAATCTTCTAATCTTCCATTCTTCCATTCTTCAAATTCTGCTCACTACCTTTTCAGATATACTTGAGGGTACATTCACACATCAACGCAAACAGTTACAGACATCCTTGACAGAAGATCAGGTGGAGGAACACCCTGGAGGGACCAGGCATATACAGGAACGACGGATGGCCACCAGGATTATGAACTTGCTGCCTGCTTCATACCTGCTAAGTTCATGTTTCTTCCTTAATGCAAAGGTGGACTTGAAAATGGTCATGACGGCTCATGCACAGACAAAAAAATCTGACTGATCTTGGAAACCTCATTCATGCCCTAAGTGCACCCATCTCATGCACAGAAAGATAACTTTGAGAAATCACCTTTCATACCATGATGAACAAATTCTGCAAGCTGAAACATTGTGTAAACAAACTACTGTTCATTTACTACTCATTTTCTACTAGCCACAGTTGCCCCAAAGAACTATGCATGCATTTCAAACAAGAATCTGGACTCGACCTAAATGGTTGGCTCCATGATTCTTTTTCCATGGTCAGAAAGGCCCCATTCACAGAAGACGCCTCCACTGCAGCTTGTTCCATCCAACAGGGTCCTTCAACCTGCTCTGGTATTTTCATGAAGCTGCAGGGATTGAACTGAGGAGCAGGGAAGTCCACATCTGGCAGTCCAGTTGGATATTTGTAAATTAGATCCAGTCCAAAGAGTTTTCCTGTAAAGTCCACATGATTTTGTTTTGCCTATTGTAGGGTTTGCTCACAGATCATCTTCCAAGGTGGAGAGACATTGCATGGCAATTGTGCACCCCCCCTTCCTCCCTCACATATAAACCCAGATCAATAACCTCCCATGTGTGCTCATATAGAATCTGCAAAAATGCATGCACATGATGAGCACTTCAAGTAGTAATCAGGAAGAAAGAATTGCTTATATTGTGGCACCAATTAAAATTTTTGCTTCTCTTCCTGGCCCAATTTAGGGACTGGGGAAGCATAACTAGGGAGGTGTTCCCTGCCTTTTTAGTCATGGGAAGACGAAAGATGGGAAATGGCAGGCTCCCTAAACCAAAACCTCCCAGATGTCTTGGGCTGCAACTGCCAACATGGCCCCTGGCTGCACGGCAGCCATCTTAGCCTCACGAATCTCCCCCAAGTCACATTGTTTCCACTGCATGATCGAAGAAAACCTGAACACAAGAGGCTGACTAGGAGCACTCTAGGATGTTGCCAATGTCATCAGCATCGTTACTGCCTGAACAGTCAATCTGTTCAGCATTCAGTGACAGTTCAACTCTCAACTCATACATAGAAACACAGAAAGAGAGCAAGTCAGGAGGGTCCCCACAGGCCATTTAGTCTGACCAACTCCAGCTGGCTTCACTCACAACATGCCCACCATGTGCATGTCCAGCCTATCCTTGAACACCCTCATCAATGGGGCCTCAACCACCTCCTGTGGAAGCCCATTTCATAACCTTGGGATCCTAACTGTCAGGAAGTACTTCCTGGCATCTAACTTGAACCTTGTTCCCCTGAGATTTGCGCTGTTGGAATGCATCCTGCCCTCCTCTGCTGGGGAGAACAGGTCTCTACACACCTCCATGTGACACCCCCTCAGGTACCAGAGTCATATAGAGTGGTAGTAATACCTCTCTTGATCTAGAATACCTCTTTCAACAAACGGCTCTATTACTTATCTATTTATTCAAGTTACATTCTGCTACCAAAAGATGGCAAAAGAAGAAGGGGATGGCAGAGAATGAGGTGGCTGGATGGAGTCACTGACACAGTCAGTGTGAACTTAGGTGGACTCCGGGGGATGGTGGAGGCAGGAAGGCCTGGAGGAATGTTGTCAATGGGGTCGCGATGGGTCGGACACGTCTTCGTGACTAACAACAACACATTCTGCTATAACTAGTCCGGAGATTTTCTGAGCAGATTACAAGAATTCTGTGTGTGTTCCTGAGAAGAACACTTCAGTGCATTGGCTCAGAAGCAGGTTCAGCTTTCCATAGAGAGCACGCGGTGACCCAGTGGCACTCACTGCCGGAATGCTTGCAACCAGGGCTAATTCTGCTGCTTTCCAGGGAAGTGCTGCATAGTCAAAATGCCACCAGTGAGCACATGGGATCCCATTTCCAGGCAACAAAGCACAATATTTTCACCCTTCCAGGCACCAGCATTTTTTGTACACTTTCTGGAGAGTTTCCCGGTGCGTCCCCCCTGCTGCATGCACCCTCCCCATTCAATGCATTCCACCGTTTTTGGTTGGTTTGGTTTAGTATAGGATTGGAAGATTTTATTTTCTCCATACAAGCCAACATCCCACCATTCCATGGGTACATATCGGTACTAAGAACAGGAAGGATGAAATAGGCACTGCTGGTTTTGACCTTACCCCCGACTTCAACCACGAAAGGGATGGGGAAGCCCACGGCCTAATATGAGAAACCGACACATGATGGTTTCCTTCACAGCCTTTCCACTAAGAGGGACAATAAAGTTGCCTTACTGAATTAAGTTATGCCCTTTGTATATTTATATGCAAAATTCTGAACTTCAAAAAGATAAATTCTTTATGGTGCAATCCTATGGATCTTTAAGCCCAAATAAGTCCCACAACTCCCGGCATTCTGCAGCCAACCACTTTTGCTGGAGAATTCTGGAAGTTGTGGAACTTTGCTTCTGTTTAGGCATACCCTTAAATCTATGCAGATTATGCAAATTGCATATGCTACAACTTCTCTAAATATTTACCAGGGCAATGAGCCTGAAAATCATTGCTCAATTTTATACTCATGTCTTTAAGGGCATGCTTCTGCAACTTGCTAGCAATGTCGTTCTTTGGGAACCATCTCCCTTAGCAGAATTCCTAGATATTTCTGAGTAAGAATTGCCTCTCGTGGGTGTGATATAAATGTTTGCTCATAAAGACGAAGAATCCATGATGCATGCATTCAGTTCCTTCACTCTCAGAGCAACTGCTAAGGATTTGAAATTAGGAATGTATGATGCCATCATTCTCAGTTTCTCATTCTTCCAAATTTGCCCCAAATTTTTGACATTTTTCACCATTAAGTTCAGTTCCCCACACATTCTCAGAAAATTTTTAAAGTTTGCATGAAAAATTGAATGCATTTTTGTGCACAGTTCTCTTGTGCATTTTCGTATACAATTTGTACACCATTTTACCTAACATACACAAATTTTTGCAAGACATTTCTCTAACATGAGTCTTCTTAGAATGTCATTTTCATTAATATGACCATTTGGGTTCCCTAATACTCATATTTATGCACGATTTTCCTCCCACAAGCTGCACTGCAAAATTTGGAGAAGTACAAATGTTAGAGGACAGCAGGGTTTCAGTCCACATATTGGTTCAAAAGTATGAAACTCCAAGCTAGTTACAAATTTCTCTCCATCTTATCGGAGGCATATTTTGAATACAATAAAAAACATAGGTGTTTCATAGCTATGTATGTCTTTAACTTCCTGAATAGCAACCCTCTAGCTTTTTAAATTGTATAGAACAAGTAAAAACTTAAGGCAGAGAGAAGGGAGTGACCCCTCTCCTGTCTAATAGGGGAGGTCCCCCAGCAGTAATCCTCCATATAAGTATAGGGATACTAACCAGCATATCTTTACTTCCATCTTTGAAATGTTGATGGGAGATGAAGTATTTTGCATGTATTTCCTAATTTTGTATGATGGATTCTGCTAGTTGGGGGGGGGGGCAGGGGGAGAACCCAGTGCCAATTTATAGAAACTATAAATTTTGCTGATTGCCCACTCCACTTCTGATCTTAGGGTTCCAAGCCTAGTTTCTATGCTATATGAGCTAGAAACTTTTTAAAAGTAATGGCAACAACAACAACAGAAGTGATTCTCAGCATGTTAAAATCTGCATCCAGTTGTTTGGTCTGGACTTCTATGTGTGTTCCAACCCCTTCCAAGTCTTCCTCCCTTGCTTAACCATATTCAAACTTCTTTCTGATTCTTCCCCTTTAGTACATCAATTGTTTAAAGAGTAAAGCCAACAGGTAGTCTGGGAAAATGCCATACAGACTGAAAACTCAGCATTTTGAAGTGGTGCTTGTCATATGCTGGAAAATACATGCAGCTTGTAGAGCTGCTGCCTCCCTGGGCATGCCTTTGCCTATAGAACCGAAAAGCATCCTTACAAGAGTGTTAGCAGACGGGGAAGGAGGAGAGGGCAAGTTACTCATGATGCTTTCAAGCAGTTACTCATGATGCTGATTTTTAAACAGAATTCCCTGTTAAATGAATGATGGCTTGGTGAAAAGTAATGTGTGACTCCAAACAAACAGACACGTGATCCAAGCCAAGTTTAAATGTGCATTGAAGCCAGTAATTCTGAAGTGCCAAACCAATAAGGAGTGTGCAACCCATCTGTGCATGCCTACTTGGGAGTAAATTTCACTCCACTTAAGTGCTTTCAAGACTGCAGCCTTGAGTTTCTTTTTAACAAACAGATACAGTGAACTGTGTCCAAATACTTATTCACACAATGACAAATGCATTAGCCAGAAATCAAGAAATATGGATTGTAGGAATAAATAAATATTCATGCAAGGTTTGACACTCCTTCCATTGCTGCAAGTTATTGCTATTTGGCATGAACTGCTTTTACAATGTAAGAATTAGCTCTCAGTCTGCCGCATTTTATTGAAACCCCAGGGATTCTGGTAATCCACCCAATCCCAACAAGTTCTTGGGGTACGGCCAGCAACTACTGTACAGTGTGCAATATTCAAACAAAACAAGCCGCATTATTGTCCTGTTTAATTTACATGCTAGGATAGATATTAAACTGGTCCCTTTTAATGTCATAAACTGCTTCCGGAGCCTGTTTGGCTGAAAAGTGGAGTTGAAATAGAAGTGCCGTAATAAATTGTCCAAATCATCCTGCAAGCTGCAATCCATTGCTTGTCTTCCTTCCACTCTTCCCTGTCCTAATCTAGAACTCCAAAATCACCATGATCTAAATGTTACCTGTCCTTTTGAGGTTCAGAGTAAAGTTGACCATGGTGGGGAAAGACACACAGATGCTGTGCCATGCAAGCTGCATGTACCCCCTGGGTAGCCGCCACATCCCTTCTCTCTCCCCACTTCACATTGGCTTGGTCCACAAGGTATCTTCTTGCTTCCAGGACAATCTTCCCAAAGCCCCCCAACCCCATTCAGATTTGTGCTTTGCTGCAAGACCCAGTCATTACCAATAGATCACTTAACCAAGGCGATCTTTCAGATCCCTCCAGATGCTGCCTCGGCCAGGAGGCAAGCCCTTTCAGTTCAGAAAAGAGGGTTAATCATTTTCTCCATGAACTCTCCTGTGCTTAGCACAGCCTTCTCAACCCTCCAGATGTGCTTGACTACAATCCCCATTGCACACAGCCGGCTCACAAAACCTGATTCCAGTCGCCATCATCTATAGCTAGATTAGCCCTTCACCCCCACCCCCCACAAAATCTATATGATTACTAAATGTATATGATTGAAATTTATTTGGCGCTGATGAGTGATAGTCACTTTATGAGCTTCCTAGGTTGATTTTCTTTTCTAACTTTTTTTCCAACTTTCAAAGAGGTGCAATCAAATCAAGAATTAAAGCAGGCGCTCCGCACCAAAAGGGAGGAAAACGTGCCAACCCATCCAGTGTCTTACCTACTGGGATGGTCCAAAGCGCCAGCTGACAAAAGATAGCCAAGTGGGGGAAGAAATCCATGACTTTGCCGGGTCCCGTGTGCTTCCTGTCCACGCTGACACCCTTGCCTGTGTGTCAGTCCTTCTCTAAGGCTCCGCAAAAGCTCTGGTGTTAACGCTTGGATGCTTTCCGGCTTAAAGAAGCACTCCACCTCCTGCTCTGGGTCCTAAAGCCCTCATGGTTCCTTCATCCCATTCATTCACCTCTTTCACTCGAGAAGCAGAACAGTGTGAATTACTGACACCTGCGCACATCAGCGTCTTTCAGCATTCCGTGGCTTTCGCCTGAAAGGGCAGGGCTTGACAATATTGCCTCCCTGTTCATGCTGTGGCTGCCTAAAGGAATGCTTCACATGCATGCCTGGAAAAAAGTAAACTCCTTTACTGGGCTCCTAAATGTCCTATAAACCTATGCCAAAGACATTGGTTGTCTTTGCAGTAACTGTACAATGACGATTTAACTGATACCTTTCCCCTAGTATCAATAACTGTACTTCGTGTTTCTTCAAGGAAATACCCTTTCCCAAATAGCTAGCTAGTTTTCTATCTACAGCAATCAGACAAAAGCAGTTGGAGAGTTTGGGCCATTTCCTCTTTATCCTGTTTTGAAGACCTCAGGAAAGTTTAAAAAACTGTCTCCTTAAAAAAGAAAAAAAATGTCTGGGAAACAGCTGAGCTACTCCAGATATTTGCTTACCTGTATGTTTCTTGGAAGGATATACAAATATACATGCTTCTGATGAGTCCATCTGCACTGGCAATTGGCCACTGGAAATACTGCTAAACCCAGCTAGTTTGGGAGGCTGGTAAATGCCTTGTTGGTTTACTGTTGTTCCCCTGAAATCTGTGCGAAGGTTGTGTGCAGCAGAGTTCTTCAGGGTGGAAATAAAAGAGCAGGGCCTGGACCACTGGCAAAGGCAGGATCTTTCACTGGTTTGACATTCTGCAACACTGGTTTGCCAGGTCATGATGCCTGGACACTTCAACTGCTCCAAAACAACAAAAAGGAAACACACCCCTGGCATCTGCTGTTCTAATCCTCTCCCAGTCCCTTCCCCTTTTTTTTCTTTTTGCTCTTTCGCTCCTGTCTGTTCCTGTGTGAAAGGACAGCCCCATTCATTCCAGCAAGCAAGGAAAAGGCCGTAGCTCCATGGTGGGGCACATGGCTGGCACCTATCCAGGGGAATCCCTGCTATATCCACACATGGCTGGGAGGGACCAATGCTTAAACTTCAGAAGCCTTAGGCCAAGCATCCTGATCCGGTGCTCTTCAGAGGCACTGGAGTGCAACGCCCATCATTCTCAGCTGGCCTGGCCATGTCCAGGTTGGGAAAGGCTGCTGAAGATAATGCTGAGCTAAAGGAACCAATGGTCTGGCTCCGTAAAAGGAACATAGGCAAGTGATTAAGGTAGAAAGGAAGAACAGCTGAGGACCTGGGAAAATGGGGAAGCCGCAATATTATCCTGCAGATGCTTGGTGCATACACTTAAATACAGTGCAGAGCAGTGGTGCAGAAAAGAACAGTGGTGGCCATTCCATATTTTAGTTATTTAAAAAAGTTCTTTTCCATCTTTCCACAATATTTTTGACATTTCAATACACCTCTTTCCACACAGTGGACACAGAGTCTTCTTTTAAAATCACAAGAACTATGTGAGATGAGTTAAGAGAGAGTGACTGGCCCAAGGTCAACAGTCGGCTTTATCATGTCTTCATCCTGTCTCAATCCTTTTGAACTGGGGTCTTTCTGGTCCTAGCTCAACCTTGAAGACTTCTATTGAGTCATTTCAGTGCTGGCTCTATAAAATTTCTCAAGGTATAGTGAACATTGGCATTCATAACAATAAGAACAGATGATAATTATGGTTCCAACAAGCTTCTCCATGAGAGGAAACTCCAGAATCATTGGGCCACCATAAAACAGGACCTATCTCCATTAGCCATCCATCTAACTTCTGAAGGTGCTGGTATGTGGAGGAAGGCCTTGACAAGCATCTTAGTTGCTGGACAAATCCATGTGGAAGAAGATGATCTTTTAAGTACATGGTTCCTCACCAGATAGGGCTATATAGGTTGAAAGCTGGTCTTTCTGCATTACCAAAGGAAGTGAGGAGTATGCTGCCTCTCAGGATAGATCCAAACCAAGTCAAGAAAGAGAAGAGCTAATCATAACCAAAATAGCAGAATGAAGAAGGTGAAGCCAGCGAGCTAACTTGGTAACAAGCAACTAAAACTTGAGCTGTTAGGCTTTAAGATTTCTAGAGCCCAGCAAAACTACTGGCCTCTTGAAACACTTGGCAGCCCCTGAGTCAACAGACTGCAACCGAGTGGTCCTTCCCTCTTTGGCAACCTATCATGGTGTCACAGTGAGTTAGGCAGTTTGATGTGTCTGCCAGAGTCCCTGATTGGTCCAGTAAATGCTACTACAAGTCAGTCTATCATGGAGTTCCCAACTACGAGTCCAGTACAGGCCAGGCTTCCTGAGATAAAAAGAATTGCCACCTTGATAGGAGAAGGAAGGGGGTGGCTTTCAGAAGAGAGGGTGTGTGTTTTCTAGTGCTCATGAGACCAGACCACCACAGGGACCTGCTTAATGATTAATTTAAAGATGCTGTGCCTTCCCTGAAACAGTTCAGTCTGTACCCAAGGTGCGAAACCAGTAGCTCTACAAGCTCAGCTTCTCTTCCATTAGGGTGTGTTATGTTATAATGTTCCCTTGATTTTGCACTGAAAATTGCAGCCCTGGAATTGGGGGACTAGCCAGCATGGTGTGAAACTGGGACTCAGTGATCTGGGTTCCAGGCCCCGCTCAGCCATGGTGCTCATGGGGTGACTTTGGGCCAGTCACAGGCTCTCAGCCCAGCCTTCCTTCCAGGGTGGTTGTTGTGGGGATAAGACTGAAAGGGAAAGGAGGGGAGAGTTATGTTAGCCAGCTTGAGTTCCTGGGAAGGAAAAAAGGTGGGATATAATTATAATAAATAAGTAAATAATAACTAGTTTATATATCTAATAATAGTAGCTTTGTGGGGTGCAAAAAAAAGTCAGTGGGATGATAAATGCAAACTTAGTACCAGATGGTCTTAATAAACTTAATAAAAGTTAATTGTATTGACTGTCTTGTGAATATCATTATAATGGATCAGTCAGTTTACTACAGTTAAACACACACACACAACTGATCTGATGATGTCCCAACTAAAGACAGAGCAAATTAAGCGTTTCTTCCAATCATGCAGCTTTACTATTTTCCCCATTTCTCTGATTATTGAATTAAAAGTCTTCCACTGATGTAGATTACAGCTCTGCCAGTGCAGTAAGAAATAAGAAAATGCCCCTGAGCATGTTGGAGTGCAAAACTGAGGATTCAGTCTCTTGGCAAACATCCACTAGTAGATGAGATCTTTAATTTCCTGGATTCCCTTGAATTTAAGCCTGGCATTGCACTGGCTACTTTCCATTTTTTTTTGGTTCGGAGGCTGATCATATGTACTTGCTACTTCTTCTTGCTGAAGAGCAGAAATCTCTAATTTGAGTTCTTTACAAACTCATGGATGGCTATCTTCTGAACCAGCCCATGTTCAGTTTATCAATGAAATTTAGACTTTCAATGCTTATTACCACCATTTATCTCAGTTCCTCAGATTCCCTCCTCGACAACTTCAGCCCAGGCATGTTTTTCTGCCCTGGATCGTCTGCAGATACAAAGCATCCTAGAGATTTATAAGAATTTCATTGGGGGGCAGGGTGAAAACTTGGCAGATTTCTTTTTCAGCCTGTGCAGATTTTGTTCCACTTCCCTCTGCTGGTGTCAACTGGATCTTCAGCAAGTCAATCTGCAACAGTCTATCTCCCCACCCCCCGCCACCCCAGTGTGTGTTTTAATAGTGGCAATTTCCAGCAACTGATTTTTAAAATCTTGAAATTTGCACAAATGGGGGGCATATTTTTCTTAATATTATTTCCCAGTCTTTTGTAAGTGCAAAAAAAGACCAGCTTGTTCCATTTTTCTATGAGTCTCTCTGAGGTGCATCTTTCTCTTTCCAGTATGTCACTTGTGCAGCTGCTCTGGAAACTGACCAGACTTCTGGCTGACTCTTACTTTGACACCCGGAGCAGGACGGCATCCTCTGCCACCCCGAGGCCATGTGGTACGCATGCCTTTCCCCTCCAGCATCTGCTGCCTAGGGGTGGTCATAGAATCATAGAATAGTAGAGTCGGAAAGGGCCATAAAGGCTATCAAGCCCAACCCCCTGCTGTTCCAGGACACCACATTATACCATCCCACTCAGATGATCATGGACCTTCAGCCAGGAAAACTGGGAGTCTGGCAATTGAAAATTATTTCAAGTATGAAGGCCTACAACACCTTCTAGAAATAATACCAAAAAATGATGTCCTTATCATCATGGAGGATTGAGATGCTAAAGTAGGAAGCCAAAAGATAACTGGAATAACAGGCAAGTTTGGCCTTGGAATACAAAACAAAGAAGGGCAAAGGCTGGCAGAATTTTGTCAAGAGAATATGCTGGTCATAGCAAAGACTCTTTTCCAACAACCCAAGAGAAAGCTCTACACATGGACCTCACCAGATGGTCAGCACAGAAATCAGATTGACTATGTGCTCTGCCGCCAAAGATGGAGAAGCTCTATACAGTCAGTAAAAACTAGACCAGGAGCTGACTGTGGCTCAGATCCTGAACTTGTTGTTGCAAAATTTAGGCTTAAATAGAAGAGAGTAGGGAAAAGCACTAGGCCACTCAGGTAGGACCTAAATCATATTCCTAATGAATATACAGTACAGCTGACAAATAGATGTAAGGAATTAGATCTGATAGACAGAGTGCCTGAAGAACTATGGATGGTGGTTCACAACATTTTACAGAAGGTAGCAACAAAAACCATCCCAAAGCAAAGCAAGAAAGCAAAACGGTTGTCTGAGGAAGCTTTACAAATAGCTGAGGAAAGAAGGGAAGCGAAAGGCAAGGGAGAAAGGGAAAGATACACCCAATTGAATGCAGAATTCCAGAGAATAGCTGGAAGGGATAAGAATGCCTTCTTAAATGAACAGTGTAAAGAAATAGAAGAAAGCAATAGAGTAGGAAAGACTAGAGATCTCTTCAAGAAAATTGGAGATATGAAGGGAACGTTTCATGCAAAGATGGGCATGATAAAGGACAAAAATGGCAGGGACCTAACAGAGGCAGAAGAGATCAAGAAGAGGTGGCAAGATTACACAGAAAAACTATACAAGAAAGAGCTTAACGTCCCTGATAACCACGATGGGGTAGTCACTAACCTTGAGCTAGACATCCTGGAATGTGAAGTCAAATGGGCCTTAGGAAGTCTGAGCAACGACAATGCTAGTGGAAGGGACAGTATTCCAGCTGAGCTATTCAAAATCCAAAAAGACGATGCGGTTAAAGTGCTATTCTCAATATACCAGCAAATTTGGAAAATTCGACAGTGGTCACAGGATTGGAAAAGGTCAGTTTACATTCCGATCACAAAGAAAGCAATGCCAAAGAATGTTCAAACTACCGCACTATTGCACTCATTTCACATGCTAGCAAAGTTATGCTCAAAATCCTGCAAGCTAGGCTCCAGCAGAATGTGGACCCAGAACTACCAGAAGTACAGGCAGGGTTTCGAAGAGGCAGAGGAACTAGAGATCAAATTGCTAACATACGCTGGCTCATGGAGAAAGCTAGGGAGTTCCAGAAAAACATCTACTTCTGCTTCATTGACTATGCTAAAGCCTTTGATTGTGTGGATCACCTCAAATTGTGGCAAATTCTCAAAGATATGGGAGTACCAGCCCATCTTATTTGTCTCTTGAGAAACCTATATGCAGCTCAAGAAGCAACAGTGAGAACTGGACATGGAACTACTGATTGGTTCAAAATTGGGAAAGGAGTATGGCAAGGCTGTATACTGTCACCCTGCCTATTTAACTTAAATCAGAGCACATCATTCAAAAGGCCAGGCTAGATGAATCACAAGTTAGAATTAAGATTGCCGGGAGAAATATCAGCAGCCTCAGATATGCAAATGATACCACTCTAATGGCAGAAAGTGAAGAGGAACTAAAGAGCCTTTTGATGTGGGTGAAAGAGGATAGCACAAAAGTTGGCTTGAAACTCAACATTAAGAAAACTAAGATCATGGCATCCAGTCCATCACTTCCTGGCAAATAGATGGTGAAGAAATGGATGTAGTGACAGATTTTTTTTTCCTGGGCTCCAAGATCACCACAGACGGTGACTGCAGCCAAGAAATTAAAAGTTGCTTGGTGCTTGGGAGGAAAGCTATGGCAAAGCTAGACAGCATACTAAAAAGCAGAGACATCACCTGCCGGCAAAAGTATGTATAATCAAGCCTATGGTTTTCCCAGTTGCAATGTATGGCTGTGAAAGCTGGACCAAAAGGAAGCCTGAGCACTGAAGAATTGAGGCCTTTGAATTGTGGTGCTGGAGAAGACTCCTGAGGGTCCCTTGGATCACAAGGCGATCAAACCAGGCAATCCTAGAGGGGATCAGCCCTGACTGCTCTTTAGAAGGCCAGATCCTGAAGATGTAACTCAAATACTTTGGCCACCTAATGAGAAGGAAGGACTCCCTGGAGAAGAGCCTAATGCTGGGAACAATTGACGGCAAAAGAAGAAGGGACGGCAGATGATGAGGTGGCTGGATGGAGTCACTGAAGCAGTCGGCGTGAGCTTAGGTGGACTCCAGGGGATGGTGGAGGAGAGGAGAACCTGGAGGAATGTTGTCCATGGGTTTGCGATGGGTTGGGCACAACTTTGTGACTAACATAGCATAACATAATTTCTGGGTTCTTAAAAATCCAACATGTGATTTGCAACACTGAAGGAGGAACAGATGCTAAGAGTGATGATGGTTCTAATCCCTTAAAACTGTCATCAGAAGTGCCTTTCCTCTCTCTTTTTATGTTCAGTCCTGTCACTTTCTGTCTCTCATAGCAAAAGTATTAACAGCAAGAGATATTATGATGTGGTTGGTTATTTGGATGCAGCAACTGGAGACACTCCAAGAGAAGAGGCAATGCAAGAGGTAGATGATACCTGTGAGGTTCAAGGGAAACGCCAAGTCTTAACAAATGAAATCCTCTGAAACCCCACTGCCCTTAAATCTGGAGGGGTATGTTACTGTGGGCTGGAAGTGAAAATGATGTGGGCAGGAGACTTTGCGTAAGTAGAAGTATCTGCAAGGTCTGGATTCAGTTGAAACCACATTTCAGAACTGCAGAAGCAGCGGAGACCATACACTTGTTTACATGATTGAGATGTCTCCTCCAAGAAGACTCAGGAGGCAACAGTGAGGGACAGGGCCTTCTTAGTGGTGGCTCCATGAAAGGATCCTCCCAATGAGGCTCACCTGGTGCCAATACTATCATCTTTTTGGTGTCAGATTGTATCCAGAGGAGAAGCTAAGTGAACGATCAGTGGACAAGTAAACAAGAAGGAGATGGCCTCACTCTTGTTGCAGGGATCCGCAGTGAAAGCATCTTCCCCAAGGGTCCATCTTCCACAAACCTGAAGCCAGTAATGGGTGATCAGTATTTGTATTCTTGTGAATCACTGACCCTGAGGGGTGATCAATATTTGCATTCCTCATCATGTGGATCAGATGCTTGTTAAAATGGAAAACTCTGAAATCCATACAACTTTCATTCCCTTTGAGAAATTGCTGCTGATTGGGACTTTTTGCCATATGTGGTGGGCGTATGATAGAATTAAAAGATTTTGGAAGCGGATACACATGGAAATACAGAAAATATTTAAAATTGACTTCCCAATGAATGCCAGGAATATGTTATTCAATATTGTACTAAAGAGTGTCCCAAAGATTATGATCGTTATTTAAATATATGACACCAGTGTCAAGAGTAATAATTGCTTCAATTGCCCAACAATTGAAGTCTGGAAAAACAAGTTAGCTGACTATGTAACAATGGCAAACTCAACTAATTATATTAACAGAAGACCAGTCAATGTAAATGTTGTTGTTGCGTGCTATATTTGTGGATTGACCCTTGGCACCTTCTTTTTCTTCATTTTCTTTTTCTTCTTCTTATATCTTGTGAAAATAGATTGTAAAAGATTTGAAAAAAAGAGAGAGAGAGAGAGAAAGAGCTGCTGGTGAAGCAGTCAATGGGGTGGGGCTGGGAGGCACGGTCTGAGGAAGCCCAGTTCCACGTGGGGCCATCCCTGTCAAGGCACTGTGAACAGGGGGTCATTCTGTTTGTCCTTCAGGAGATCTGCAAAACTAGCCAATGCACTTCAGCTTTGGCATACGCAATACATACTGAAATGCTGCTGAGACCAACTGATGTTGTCCAGCTGAATATTGGTACACTGTTTTTCAATGAAATCATATGTAACATTGCAATGTTCCTGTTTTGATTCGTCCTCACACTATATTAAACACAAATGCATCTTACTTCTTTGCAGGACAATAGGAAGCAAGAGCTCAGATTAAACAACCATTGCTACTACACATGCAAACATACTCAGTGCTACTCCCACAATCCCAAAATAAAAACTTTTGAGCAAAAAAAAAAAAAAAAATCCACTATGAAATTCATTCTGCACATTTTAATTCATGAAATCGGAACACTGAGTAAATGTGAAGTACTGAACCATTAATCACAAATGTTCCAAATCTCACTAAAGTGGATCTGGACAGCCATCATAACCTAGAGCTGCATGTTGCACAAAATGGTTTACATTTCTTCTAGATTTATCTAGTGATGCTGATTCCACATCGCTGTTCCTTCCATTTGCTCCACTGCCTCCTCTTGGGTCAACTTCCCACAACCTGGTGAGCTGCAGTTGTCATGGCCAATGGTCAGAATTGCTGGCGTCCAAAACAAGTTGGACCAAAACAAGTATGCATCAGGCTCAAGCCTAAGCAAGCATCAGTAGCCAGCCTGTCTGACTTGGTTGTGCCTTAAAAATACTTGGGGAGATTCAAATGTGGTTTGTTTACTGGAGTTCAGAAGGCTTTGGAACACATCATCACAGCAAGATATTGAAAGCTTGCAAAAACTTTCCCATCAGCTTATTAAATCAGAGCCAAGCTGGGAGCCCTACTGTCTGTAGCATAATTATGTTGAATTTTCCACTGGAGGAAATATTCCTGGACTGTTACTTGTATTGGGCTCCCTTGAAATTTCTTTGTGGCTGAGAAGCACAGGCAATATTTTGTACTGAAGGTGACACACAGAATTAGGAAAGATATAGAAAAGGACAACCAAAATTTCAATGTGCCTGAGCCACGTCCCTATGAGGAAAGGTTTGAGTCCTAAACTTTAGAAAAGAAGGGATATAATAGGCATGTTTATCGTTGTTGTCATCGTCATCATCATCATCAAATTTTATTTATATTCCACCTTTTTCCTTTTGTGAGGAACCCAAGGTGACTTGCATAGCCCCGTCTTATCTTCACAGCAAGAACCCTGTCTGATAGTCAGTCTGAGAGGGGGCGACTGGCCCAAAGTCACCCAGTGAGCCGATCTCCTGGATCCCTGGTTCAGCACTAGAACCACCACGCCATGCTGACTCTGTCAGGCCCAGCCAGTCACTGCATCCTCTTCATGCGTTGTTCATGGCAGCAGCGCTTGGACAGCAGGTCAACCCACATTTCAGGAGCCACCCATGGCTCAATCCATGGCAATCCACACTCAGCCCTCAAATGTGGGCTATCATGTTGCCTGAATCCAGGCACCGACTTTATTTCTTCTCGTTAATGCAGATGGGGAGAGAAAGGCTGTAAAACTAAGGGAACATCTTTCTCTACCCTGGTGCTAGTCAGTTTTGGACAATTGCAGGTGGGTCTTTCTGAAGGTTAGGGTGCTATCTGAAGCCAGTCAGCGTGTTTTGTTTGCAGGCCCAAATTACTGTACCGCAATCACACAGATGAGCCTGTTGGACCACATACACCTTTGTTGCATCAAGCATCAACAGACTAGTCCTCTTAGTTCCCACCCCATGGCTCCCAAAACCAAAGACTTCGTTGCTGGGCCTCTTAGCGGTGCAGGTAAGCTAGTGAATGGCTGTTTACAGGCATGCCAATAAGATTAATGGACCCATGGAATTTCTTATGGCCAAAGGAAATGAAAAGATATAATTATGGCAGCTTTTTTGCCTACCGTGATTGCTTCTTGCCATGCCCTTTAGCCATAGATATTTCTACAATATGAAATTAATAGAAAACAGGTTGTTTCCATCCCTTCTTCCCCCATAGCAAATGCGATGCCAGGCTGGGCTCAGCAGATTTCTTGAAGTATGCAAACTATTTAATGTAGATGCAAACTGTTTTGCCAAGACCCAGTCCACTACAGTACAAAGTCACATGGATCAATCATGTGTCAGTCAGAGAACAGGAAGACAAATTACTCTCATAAACAAGCACAGGGAGTTGCCCCACCCAGCAGCCTGTTTGCTGTTAGAATGGAAGAATTTCCCTCTGTGCTCACCATTAAAGCACTCTTTACTCTGCAAAAAACACTAACCTGTTCCTCTTCCTAGAAACTTGAACAAGATTATTTAAAGATGTGGCATATCATTGTTGTTGTCCTTCGGAAATAGTATTTCATTACAGAAAGTGTCAGTTTCTCAGCAGCAGAAGAAAGGGTATGTCTTGTTTTAAGTCTGACTTCAAAGTTCTGTCCAGCAGTAAAGCTGGGAACTCAGCCAGCAAGTACATACAATAGATGAAGATGAACTTGGTAATAAAACAGTCGTTCAAGGCTGGGTTAGCTAGTGTTTTTCAAGGCATAAAGAGATTCAGAGTCCTGTTCGTGGTTCGTGTGAAACTAGTAAGTTAGCCCATTCATCCCCAGAGATTCCATGTCAGGGTCATGCATGGAGGTTCCATCAAGGCAAGGAAAGTAAGAGTCCATGGACAACACCTGAAGGGCAAAGTCTGGGTCAGGGGTTGTTTCCAGAACTTGTCCGGATGCTGGCAACCCTTTTATACAGGAGCTGACTGGATATGCCCATGATCCCAGCTGCTGCTAATTATGCAGGTTGGGTATGCAGCCGCGCACACCACTGAGCAAGACCTGCATTCTCCTTTTCAAGTGGCATCATTCTTGGGGGCTGGGTGGTCTTCCCATCTCTGGTTCAGATTCTGTGTCTCTCGTGGTGGTGGTGGGAGATACCTTCACCCCCTTGAGAGTCCAGCCTCTTTGTCCACTGCCCACCCACCTCCCTCCCTCCCTCCCTCTGGAGATCCTGTTCTTGCCCCATCCTCAGAAGTCAGGAAGTCCCTGCAGCCCAGCGAGTCAAGCTCTTCCTTGGGGAAGTACTGCTCAGCAGAGAGACAACCTGGGATGAATTAATCAATGCATGACATGATCCTTCACAGGCAGGAAGGGACAAAAATAGCAAGCATGTGCTGCAGTGTGACTCTCTGCGTGTCTATTCAGAAGTAGGCTCCATTAAGTGCAACAAAGCATCCTCCCAGGTACGTGTGGCTGCAGCCGTGTTCTCTCTGCTTCTCCTTCTCGTTGCTTCATGCTGTTTGCTTGTGTGTCTGTAATTGACAGTCCCCAATGATGGGGTTCCCCAATTTTTCTGAGACCTGTGGACACATTTGGGAATTTCAGAAACTGCTGTGGGTATCACCATACAATGGCTTCCATTTAGGATGTGGTTTGATTTCACCCCCTCTCCCCACATCATCATAATCAGGTGAGTGGCAAAGAAAGAGCAAAACTGGAAAGGAAGGCAAAGAAAGGGACCATCGCCCCTCACCTCCTCTCAGCATGCGAAGCTCATCTGCTCCCACCTCCCTTGGGAAGACCGAGATGTGCAGCGCACCAGGTGGGCAAAGTGTGGCTGGACAGACAGTGGCACTTGTTTCAAATGGGTGGTTGTGAGTTATGCTCACAGAATTGGTGCTCACTCCTGGGGAAACTGCAAGACGATAGTGGAAGGCTGATACCTCCAAAGCTCGACCTGCTAGGCTTCATGGTTATCACTATCACTCAAATGTGTCATTATGTTTAATAATTAGCATGATGTGTCACATGCCTCTTCCACTTGTAACTCCGGTCAAGAGTTCTTTTAAGTGGTTGAGAGGCTGGAAAATGCGATTTTCTCAGCATTCTTACCATCATCAACAAGAGAAATTGCTCAAGTGAACTTAGCTTTGTTTAGTATTCTTAAATTTTAAAAAGGGGCTGTCCTTTATAACTAGATAAGAAATAAACAACTTACATATCTCAAGCCAAAATAACAGTAACTAGCATGTATAACATGGGGCCCTTGCTTAATGGCGTTTCGCCATTTTCTGGGAAGGAAATACTTCAACGCTTAACTCAGAAACAGGAGTTTATTAATAGAAAGGCAAGAGAATCACTAGCTCATGAACCCTTGTGGCAAAGTTGGAAGGTTATCCCAAAAGGAGACAGAATGGATTTAGAGAGACTGATAAATGAGTTGAAGAACAAGGGTAAAGGAGTGAGAAAGGAAAGGGAGGAAAACAGGGCTTGTTACATAATCTTAACTTTCTGAAGTGATGGGCAGAAGGTGGAGACAATTAAAGAAAGGGGAAATTGGGCTTTCCTTGTGGCAGGAGTGTGGAATGAGAGTATGGAAGGACTGGTGCCAAGCCAGGCGTTCCATGAGTGAATTGGGCAAAGTGGGTGATCCGAAGGCCGCTCTTAAAGGCATTAGGTTAAATCCAGAGAACAGAAGACAAGGCATGCCCAGGCCTCAGTGGGTTTTCCATTGTGCAGGAATGTGTGTTGATGGCTGCTTAGGTGGGCATTCAGGTGACAGCTCCAGACAGACTTTCGCAAGCTGGATGCAGCTAGGACTACTCTGATGGACTGAGTGAGCGGGTTGAGAATACAGACACTAAAGCTTTGTGGAATAGGGGTAGGTGTGAATATGGTCAGCAATTTGTTTGGTTATGGAGACAGGACATGAGCACAGAGATAGTTTAAAGGCATCTCTTGCAAGCTCATTAAGCACAGCAATTAAACTTTTAGAAAGTAAAAGCCAAGTTTGTCTATTGCAAAAGAATTCAATGGAAAACAAAAGGGATGGAGGTCCCCGGGCTCTCTTCTAAACAGGGGGCACCAACAATGACACAGGACTGATGAGCAGGGACTAGGCTGGATGGCCCCAAAAGTGCACCAGAACTCTCCTTATTGCATTCATGGCAAGCAGGTTTTATCCAGATTGCATTTGGGGCAGATTTGGCTTTGTATGTCCAGGAGTTCCATTGCTCTGGGCATTCCTGCACTTGTTGTTGTTGTTAGTTGAGAACTCATGTCCGACCCATTGCGACCCCATGGACAACATTCTCCCAGGCCTTCCTGTTCTCCACCATCCCCTGGAGTCCACCTAAGGTCACACTAACTGCTTCAGTGACTCCATCTAGCCACCTCATCCTCTGCTGTCCCCTTCTTCTTTTGCCCTCAATTGCTCCCAGCATTAGGCTCTTCTCCAGGGAGTCCTTCCTTCTCATTAGGTCGCTAAAGTATTTGAGTTTCATCTTCAGGATCTGGCCTTCTAAAGAGCAGTCAGGGTTGATCCCCTCTAGGACTGACTGGTTTGATCACCTTGCAGTCCAAGGGACTCGCAGGAGACTCCCCCAGCACCACAATTCAAAGGCCTCAGTTCTTCAGTGCTCAGCCTTCCTTATGGTCCAGCTTTCACAGCCATACATTGCAACTGGGAAAACCAGATGCCATGATCTTAGTTTTCTTAATGTTGAGTTCCAAGCCAACTTTTGTGCTATCCTCTTTCACCCACATCAAAAGGCTCTTTAGTTCCTCTTCACTTTCTGCATTAGAGTGGTATCATTTGCATATCTGAGGTTGCTGATATTTCTCCCGGCAATCTTAATTCTAACTTGTGATTCATCTAGCCTGGCTTTTTGCATGATGTGCTCTGATTTAAGTTAAATAGGCAGGGTGACAATATACAGCCTTGCCGTACTCCTTTCCCAATTTTGAACCAATCAGTAGTTCCATGTCCAGTTCTCACTGTTGCTTCTTGAGCTGCATACAGGTTTCTCAAGAGACAAATAAGATGGGCTGGTACTCCCATATCTTTGAGAATTTGCCACAATTTGAGGTGATCCACACAATCAAAGGCTTTAGCATAGTCAATGAAGCAGAAGTAGATGTTTTTCTGGAACTCCCTAGCTTTCTCCATGAGCCAGCATATGTTAGCAATTTGATCTCTAGTTCCTCTGCCTCTTCGAAACCCTGCCTGTACTTCTGGTAGTTCTGGGTCCACATTCTGCTGGAGCCTAGCTTGCAGGATTTTGAGCATAACTTTGCTAGCATGTGAAATGAGTGCAATAGTGTGGTAGTTTGAACATTCTTTGGCATTGCCCTTCTTTGTGATCAGAATGTAAACTGACCTTTTTCAATGCTGTGACCACTGTCGAATTTTCCAAATTTGCTGGTATATTGAGAATAGCACTTTAACCGCATCGTCTTTTTGGATTTTGAATAGCTCAGCTGGAATACTGTCCCTTCCACTAGCATTGTCGTTGCTCAGACTTCCTAAGGCCCATTTGACTTCACATTCCAGGATGTCTAGCTCAAGGTTAGTGACTACCCCATCGTGGTTATCAGGGACGTTAAGCTCTTTCTTGTATAGTTTTTCTGTGTAATCTTGCCCCCTCTTCTGGATCTCTTCTGCCTCTGTTATGTCCCTGCCATTTTTGTCCTTTATCATGCCCATCTTTGCATGAAACGTTCCCTTCATATCTCCAATTTTCTTGAAGAGATCTCTAGTCTTTCCTACTCTATTGCTTTCTTCTATTTCTTTACACTGTTCATTTAAGAAGGCATTCTTATCCCTTCCAGCTATTCTCTGGAATTCTGCATTCAATTGGGTGTATCTTTCCCTTTCTCCCTTGCCTTTCGCTTCCCTTCTTTCCTCAGCTATTTGTAAAGCTTCCTCAGACAACCGTTTTGCTTTCTTGCTTTGCTTTGGGATGGTTTTTGTTGCTACCTTCTGTAAAATGTTGTGAACCACCATCCATAGTTCTTCAGGCACTCTGTCTATCAGATCTAATTCCTTAAATCTATTTGTCACCTCTACTGTATATTCAATCAGGGATATGATTTAGGTCATACCTGAGTGGCCTAGTGCTTTTCCCTACTCTCTTCTATTTAAGCCTAAATTTTGCAACAAGAAGTTCAGGATCTGAGCCACAGTCAGCTCCTGGTCTTGTTTTTACTGAATATATAGCGCTTCTCCATCTTTGGCGGCAGAGCACATAGTCAATCTGAGTTCTGTGCTGACCATCTGGTGAGGTCCATGTGTAGAGTCGTCTCTTGGGTGGTTGGAAAAGAGTGTTTGCTATGACCAGCGTATTTCTCTTGACAAAATTCTGCCAGCCTTTGCCCTGCTTTGTTTAGTACTCCAAGGCCAAATTTGCCCGTTATTCTGGTTACCTTTTGGCTTCCTACTTTAGCATTCCAATCCCCCATGAGGATACGGACATCAGTTCCCTCAAATCCCTGTTCCACTGAAGAGATCTTTAGAGTGGGCACTGGTCCCAAGAGCCTTACATTTGGCTCTTGCCAGTGTAAGAGCCATAAACAGGCAGGATGGGGCATAATGGAGCAGAAGGGCCATCCTGTACCAGGGCAAAGGCATATCTAGCCCTGCATAGCTTGTTTGCACAATAGCCAGTCCGCTGCCTCATGGGATGCCCCCAAGTAGGTAATGAGTGCAACAGCAACCTGCCACTCATGTTCCTCAGCAACTGGTATACAAAGGTCTGTTGCCATTGAAACTAGAGGCACTGTATAGCCATCATGACTAGAAGCCGTTGAGAGCTGAACCCTCTATGACATGGAATGGCCCTGGCAGCTGTACAGAAAATAAGAAGGAAAGTACGAGACTGCATCACTTGGCTGCAGACAGATAATGTGTGGGCCAGCCTTCCAGTTGGCTACTGGAGTGTACCATAGATCAGTCCATGCCTTATGGACTGCAACAAAGCCTTGATTGTATGGACCGTGGAAAGCTACGGATGATCCTGCAAGACATGGGTGTACCTCAGCATTTGATGTGTAACCTGTAACATGGACAAGAAGATACTCTTTGGCAGAAGATGGAGAAACAGAAGGGCTTCTTATAAGCAAAGGTATCAGACAAGGGTATATTTAATCTCCCTAACTGTTTCAGAAGAAAGTACCAGACAGGACTGATACTGAATATTAAGAAAACAAAAGAATTATAGAACTTTACTTTCAACAATAAAAACAATTGAAATCATGGAAAAATTGGACATTGTCTCAATCATAAATTCAAATAGAGACTGCGACCAAGACATTGGAAGAAGATTGAGACACTGTACAGTGACAATGATACTAAGAAAAATCTTCAAGTGTAGGGACATTTCACTGGAGACCAAAGTCGAGCTCAACCACACTATTGTATTCTTGATCACCGTGTATGGGTGTGAAGAAACTGGACAGGAAGAAAATAGATGCGTTTGAAAGATGGTGCTGGAGGAGAATTTTCCAAATACCCTGGACCAACAGAAAGATGAACCAGTAGGTCCCAGATCAAATCAAGCCAGAGCCTTCTCTGGAAGCAAAAATAACAAAACTGAAGTCATCCTACCTTGGGCCCTTCATGAAAAGGCAGTACTCACTGAAGAAGACAATCATGCAATGGAAAGTCAAAAGCGGAAGAGGATAGACCAATGAGCTGGATTGGTTGCATAAAGGAAACTACAGCCTTGATTTACAAGAGCTGAGCAGAGCTGTGAAGGACAGAACATTCTGAAGGGCATTCATTTATAGGGTCACTATCAGTCAAAGCCCCTTTAGAATCATGGAATCATAGAAGAGTTGGAAGGGGCCGGAAGGCCATCAGGTCCATCTCCTGCTCAGTGCAGGACTCCAAGTGAAACCATCCCTCTCAGATGACTGTCGAGTTGCATCTTGAACACCTCTGGTGTAGGAGAGCCCACAACCTGCCTAGGTAATTGGTTCCATGGTCCTACTGCTCTAAAAGTCAGGACATTTTCCTGATATCTAGCTGGAATCTGGCTTCCTGTAATGTAAGCCTGTTATTCCATGTCCTACGCTCAGGGGTGATGGAGAAGAAATCTGGTCCTTCCTCTTTGTGACTACCTGTCAAGTACTTGAAAAGTGCTACCATATCTCTCCTCAGTCTTCTCTTCTCAAAGCTAAACATGCCCAGTTCTTTCGATTTCTTCTCATAGGGCTTTGTTTCCAGTTCATGGATCCTCCTCTTGTTGTCCTCCTCTGAACTCTTTCCAGCTTGTCTGCATCAAATGGCACACACCAAGAACAACAGCCTTCCCAACTTAGTGTCATCCAGGTTTTTGGATGGCAATCCCATCAGTGCCAGCCAACATGGTGAGTGATCCGAATTCCAGATGTCTCTCCCCGAAGCCTAGCTTCTTGTTATGCATTTCCTTCCACTGGATTAACTTAGCCCTCCTGGGTCGTCCCACTGCCATCCTCAAGTCTTATCCCCTACCAAGCAGTTAATGGACATTGTAGTCCCAACATCCCTACCTCCCTTTATTTTCTCCCAGAGGGCAAGGAATATTTCAAAGTGAAGCCCTGGCATCTAGCAGGCTCAGGTCCAGGTGCAGCAAAGGGGCCGTTGCCTCCCAGCAGGCAATTTGCATGCATAGCAGCTGCTAAAAAAAAAACCACGCTGGCTGGGACACGGCTGCCCCCCTTTCCCTCCTCCCAGTCCCAGGCCTGGCCTGCCACCTGCCATTTTATTTCCTAAGGATCTGCGTGAAACTCAGACACAGGCTGGGGAGCAGAGCTGGTGGAGCTGGCTCTTCTCCTTGGAGTGCTCCAGCCACCCAAGTTTCGTTTAATTTGGAATCCAGGCCTCAGCAGGCATCGGGGAGTGCAGCTGGCAGAGCCCTTGAGAGCAGTGTGTCTGTGGGCAGCATGCTGGCTACTCCCGCCCTTCATGGAAAGACATTTTTAATTGCAACACTGTTCCCTGCTCACTTTAAGCAACATGTTCCAGGTTAGTATTTTAGAACCAAATACTGTAAGATCTGATCTTTCTGCAATGCAAAATTTGCCACCAAATACCAATAATATGTTGGATACATTTATAGACAAAGGCATAAAGATCATCAGACAAAAGTAATTTCTGCTATCAGGTCTGTTATTACTGTGGTTAATCTGCTTTTCGTGCAAGACTTTAAAAAAAACAATCAAAATTTCATGTCAACATTGCATCTTTTTGAAGGTTATAATAATTTTCAGATCAGGATATTCATATCCAAAATTCTAACAGGCATCTGAAAAAAAGCTTTGCATTCAAAGAACAATCTTAGTTATTGAAATGTAAATTAAGTGTTAAAATGTTGTAAATAAATAGCTACAAAAGCCAACTCCGTGATCCGCTTTCCATAATCCTGGCAAAGAGCATGGATTCGGCTCATGTGCTGCCCTCGTAATGCACTCTGCAAGGTCTCAGTACATCCTCAGCCATCCTTAGCCATCACCTAACATAATAACTATTCAGCTCATAGAGCCATCGAGCTTCAGCAAAAGTCTCACTCATTACTGAGCAGTAAATGAGTAGCGATCGCCAGTTCCTTCTGAGCTTGACAAATTGACCAAAAAGTCTGCCTGCCAGACAATGCAGGCTTTTCATCATGCAGGGAGCAGAACAAGAGAAAAGCCAAGTTTTCTATAATGAGAGGTCCAACATATGCTGGGTTGTAGAAGTTAATTATCCAGTGTGTTGAAATGGAAGCTGTTTGGAGTTAGTAGATGAAAGCTCCCTTGCACTTGGCTAGGAAGGACTGCGGACTGGTGCTACAGCAGCCAAGGGGACTGTGTCATTCAATTACAGAAAGGGGAAAGCCCAAAGGTGCCAGAAGAAACCCTGTAAGCAAAATATCCTCCCTTAATTTCTGGTGTATTGGAGGCTCCTTAGGAACCTGAGACAAAAGCTGCCTTAAGCTTCACTAGGAGATCAGAAGCTGCTTCCTCCTGGGTCAGACAGGGTCCCTCTAGCCCAGTACTGCTGATACAGACTGGCACTGGCTCCAGCCTAGTCTGTTCTTTACCAGCCCTGCCTAGTTAGGCTGGGTATTGAAGCCAGGAGCTTTTCCATGTGAGGCGTGTGCTCTCCCACTGAGCTTTGGCTGACTAGGTATTCATTCTGCCAAGCACTGTCTACTTAGATAGGCAGAGGACATGCTGGCTGGGGATGATAGGAGTTGCAGTCCAACACATTTGCGGGATTCCAGGTGGGGTAGGCTGCCCTACTTTCGTTGTTGTTGTTAGTCGCAAAGTCGTGTCTGACCCATCGCGACCCCATGGACAACATTCCTCCAGGCCTTCCTGTCCTCCACCATCCCCCAGAGTCCACTTAAGCTCACACCAACAGCTTGAGTGACTCCATCTAACCACCTCATTCTCTGTCGTCCCCATCTTCTTTTCCCGTCAATTGTTCCCAGCATTAGACTTTTCTCCAGGGAGTCCTTCCTTCTCATTAGGTGGCCAAAGTATTTGAGTTTCATCTTCAGTATCTGGCCTTCTAAAGAGCAGTCAGGGTTGATCTCCTCTAGGACTGACCAGTTTGATTGCCTTGTGGTCCAAGGGACTCACAGGAGTCTTCTCCAGCACCACAATTCAAAGGCCGCAATCCTTTGGTGCTCAGCTTTCCTTATGGTCCAGCTTTCACAGCCATACATTGCAACTGGGAAAACCTTGACTATACACACATTTGTTGGCAGGGTGATGTCTCTGCTTTTCAGTATGCTGTCTAGATTTGCCATAGCTTTCCTCCCCAGGAGCAAGCGTCTTTTAATTTCTTGGCTGCAGTCCCCGCCTGCCCTACTTTAAGCTAGTTTAAAGAGTTGGGTGATTCTAAGGGTGAGTCGCAGTTTGCAGAGAAGAAGGAGCACTTCTTCCAATGGGGGACAGAAGCACCTTTTAGAAGAGGCCACATAGGAGTTGCTTCCATAAGACCGGGGGGAAAGTGGGCACAGGCTACGTGCCCTTAATGGACAACTAAACAAGAAAGGAGATGGTGTGCAGTGGGAAACTGTACACATGTATACAGATTGGCTGGGTTCAGAGAACTTATAAGCCACCATGGGATAACATGTTGTCCAAACCCAGCAGCCTTCCTGAATTTTGCTTTATATGTCAGCCTGAGATGGTTTTTAAACTACCCCACAACCACTATTGCCTTGTGCAATGAGTTTGCATGAGGGTTATTAGTGCTTCCAGGATATCAAGTTCCCTGTTACTCTTAACTGATCAAACTTTTTCCCCTGTTCCCACCATTGTTTGATGTTCTAAGAGAGATCAAAATTTCAATCATTTTGCTATTATGCTGCCATACTATCATAATAGCCACTTCATCCCTGTGGGTAATCATGCAGCAGTGTGAATTGCGAATGGAACGTATTGAGACTTAAGCTAGTGTTTGCCATTTTGTCCCTGGTTTTTATATTCTACTGTTTGATGCCCTTCTTTCTTCTTCTTTTGGCTGACCCACCTATGCAGCCAGGATATTCTCATTTGTCTACCCAAATACACAATTCTGGATTGGTTGTATGGTTTCCAGTTCTCAGAGAAGTCCAGTGTCACTGCTTTGAGGATGATAAAAGAGAAGCTCTTATCTGAATTTAGGCAAGCCAGGTATCCTTTAGAAGTTACGATTCACCGAATAGTTGAGGCACAAAAATGAACAGACCCTTGAAAGGCTGCGGTTATGGATAACGGCAGGCACTGTGGTGGCTGCGAAAACAAGCTCAGTCACCTGCACTGAATTTGCCTACCTCACCTTTCCCTCCAGATCCCTTCCAGCCCAGGGAAAATGTGATCCTGGCAGTGAGCAAGCCCTGCTGAATGCAGAGCTGTAGCTTGGAGCAAAGAGGTTAACCCGGAAGTCAGGCAGAGGGACTTCTGTGAGCAGAGTCCTCCCTCCCTGAGGGCTTCTTCCCTTTCACCCATTCAGTCCCTTGAACTGGATGTGAATATTGTGATATGACACACTTCTCAAAGCTACATCGAGCTGCAATTTGCCATTTCTCTTGCCAAATCCATGTTAATAACTTGAAGCATTTAAAACACTTCTTTAAAGCATTTTTAAGTATTTCAGTGCTTGATTTGCTGCCTAAATAGAGAGGTCTCATGTTAGGAGGAGTGGCTGTCGTTGTTTGTCTCTCAGGTCATCTGATGTGTCAGGAGGTCTTCTCCCTTAATGGCCAGCTCTGAGATGTTCCTCAGTGCTTCTTGGACCCAAACTAGGGTGAGGAGCAGGGTGTCTTGTCCCCATCTGTCCTTCTGTGTCAAATCAACTGGGCAGCTGTCCACCCCGTTCTCCAGATTTAGATTTTGGACAAGTTCCTGCTTTTTTCCATCCTCCCTTTCCTTTTAAATCCCTAAGTCATTATCTTTCTAAACAGATGTTAAAATGTATTTGATTCAAACTGTGTTCTGTGAAAAGTGTAGTGAATTAGTTTATACCACTTTAAATTGCTGCTGATTTTAGTTTTTTGCAACTGGGTTGCTCTATTTATAAGCTAAATCTACTGTTACGATTTTCATTATTTGGTTCACTGCCTTGGGAGAGTATTTCTGCTAAAGGCATAAGAATGTAAGGATATGCATATTTTGAATCAGTGGTTCTCTGTCTTTTTTCAGTATGCCCCCACCCTCCACCCAAGGGTAGATATGATGGAGTCCATGATGAGAGCTCCACCCCAGCAAGGACCCACTGATGGGACCCCCTGGAATTGCTCTCTTCCCCGCTGCAGCCTGCTTCTTCCCCAGCCACTCATTCTGGCCAGACCATGGAGATGTTGGGAAGGAGGGCAGAATATACCACTGTGTACTTTCTCACTGGCTGTCAATCAAACCAGCAATAGCATTGATGAAGAAGAAAATGAGGAGCAGCTGGTGGCTGTGGGGATGAGAAGAGCAGCTCCCTGCAGGAGGGGCCCATCTTGCCCAAGGCCCTCAAACACAGTAGCCACTTCCTACATTAAGGTAAGTTGGAAAATCCGCCACCCCGAAGATTAATACAATCTCATGGTGGGGGAGACCCTCCCAGACCTATGAAATTCAGCTGTGTGCTACTGTTAAATGTGTTTCTAAAAACATGTGCTCAGCGTAATGTGTAGTCTGGCCTTTAGCAGGAAGAGCTGCTGTTCCTTCTCTTCACTCCTCATTGTTCTTCTCTGTAATGCACCTTGAGACCTGCTTGTGAACAGAGAAGGTGGACATCTGAAGTAATGGCAAGAAGATTCTGCAGTTGCTGTATGGAATTCACTGCCACTAATTTGGATGGCTTTAAAAAGGGACTGGAGAATCACAAGGGAGGAGGCTACCAACGGCTACTAGCCTCGAGGGCTCTGTGCTACCTCCTTCACCAGAGGTGGCATGCCTGCATACACAGTTGTGGAGGAGCCTGGAGAGGCAGAGGTCTTGTACTCATCCTGCTTGAGGAATCCCAGTTTGCCACCATGTGTACAGACTGCTGGACTGGATGGACTTTGGTCTGATCAGTCATGGTTTTTCTTGTGTTCTTCATTTTAATGTGTCAGTACTGCTGCCTAGAGAGCTTCAGCATTGGTGCCACTACTGCAAAGGCTGTGATCTAAACCAATGTGTGAAGAACTTCACAACCAGGAGGTTGTGGCCCCAAATGGTCCTACCTCCTTTCCCACATTCATCAATTATTTGGTGGTTCCCTGGCTTTTATATATACCCCTTGCCAGTTCTAAAAACTTGAAACTCCTCTCCTAAAGTTTAGTCACTGTTAGTAAGAGCTTGAAATGACAATGTGCTGAGCAGGCTGTATTTTACCTTCCACCCCACCCACTCCTGGGTTGCAACCCAAGAGCATCTTCAGATTTGATTTTGGCCCTCAGGCTGCAACATGTTCACGCCTCCTGTTCTAAACCATGGTACCCTCATGGTAAGTTGGACCACAACCCCTATGACCTCCAGCCAACATGTCTAATAACTGTGGATGATGGGACTTTCCATACCAAATTTCTGGAATAATGCTGTTGCAAACATGCACAGCATGAAGGCCCCTGGAGTGAGACCCCTTGTGGTGGACCTCAGCTGAGGCTATTATGCAGAAATGTTGGTAGTACTGTTGTTACTGCAGAAGTATGCATGGAGCAGTAGACTTTTAAACCAGTTATTACAATTGCGTACCATAATGCAGGTCACTGTGATGCAAGTCATGTTTGTAGACTGTGTACTGACAGAACAAAGGAGCATCTTTCAGATAAGAAAGCCAGACGTTGAACAGTATTTGAAGGACTCTTTCTCTTGCTATGTCAGCTGCTTACATTTACAATCAAGCAGCTCTGTATGTCTGCAGACCACGCTTCAATTAATTTTCACAGAATTCTGTTCAAAGAATTTAATCCTGCATCTTTTGAACTCACTATTGTTTACTCTATGCTTTCGATGTACAAATTAAATTATAAGTATGCAATGAGGGGATATTCTGCACACTAGACCCTGGCATATAAAATCTGTCTGTCTGTCTGTCTGTCCATCCGATTGTAGAAGCAGTGCCCTTGCATGTGTTGAGAGAACCCTTTATGCACATGGGTATCTCCCCAAACTCTCCCCTCAGTGGATGCCTCCCCTCTCCCTTTTCACTTTGCACAGGAAATGTACATTGTGTGAGTTTCTCTTACCTCTGTGTTACCAGGAGGCAAGCGATTCTTTTGGATTTGAAAAGCAATGAACATAATAGCACAGAAAGGAAAAGGGATTTATTTAGACAGAAATAAGTACAGCAATAAAAAACAGAGACTGTGCTTATGACGCCCTTCAGCACACCCCTTCCGCTCTCGGGAACCCTGAACTCACCCACCGCTGCCTCTGCAGTCCAGCCTGAGCTGAGGTTCTCCCACCAGTGGCATTGTCTCAGCTTATAAAGGTATAGCGCCAAGGCAACACTGGGTATGAATTGTGGGTGCAAGTGGGGATGGATGACATGGTGCCTGTACAAGGTCAAACAACTGATATGAGTATCTGGCACTTGCCACCCTCCCCAGTCTCTCGTGTCACGTCGGTGCCTGATTTACACTGATTCTTAAAGAGACACTCGCAAAGTGGTGAGGGCTAGCCTTTGTCCGATACTGGCTGTAGGATGGAGGAACCGTGGCACACCACTGCCTCCTCACAATTGCCGTGCTCTTCCACCTGAGTGCCACTACAACCTCCAGCACCGATTTCTGGGTGTGTGAGTGGCTGATTTCACAAGGTGACCCTGTAGAGGAATAAGGAATACACAGCTTGTGACTGCACAAGGTGCAATTTGAGAACCAGGGGCCTGGAATGGTAAATAAAAATGACATACAGGCCTTTAATAGCTGGAAATCATAGAAACTTTTTCTCTCTCTCCAAGTCTCTCTTCTACCAAAGAGACTTGGAGCAAAGACAAGACCAAAAAGAAAAGGGTCTATACATCAGGCTGCATAGTCCAGAGATAAGTCCTGAAGAATCAATATATTCAGGAACTGTATTTTTTGCTATTGTGGAATAATTTAACAGCAGATTTATTTTATGTCTAGATTTGAGAGGCCACTGAGAACCCTTTGAAATAAGCAACCCAACACCCTAATAGGTAAAGTCCTACTTCGGTTACATCCATCCACAATCAATATATTATCTCTATCTTAATTTTTCACTGTTTGTGTTTTATACCTGTGTTTGCAGGTTTTGTCTCATTTTGCCTCATTTTGCCTCTTTTTGTCTCAGTAAAACAGTGCAGTATTGAAGGGGGAAAACAGGTATGGATCACTTATGTGGAATTGCAGTTAATAACATGGGAGAATCCAGCTCTTACACCACATGAAATGTATTTCATACAGATAAAGTGACCTGTACACAACCCACCCTATAATTCACATTCTTGTATCTCCTGCTGGCAATTGGATGGCTTCAATACTTAAGAAAATATTTGATGCACTATTTTTCTAATCCTCTTTGACAAGAGAAGATAATGACCAAACAGCAACAGTGTAGTAATGCTAAAGTGGCACTCTAGTTCATAAGATTGACTGCAGGACATATGAATTGCTTCTAAAATTGTCTTCTAAAAATAAACAAGCAAAATCCAGATTTTGTTCAGGGGATAAAGAAAAGTAAGCAATATATGGAAGTAGTGGAGGGATAACAGTAATAAACTAGTGAATATTTCAAGTAACCTTGCTGCTACTCTTATTCATAATCTTTGCCAATATTAACAAGTATTTCACTTCAAGCCTATATCTACATGGACACTCTTTGAAGTTTTTCTGCTGCTGGAGATTAAGAAACACTCTAATATTCAAATGAACTGGGAAGCCTGTTTAGTCAAACAAGCACATGCCTTTCAATTCCAGAGGTGAAATTCAAAAACCAGAATTCTCTAGGCACAGATGTTTCTGAGGCAATGGGTTGGATCTGGACTCCATTGTGACTCCCTGCAGCCACTGAAATCAGAGGACAACTAAATCTGACTAACTTGATTTCTTGTGTGTGTGCTTTAGGGGGAGTATCATGGCCTCCCTCTTGGTGTCTTCCAGCCAGAGGATGCAGCCCTACCATCATCTTTCGGCTGAGACAATGAGTTACTGGCAGAATCCCCATCTTCCCAACCTTGGGGAAGTCTCAACTGAGGAATCAGGTAATGACCCTTTAACAGTAAAAGTACTTTTCCAGGAGGGTCAAAACTAATCACACTATAAGTCTCGTCAGCTTACATAAAGATTCAGGTGGTTCTAGACCTACTGAGGCAGCATCTCCCTGCATTCCTCGTGGGAGAGAATTCCAGCCAGAGGTTGCCCTTGGAGCTCTCCAGAGCCCTATTTTCTTTTCACTTGCTCTGCAGTCCTGATCTGAACTCACTGCCAGATTCCCCTGCAAATCTCCAGGGGCCTTGAGGAGGGAAGGGGGCACTTTTCAAAATGGAACCCTCTCAAGTCCCTCTTAAGTCCTCCTTATTTCAGTGGGTTTGTTTCTCAGCAATTGTGACCCAGTCTGGATGCAGATTCTCCTACAGGTAGATGTCCACCCATCTTTCCAACATGAAAAGCACTTCTGCTACAATGCCCAGCCCAGCTGGCTTTCTTTTCTTTATTTCTTTTCCTTTCATAGTATTGTTACATATTCCAGCCCTTTTCTTTGTGCATTCACAGTCAATGATCAGGACTAGAAATTGTTACAGGAATGTGTCAGAACTTGCTGTTTGAAATGGCAAGTTGGGGAGCTTGCTTGAGTAGACCTCTGCATGCACATGCCATTTGAGGGACAAGCTTGCAGAAGCTTCTTGTATCTGACCAGATATCAGGAAAGATATCTTTAGGACCTATAAGAACACGCATGTCCCTGTTTGGACCCAAGATCATCTTCAAATACCCTCCTCTGTTGCCCCTGTCCCATGGAGTGCGGTGGGCAGCTACTAAGGAGAGGGCCTGTTTGGTCCTGGCCCCCCAGTCGTGGAATGCCCTCCCCAGGGATACTTGCTTGTCACCAAGTTGTGATCATTTTTGGCACCAACTGGAGAGCTTCTCTTCTCAGGCATTTTGGTCTTCCAGTTCCTGCTGTTTTTACATCTGTTATCATATGTTTAAATCTTTATGCTGGTGACATTTTTTTTAGGTTGGCTTTATAATGTAGCTTTAAGCTTTTAGAATTTTATATTTTTGTTTGATCTTGCCACATGTTATGCTTTCAATTATCCTGAACTGCCCAGAGAGCATTGGTGACTGGGTGCTACTGAAAAGTAATAAAGAAATATATAATATATAAAAATAAATAAGATCTTTGCTGGATTCCTCCTGGACCAGACCAAAAACCCATCTATACCAGGAACTTGTTTCCCACAGTGGCCAAGCAGATGTTTATGGGAAACCCACATTAAGAAAGAGAGCCCAAAGCAATCAGCTGGCACAAGGCTCACTAAGACATGGACAGAGGGAGTACAGAGGAAGAGAGTGAAGCTGAGTCGGTCCTGTCCCCTTTGCTTCTCCATTACCTTCTGATGGCAGAGTGAAGGGACTGTGCCAGCTTCTTCCCTTGCTGGCTGAGGCCTTGGGTAAGGGAGTGCTTTTCTACCTACCACTTGGTTGTGGGGTTGGCCTTCGGTGCCTACAGCCCTTTCTGGGTGGGGAAGGCCCATGTGCCCTGCAGCCTGGGCCCTGGATGAGGTGCCAGCTGGGCCTTTCCACCCTGTGCCTGGCTGAGGTGGCTCCATCTGCCCTGCACTCTGCAGGGTGGGCAAAGCAATGGGCATGCTGGGCCCCCTCCCAGCTTGAAGGGAGGGGGGCACTAAGCAAAGGGGAGCCCCACTGAAGGCCAGAGGAGGCCTGTAGGTGTGCAGGGCTTTGTTCTAAAGGCCAAAATAAGCCCTTTGAAATGACCCCTCAAACATAAAGGAACCCAATTCCATTTTCAGGAACTGGTATTATGTGATCCCAGCAGCTTCCAACTGTTAAAATTCTTCTTTTAGAATTTTTAGAAATGTGAGTTTTCCAACCTGACTTATGGCAGACATACATCCAGCACCATACAGCAGGCTGCACAGACACCACCAAGATGTGGATAAGAGCGACCTTTCCCAAGTGGGATCCAGCTCCCAACATTTGTCCATGTGGTCTCTGGCTGCTTGGAGTGGAAAGTCAAAAGCACCTGGAGGTGGCTGGAATGCAGTGGGTTGGTCCCACAGCCACGCTCAGTAAAACCAGCCCCTGGAGCCACCGGAAAGTGCCCGGACCTAGAAGGATCCAAGACCTGCAAGGCATGGGCATATTTATGCAGGGAAACAGAACCCAATCTAAAGCAAACCATTCACTGACTTCTTGATGTAAGGACTTGCCTACCATAATCACCACTGATTTAATCCCAGCTTTGGTCCCCCACCCAGTCCATTACTGATTCTGGACAGCAATGCGCACACACCAGTGGAGATGTGAGGAGAAATGCACTGCGCATCACCAACACATTGACAATGGCATGCTGTAAAGCTGCTGAAGATGAGTAGATGCTCGCTCGCTCGCTCGCTCGCGCGCTCTCTCTCTCTCTCCCCCCCCCCCCCCCATTTTTATGCCACCCTGTAGCCAGAGGCTCTCTGGGCAGCTTACAGTGCAATATAAACAAAGTACAATTTTTTAAAAAAGCAAAGGGGACAGAAAAGAATCCCATCAGTACCACCATTTTCTGATCTCTCCCCACGAGAAGTGGAACCACAGAAAAACAGAGACACCTCCTCCCAACCTTGGCAGGTCGTCTAGGAGGAAACAGTGGCTAATTGATTGCATCCAAGGCTGCAGAGAGGGGCAAGAGGGTCTCTCCCTGCTGCCTGCCCACCACTGCTGTTTTGTAGTGGTATGTCTGCCCAATAAAGAGATCCATCAGTTAATGCCTTTTCTGAAGCTGGTGGGACACTAAAGGATGCGAGAGCCAGCAGTGTCGGCCTAATGAAGCTAAGTAGGAAAGGCACTTAGTCAGCTCTTCTTTTTCTCAAGAGGGTCTCTTAAGGAAAACAGTCCAAATGCCGCTGAGCTGTCGTTTTCAGAAGTCGGAGCAAGTGGCACAGAGAAGATAAGAGATGACAGCTGCCTGAGCTGCTTCTCTGCCCCTCCTCCTCTTCTTCCTCCTCCTCCTCTTTCTACAAGGAAAGGCAACAGGAAGGAGGAAGCTTCCTACTGTGCCGGTTGTGTGATGCTGCCTGGAGCAGCACTGGTGAGCTTAAACTGGAGAAACAAGGAAGTGACGATAAGGCCCAGCGAACCTGTGCCCACTTCCTGGGAGTAAATTCAGTGGGGTTCACTTCTGGAAGACATGTAGAGAGTTGTACTGAAAATCACCAGAGGGCTTCAGGAACACTTTCACCTGTCAGGTCTCCTCCCGCTGCTCAGAGTACAGTGGAGGCAGGCAGGTGCTCCAGGGAGCCGAATTTGCCTCGGCCGGTGAGCAGGACTGGGGGGTTTCCCCAGAGCACCCGCTAGTTTTGCCAAGCAGGCAGCTAATCCAAAGGGCCCTGCTAGACCCAGGATAAGCACATAAGCATGTAAGAAAAGCCTTGCTGGATCCGGCCAAAGGTCCGTCTAGCCCAGCGCTCCATACACATCATGGCAAACCAGCTGCCCAGGGGATCCCTCAAGCAGAAGGGTGCAAGACCTCCTCCCACATGGGCTCCTGAGCGACCGGCGCATGCGGGCAGCCACCTCTGGTGAAGGGGGCAACTCAGAGCCTGCAAATCTAGTAGCCCCTGAGTGCTTCCTCCCTTGGAGGCACAAGCCGCAGTAGGAGAGCAGCTAGCAGGGCTCGCTGAACCTCTCTCGGACAAGGCGGTGGTGGAGCAGCACAAGGTGCCACTCATTCCCAGTTTGGAGAAAGATTCTTGCTAGGTGAAGATCCAATAGTATCTGGAAACCTCATTCCCTTTTAAAAATGTATAATCAGATGGACAAATACTTTTGTAATTGTAATTTTGCCTTGCAGACTATTTTGGGAATCTTCCATATATTTATATATAAAGCTAGAAATATTTAGGAATATACATCAATGAACTAGAACTAAACTAATTATTATGCCTCCATCCATGTGCACTCTAATCTTTTTCTAGACTATTTAACTAAAGTCGTTTTTTTAAGAAAATGAAGCATGTTTAAATGATTGTGTTCCACTTTCGTGGCTATATGCTGTAAAGCTTTCTTTGCAGGGTTGGCCATGTGATAGGCCATCTGAGGAGTTATGACCAGAACAACTCTAATATATTATGTTGGAGTCATTTTTGCCTTCATGCTCTGCTCGCATTTTTCACACATTAAAAAAGGATGTCCTTGTTCATGGGAGGTGCCTGATCTGATAGAGAAATCCCTCCAGTGGCATGAGCCCTGATCTATTTCTGTCTCCCCCTGTGATATGCTGTGCCCCATCAATGCCTGTTTTGTAGGTCTGGGGATCCCTCTAGAACTGCTGCTGGGGGCTGTAGAGAGCTCTGGAAATCTGCAAATTTGGTGTCCTGCCCCTTTCTCCCGACGGGAATTCTCTGCTGTCCCTGGTGGAGGGAACACGTCTTCCAGAGAAATGGACTCCATGATCAGGACTCGCCACAGAGTAGAGTGAGGCAGTTGCTTCAGGCGGCAGATATGGAGGGTCGGGGGGAGGCAGCAAGGTGCTGGAGGAAAGCGCTGTGGGCGAGGTGTCCTTCTGTCTTCAGGTGTGCTGGAAGTCACTGTTCCATTGCCGGTGTTGAAGAAAGAGTCAACTGATAGTCCAGTCCACATTTGTACCTGGCTTGGGAAAGGGCACCAATTAATTCTTCAGCTCAGGCAGCAGAATGCCTTGGACTGACCCTACCTAGCATGTCCCACTGTTAATGCCATACTTACTGTATATCTGACACATGAAATACTAGCTTTGCTCAGTTAGCGTAGGTATATGTTAATAAGAAAAAATACCCTGGGTCTCTCTTCCCACTACATCAAGTTGCTATCCCAGTCATGTCATCTCTAAGTCTTTAAATAATCCGGAATCGGGGTTTAAGGCTGCATACATACAGCCCTAGCATCTGTGCTCAGAAACAAGGCTCCTTATGTTTTGCTGGTCATTTGGGAGCTGACTCTTTTCAGCACACAAACATTGCATGGGAATGCCCAGGCCACCCAGGTGGAGCTGGTCCTTTGGTTTGCCTCCCAAACTGGCCTGGAAAGGGACTTAAGTCCTCGTCACGTAACTCCAGCCCTTTGAAGGAAACCACCCAGCAGCCATTCTTACAGCAGCCACACATTGTAAGAAGGAGCTCCAAATCTCCGGCAAGTTCAGCAGGACTGATGGACTGAAGCTTTAATTGCGAGTCAGTCCTGTTGAACTCAGTAGAACTTCAGGCCTACGTAGGATTCGGCTGCCCTGCTGGTCAAGCCATTATCCCTAAACTACTCGGATGATTTCAAAGGTAATCAAAAGGGCAGGGTTTTGTTCTGCCAGTTATGATTAATTATTAGATTTTCCTGTGAGCAAAAATTTCGTAAGTACAGTTAATATTCATTTCAGCCTACAGGAGTTTGAGTTAATTCTACCTTATCAGGATACAATAACAGCAGGATGGGAGTGATTGCTTGAAGGATGATAGTAACTCCCTTTCAGGCTCTGCACTGCAGAAGCACCTTATTCTCCTCCTTAGCTTTAGAAATTCGACTCAATTTATATGATTTGATAGATTAAATTGCAGTATATTATGTATAGTTTGCCTAGCAGAATAATGTGTCCTTTACATCATTCTGTTTTCTGGTGCTTTCTAAAATATCCCCATTGCCCAAATAAGGTTAGCATTTCAATCTCAATGAAGTCAGCAGATTTAATTGCTTTGGGTGAATCAGGGATTCTCCTCATCTGTATAATTTCATGGAAAGCGTGAAAGTTTAAATAGAAAACTTCCCCCACCCTGAAAGAAATATTAATTGCTAGTCTTTAAACTATACATCTATCCATCAGCCTGAGTAAAAGAACTTTATGAACCATGATTTTTGCATAAGGATCCCATCATGTAAGTTCATGAAAATTAGAACCAATTCAGCTAAAAGAAATATGAAATTAAAGTTGAGCATTTCCCATAGTCTGTGCTTCATAATGCGCATATGTATTTATTGCATATATATTGTAATGCATGTGCATATCAAAATTTGCACCATAACCATAAGCTCCCAAGCACAACCGGCTTTTTCAGCCATAGGCCATGTTGGGCTTGGCTTGAATTCAGGAAGAAGGCTCCAGGACACAACTGCAGTGCGCACCATTCCTCAGTACCACCCCTGGGTTGGATGATTCCAGGGAACCAGGCCGTCAGAATGTGCTCATCCGTGCAGCTACCTGGGATGTGGGATCACCAGCCCATTTCCAGGTCATTGTGCTCAGCAGGAAGGAAAGGCACAGAGATCCTGCTGACACTCAGGATCCCTACAGGAGGGGCTCACTGGAGATCTTTTCAGACATGGAGACAATTTAGTGGCTCCATTCCTGCGGCCAAACTGCAGGGACAAGAGATCTTAAGTTGGGGTTTTGCATTACATGAGGTGCATTGGGAGCTATACCAAGAGCACATTTCATTTAAACCTGTGAGTTATGACTCCATTTTAGACTTCAAAGGCAAACCTGGGCCATATGTTGCCAGAGCAGGGTCCCACACTCATTTCATAGAGCGTCTAATCCAAAAAGAGACCATGGGACAATGAATGGCCCTCTGCTCTCTAGGCTCAGGCTCAGGCTCAGACTCAGGACCACTCCTGACCTCAGAGCTGAGAATGTGAAATATCCTGTGATCCCTCAAAAATGCCTGTGGTGATAAGATTATCCCCTAAACGCTACCCATAACTGGTGTTCATTTTGGTAATATCTCTTCTGCCAATGAAAGGTAGATTTTGGATCATGTTGTAAGACAGCCTTCAAAACATTTCTGTAGGCAGATGGACAGAAAATACATCTTTTGAGTACAAATAGGAGACCTAGGGCAAAGCACAATAGTATGATTAAAAATACACATTGCCAGTAGGAAATTTTCTAATGCTCTTTTCTCAGAAAGAGGTCAATAAAGCACTGATTAATGACTCCGGGAGGAGGAGAAATCTACTGATGCTCCTGTTAGACATGGAGCAAAAGTGTCAGCACACTGGGAGCATTAATAACAGCGATAACCCTTTTAAAAGAAGTTGCCACAAGTGTATAATCCCATAAGGAGGGAGAACTGAGCAACGTTAAGAGACTTGGTGGACAAGGTCAATGTAAGAATAAAGGCAGCTGAAGTGTTTCTATCAGACAGAGATGTCATTACATGAGCTCACTAATTTGCACTGAGTCCAAAGAGAGCTAAGGAAAAATTAATTGATTCAGAGGATCAAGGGCAGTGTAATTTTCCAGGTTTGCAATTTGGCTACTGTGGGCCTTTCTGGAGCAAAGAAAGCATCAGTGTGAACACCCAGATCTGATGCTCAGTGGGGACAAGCTTGTCTCTGCACGGCAGCTGCTGCGAAACATGGATGGAGCACTCCTGCTCTGTGCGCTGGGTTCCTGCCGGGGCATCCAAATGGCCATTGTGTGGGTGGAATGCAAGACTAAGGATGCCTTTGGCCAGGTCCGGGATGGCTGTTCTCATATTCAATTTTGTTCCACTGCTGCTGTCTTGCCCTTCCATGACTGTCATTTTGGCAAGATCTTGCAATACAAGGCAGTGCCATCCCACTGTGGGGAACTAGTACTTCATGGGGTTTGGAAGCAAGACTACTATTAATGCAACCCAAAATTGCATTTGCCCTTTTATGCAGCCTCATCACTTCGTTGACTCATTTTCAGCTTGCGATCTAACTAATTTCAAGATCCTTCTCACCTGCAGGCTTGTTGAGCCAAGCATTCCCCAGCTTGGAATGATGCATTTGGTTTCTTCTTCCTAGGTGCAGAACTTGGCATTTGTCCCTTTTGAATTTCCGTTCTTTTCAGCCCAGTGCTCCAACCTATCAAGATCACACTGAATCTTCTTTCTGTCTTCTAGGGCATTAGGTATCCCACCCAGTTTAGTGTCATCTGCAAATTTGCTAATTGTTCATCTCATCCAAATAATTAATAAAAACGCAGAGGAGCACTGAGCCCAGGCTTTAAGGGAATAAATGATAGAACTAGCATTGTTGTTTTATCCTCCCTTCATGGTTTGCTTGCCATGGAATTTGCAGTGTTGCTCAGCAAACGCATGGTGTTATTCAAACTCATTTATTTGGTTCTGAAACAATTCTTAGCTATTAGAGGTTTACACAGAAAACTCCTGTAACACAAAAAAGAATGTATATATGCTGCTGTGTTCAGTGAAAAGACTACTTGGAAGAGGACGATACAAAAAAGAGAACAGGTGAAGATATTTCATTGGTGAAGATATTTAATAGTTAGTTATTGAATTGGTCAAGTGGCATTGAGACAGAATTGGGAAAAGTGAATCATTTTGCTGCTGATCTGTGCTTCCTGGAACAGCTGGTTCCAAAGGAAAAAAGAACTTGGTCTACAGTCACATAAAGAAACTGATTCCAGGACACAAGCCCACTGGAATCAAAATGCAATATGCCACTTAATCATGTTTCTTTGGTAGCCTCGAGAAAATCGTGTGCTTTATAAAGTCACACTTTCCCAAAGGTTTCCTTAAAAGCTGTGTGGCGGTTAGAGAATTGGACTGAGCACTTGGGAGATCTGGGTTCTATTCCTCACCTGGAAATTAAGCTCAGTGGGCAACCTTAGCTTAACTTTAGGTTAGCCACTCACTCTCAGCCTAGCCTATCTCACAGGATTGTTGTTGTGAGGATAAAATGGAGTGGTGGAGCCCTACATAAGCTGCCTCAGTTTCCTTGCAAGAGAGAAAACATGCAGGATATAAATGCAAAATAATATAATGATGATAAATATGATGATGATGATGATGATGATGATGATGATGATGATGCTATCCATGCTTAGTCAAATGAAGTGATAACTTTTGGGGGCACATTTGAACTCAGAGAGTGTTTTGGGTGGCCTCATAAGGGATGCTTGAGGCATCCATCTGTGGGTGGAAATCCATTGGATTCCATGGGTTTGGCTCCCTAGACTCCAGTCCGCTTTGCAGTGGCCCTGAGTCCAATTCCCAGAATTGGTGAGGCCTCCACCAGAACTGCACTTCACTCTCTGTGCAGGTAGCATCCCTTCTGTGCCACCTGCAGCAGCCATTTGGGCTACTACACCTGATGTAAAAGGAGGTTGCTGGTTGCACAACCTTTGTTCTGTCCACCCTGGCTACAGCTTTGAAGATGAAAGCTCCAAGAACCACAAGAATCAAGAGCATGTCCTTTTCTGCTTTTCCACTACATAACCTCTAGGTGGCACTGTGCATTGTGGAATAATGCTAATGCACAAGAGGAAATCACGCTTTCTTTCACTTTTACAATTAAATCCCATATTTTCCAAGCTGTAAAAAGACCTCACTGTGATGGTTAGACATAGAAGTGAAACTGGCAGGTCACAACATGGTCTAAAGACCTTGAAACAAGCAGGAGTAGAGGTGCATAATGTAGAAAATTCCAGAGATTCTCTAGACATTAATAGAACAATACCATCCCCATCAAACTAAGATATAGTGTGTTGGAAGAGGAAGAGGATTCCTATTCTGCCCTTCAGTTACCATAAGAACCCTCGGGTTTACAAAATATATTGGGAAGTCAGTCAAAGTAATGAGCAATCCACTATCATAAATTGGATGCAGAGTTGTGTAGATCAGTGCTCTGCAAACTGGTGTAACCTGCAGAGGGAACAGACACGTTTTCAGTCCCCACTTCCCTTGCACTCTCCTATTCTCCCACAAAATGTGCTTTGAAGGGCTGAGGACCCTCCAGAGCAGTGCATAACATTGCAGTAGGGGCTGTAGGGAAAAGGAGAAAATGACAAAAACCATCATCCTTCCTTCTCCTTTGCTGGATCCCATTTCCCTCTGCAGCCAGAAGACCTTCTCTTCACCAGGTGGCAACTCTGGATCAAAGCTGTTGTATATGTGCACTTCTGTTGGCTTCAAAAGTGTGCAAAGCTGCACAATCAAAGGCACTTTCAGGTCTACTGCACTGTAGGCAAGGCTGGCTCAGCCGCAGCACCTCCTAGGCTTGTAAAACCCTTACCAGATTTCAGCCATGGAAGGCTCAAGAAGAGCCCACATCACTTTACACGCCTGACTTATTGAATGAAAAGTGGCTGTGCAAAGTGAGTCTGCCCATCATGTATTACAGCCAGATTTTGCCACTTAACTGTTGGCATGTGAGAAACAGGTCAATGGTCTTTAGAGAGTGAAAGCTTCATAACCATCTGCCATTCATTAAAAGCAGTTAACAACACCAATAATGGCACTAATTAGGCTACATGCAAACAGACTCATGGTTCAATAATTCTGGAGCCTCAGGCAGGAACCAAACTGATCCAAGTACTGTCCTTGTGACAAGCGCTAAATTCCCAGCGAAATTAGAGGAAGCCCTGCTTGCAGAGATCTTCAGATCAGATATTTAGTGGAAGGACTTCCTCAGTTCCTTTCTCTCTTTCTCACGCTATCCTTGATGAACACGCTATCCTTGATGAATGAGGAAGCCTTTGAAGAGCTGACAGTTGCTAACGTATCAGCCTTTCCATCATGTGCCTTTCTTACTCCATTTGCTGTGTAGCCACCCCTTCTCAGGAAAAAGGATGCCATCCAGGTAGCAAATTAAAAATAGAATAAGCACAAACATTTGCAAAGATTAAAACATGACTCCCTCATATAAGTTTGCATTACTGGATGAAATGTCGATGAAAAAATAATATACTCTGCATTTCCCCAAAAAACACTTATAGCTAGGTTTAACAAGTGCAAAGGAAAAGTGTTCAGCAGTTGAGGGGTAGCCATGGAGAACACTTCTGCAGAATTATCTATGCCATTGTAACATCTCATCTGGACTACTAAAATGCATTGTACATATGGCTGGCTTTAACTAGGACCGTATAGGAAACAGTTCAATCATTTTTAAAATATATCCAAATCTTAAAATACCTGCATAGCCTAGAAGTGTGTGTGGGCAACCTAAAATTCTGCTTAATTTTTAAACCCCTTATTGATTTGGAGCCTGAGTACTTAAGGACTACTTTCCCAGACATGAAACTGGCTAAGTTTTAAAATTGTCCAGGGAAGCCTTTCTTTAAATTCCCAAACCACTAAAAGAGAGGTGCATTGGAAGCCTAGCTGGAGCCTTTTTGGTGGTGGACCCATCAGCTCCGGAATTCCTTCCCAAGGGAGGTTTGTTTGGCACTGACAATTTTTCAGAAAGAGGTGAAGATCTTTTTATTTGTCTGAATCTTTTATATGTTGTTTTTAATGGTGGTATGTTAAATTACATTACTAGTTACTTGTGTGCTTTGGGGCTGAATGCTTAAAATACCATAGCGATATAACAAAAATACAAACCAAACAGATCAAGAAATCAAGCCTAAGCATTAAAATTAGGAATAGTTAATAATGAAAGGAAAACAGTAACTGGGGCAAGGCAATTAGGAAGTCTGCGGGAAAGGAATGGTCCATGCATTTCAATGTCCACTCTGTTTATTATATATTGTACTTTCAAAACACGTTCGTGTTGTTATAAGCTGCTCTGGGGAACTTTCTGGCTGAAGAGAGCATTTTTAATTTGTTCATCGGTAAATAATGTGGAACATAAACGCTAAATTTAAGAAGGTGTTTTTCATCCTTCTTAATGACTGTGACAGAGCAGAGGAGTGGAAGGAATGATGTGTTGATCCCAAGTTAGTTAGAAATTGAATGCAGACAGGGAGGCCGTGAAGATGTGAAATATGATAAAAAGCATGCTGAACAGTTCTTTGTAGAACATCATGCATTGGTCTGGAAGCATTGATTCTCCTAGCAAAGCCTGGAGAACCACAGATATTCCCTCTCTGGTACAGTGGAAAAGAAGACTTGGGCTACTTTGGTGAGGAATCAAATACGTTTGATTCCATAAAGGAAGCCACAGCCTTGAGTTTCCAAGAGCTAAGCAGGACTGTCAAGGGCGGGAACACTTTGCAGGGCTTCTGTTGATGGTGATGCCATAAGTTGGAGATGATTTGATGGTACATAATGACAACAATCACAACAATAACGTTACAAGTTGCTCAGAGAAGGAAGAAAGAATTCCATCAGGCTTTCTCCAAAGCTAGATACATTTCATCAACTACTGGAATATGGTTAGGCCAGCACACAACAATATGTGTTTTCATATGTCAATCCATATGAATGACTACGCTGGGAAGCAAAATATGCACAACAGAAGTCCCAAGTCTGTGTCTAAAGCACTACCTTCTCCGCTTCTAAGGCACCAGGAGCCAACCGGATGGTTCAGAAGCTGCAGCTGCTGCAGAATGTGGCAGCCAGATGAATAACCAGGACCCATAGGTTCAAGCATATGCTTCCAGGCCCAGTTGAAGGTGCTGGTTTTTTCATGCCTTAGGACTGCAATAGCTGCCTTGTCTCTCCCAGCCACATGAGAATGGACCTTTTCTGTTGTCCCCATATGCAGAACAGCCTCTCTGCTGCAGCCAACCCGGTACCGAATTTTCCATTTTTTTTCAGCCCACGCAAAGACAGTCTTCTTTGTGGAAGCCTTTAAAGATATCCTTGGCCATCCAGGGCCCTAAGGGGAGTAATTCTTCTCCACTGGGTCTTTTTACTGCATTTTAAGCTATTTTAAAATTTAAACATTATTATTAAAACTATAACATTATTATTTTTGTTGTAAAACACCCAGGCAGCTTCAGGGGTAGTACAGGAATGAAATGAATATTAATATTCATCATCAATACCTGCTCTCAGTTTTTATTTATTTTTATTTATTTATTTTTCGATTTATATCCTGCCTTTTTCCTACAAAGGGCTCAAGGCAGCTTATATCTCCTCCTCCATCTTATCCCCAAAGCAACAACCCTGTGAGGTAGGTTGGGCTGAGAGTCTGTGACTGGCCCAAAGTCATCCAGTTGGCTCCATGGCTGAGCGGGGACTAGAACCCAGATCATCTGAGTCCCAGTCCCATGCTCTTAACCACTACACCACACTGGCTCTCTAAGTTCTACAGTCTACAACCACACCATGAGCCCGAAATCCATTATTCCTCCAGAAAGAAATCAGTGCCTTGAGAGGAAGTTGGCTTCAAATCACAACAAACAAGCAAGAGTGGTGGCTTCACATGTTTGGCTCATAATGGACTCAACCTTGTTCTGGGCCAATTCTCCTCTCAATGTTTATCATCAACTTATTGAGATGTCAAGAGAACTGATCACTGCTGTTGTGTAGTTGTGAGTATTTGGGTTTACAAAAAGAACATCCTAATTCAATCTTACTCCAGATGGTGAAGACTCAAATACACAGTGTTCTATGCAAAGTTCAATGACATTAGCATATATTATAGCAGTATTTGGATGATGGTCCAATTAACTCTTCTAGCAATCTGATATTTCTGTTAATTGAATTTGCAATAGTGCAGCAGGATAAGTTAAATAGCCAAAGTGATTTGGTAGAACACACTCAGGAAATTAATGCTGTCCTTAATGTGGTGTTTGCTCATTTGGGGTTGTACACTGGCATCTTGCTCTTGACTGAAGATGATGGATATCTGAGACTGCAGGAAGGAAGTTGAAGAGACAGGGACTCTGCCTGCGATACAGTCAGGTAGTTGTCAGATAGGAACCAGGGACTGGACTGAGAGCCAGGACTCGTTCTAGACCAGAGCTGTTCATCAAGCCAGGAATCGATTCCAAGTCCAAAAGACAAAACTATAAATCAGAGATGAAACATAGCAGAATCAGAAAGACGAGTGATAATCTCATCAAAAGCTACACTGTGTACTCAAATACAGCATTCTCCAAAAATAAAGGGGGAAAAGAGGAAACTTGCCTGTAGCAAACCAATACCGCATGTAGGTAAAGGCCAAAACAGGGAGTTTCCTCTACGTAGTGGGAATATGAAATCAGGAAACGAGGAAAAGATCATGTATTGCCATGAAACCTATCATTCCGGAATGATAAATTCAATCAGGTTTATACAAACTGGGATTCATATGAACAATTCTGGTTGGCCTATGGAAGGCATGTAATTTTTGACATCTAAATCCAATAAAACAAAAACAAAAACACCCCAAACGCCCTGATAGGCAGGAGGGAGCAACACATGTCTTCCAAGATTCTTTGGAAATGCTTGAGATGAGTTATAAATTAATAAGAGTGCAATCCAATGCAAGTTTAGACAGAAAAAAGCCCACACCAAGAGTCTAACCTTGCATAGGATTGTAGCTGTCTCAGTATCTATTCAATCCTCAAAAAATATGGACCGATCCTTTGAGGATGTTCTGAAATCTTATTCCCTGTCTTTGCTTGCTAATGACTAAAATTGGATAACAGGGTTTCTTAACTTTCTTGCATCCCCAGAGACTGCAATTTGTGCTGGACCTACTGTGATGTCACAGTGGTCTTGCATGAAGTCACAGATGAATTTTAATTTCAAATGGCATTAATGCAATATACTAATATGTATGTCATGTCATATTTAACATTAGATTCACTGGGGTTAATGGTGACATAATTTAGCTTTCATATTAATGGCAGAATTCAGTTCTGGGTATGCCCAAGCCTCTTACTTGTCAAGTTTTTATGGGTACATTTATTTTTTAAGTTTGAGTAGCATGAAGATATGTGGCTAGGATTGTGTGAGAAGTTAGTTGTTCCACTTGTTCACTCAACTCTTGCATTTCCAGAAGGAGACTGGTAATTGGCTGGTGAACTGATTGATTATATGCACCTCGTTAAGAGATGGAATAACAGCAACCTTGAAGTAGGTTGTTAAGAGCTGAGTTCCCCCTTCCTTCCTTCCTTCCTTCCTTCCTTCCTTCCTTCCTTCAGACAACAGACAGCTCTTTAGCAAAAAGGACCTGATTTCCAACATACAGCAAGCAAACTAATATTCAACCAAGGCTGAGTCTTTGAGCATGCACGAAGTGGTTTGTTGAACCTCAGCAAGAAACTATTTCCAAGAATCATCCTTTTCAGTAACCCTCGGCTCCATCTCTCTAGGTGTGCTCCCCTGGGGATGGGCAAGCCTCCCAGATCTATACAAACCCTCTAGTTGTCTACCCTCCAGTTGGCTAGCCTTCGTCTCCTGCCAAACTGTCATGGGGTCATGGATGGAACCAGGCCTTCTGGCTTCTCTACCGTGTCCCCTCCTGGCACTTTCTATCCGTTCCCAGCATCTGCCAGGACACTGGGAGACACCTTCTTGAGATAAGCTCTCCCTTCTCTGCCATCTCTATGTCTGCATTTCTCAGGCCTCACCACCATCATCCAAAGAGTTGGTGCCATACTGGCCCTGGAAAGGGCATCTATTTCATTCCCAACAGAGGTCTTGGTAAGGACATTATATTAAATAGTCCTTTTCAGATCTATAAAACTACTGGGGAAGCTTGTTCAGAGATCCGGAATGTTTTTGGCAGCAGTCTGCTGATCACACCACCTCTCTTTCTCTTTTCTCCGGGGTTCCAGAAAGGCAGTGGAGGTCTTATAAAAGTGTCTTACACAGTGAAGAACTAGACATTCACAAACTGTGTCTTTGGTGTTCTTTTCACTGGGAACAGGAATGTTCTGTGTTTTCCTAGATTTTCAATTACTAGATTAAAATGAAATCAGTGGAATGAAGAAGATCACACAAACTTTGACTCTAGGAGATCAATTCTTTGAGCTTTTTGAAAGGATAATCTATCAGAATTATTAACTTCCATCCTACATCTTTTTCCAAATGTATTTGTCAGATATGGTATCCGTGACACCTAATGTGGCCTCTACAATTAGATTAAACAGATGCTTTGCTGCAAACTAATCTAACCTTGATCCAGAGAGTAAAATAGCCCCTTGGTGTTCTATGATTAAATTCAGCCATGATCACAAAAGCAGCTCAATGGATCTCATGAAATTCCCCACCAGGAGGGCTCCATCCTTTCTAAGTAGAAGCACTGACTAAGTTCTCCCAAGTCAATCCCAGAAATGAACTTTGAGGGCCCATTCAAATTATTACAAACACAATGCCATTTTTCAAAACTCAAGGCAAAGGAGAATTCCTGGTTTCTCCTGTCCACACCCTACTCTACTCTTCTCTGCTGTCATCCCCTGTGCCTCCAGGCCCGCAAATATGCAATAACTCTTTGTCTTCCCTTTAATGGACAGCGACATATGGCAAGAAGAGCGAAGAAGGGCTGTTCTTCTTCTTTCCCTCCTCTCTGTCACCCCAGTGCTTGGGTAACAGCACACTGGAGTGTCTGGGAGATGTAGTTCCCCCAGGGATTGCTGTAAGTAGCCAGGGGAAATAAGAGAACATTTATCCCTGTTGGCTGTCTTGTTGCACTTATGAACAGGTAAGACAGGCATAGGAACAAATTTATCTGATGTTGCTCATGGTTCATCCAACAGAAAATGTGACTTATTGATAAATAGAAGTAGACATATGAATAAAAAGGTTGCTTCCCTTGTCTTTTCAGTAATGCTCATTCGTTATAAAAACCCCAATTTTGGAACATTTGATAGATTGTGTTACTTTAAATGATAATCCTGATTTTATGTCCTTTTATATTTTAATTATACGTTTTGTACAATCTTGTTATAACCTCTGATCAGTTTGCGAGAGAAATGCACAAGACGGGCTGAGGCGACCCCCTAGTTTGGGTGGGGCGGAATCAGCTTTGCTGTGCACCTGGACCCAGTGCAGCTCCTGGACTTCCCACAGTTCTTTTTCAGTTTATTTTCCAGTTTGGGTCCTGTCCCACATACCTGCCTCTTTAGATTACTGTAATTCACCCTAAGTAAGGCTGCCTTCAATTTTAACTTATATCTGGAAAACTGGTTAACACAAAAAACAAAACAGTTCATAGGGCTAGACATGCTGGGCACAGTGCCCTCCTTTTGTAATGTCTCAATCGGATTCCAAATGGTTTCCCCTGTCCTGAGAAGACACCTTAAGGAAAACGTCCTGACAGGCAACCCGCCATTCAAAGAGGTCACCATCCGAGGTTTTGCATTGTATTTTCCCAGCAGCCAAGATACAGAAACATAGAATCCTACAAAAGCAGAGCTGGAAGGGGCCAAGAAGGCCATCGAGTCCAACGCCCTGCTGTTGCAGGACACAAATTTACACCCTCTCACTCAAATGACTGTCCAGTTTCTCTTTGAATTTCTCTAGTTTGGGAGAGCCCATGACCTCTCTAGGCAACTTGTTCCATTGTCACATTGCTCTGATATCTAGCCTGAATCTGCTTTGCGGCAACTTTAGTTCATTATTCCATGTCCTACACTGGTATGAGTGAGAAGAGAAATTGTCCTTCCTCTTTGTGACAGCCTTCAGGTACTTGTGAGTGCTATCTTGTAGAGTGCTATCATATCCCCTTCATTTAGTACAAGTAGTATGTACTATGTTTGCATGTATAGGGCTTGTAGAATGCATTAAGGCTTTAATCTTTGTAACCACCCAGACAGCATCTGCTCTTGGGTAGTACAGAAATATAATGAATGAAATGAAATTAACACGAACATGAAAGTGAAGCTCAAATGTGCATGCATTTTCCCAGCCGGTACTCCCCTGATAGAATAATCTAATACACCTTTAAGACAGATATAATAAACTAGCTTCTCTATCTCAGAAGTTTCTAATTCCCCAGCTAGTTGAAGGAGATGGTTAGGCAGGGCTGTATATTACTGCACTATGACCCGTGAAGGTTATACTCCGAAGAAGGGAGATCAGATTATGACAAATTTTACTTCTGTAGAGCGAGACCCTCTAGGCAGCCTCCATGAAATTAATGTATTTCTTAGCATGAATTCAGTGCCTTTTCTTAACCAACCAAGTGCACCGGAAAGAAGTGCCAGTTTGTGTTTGTGCTACACAAAATAAGTTACACAGAACATATGGCAAACAGAGCTCGAATGTGGCCAGGACTTACACTTTGGATTCCATTCACAATACTGCAAAAGCTTTACGTGGTTGCAAATGCCATGGTGAAAACAGCTGATATTTCTGTATTTTCCTTTCCTTGGATTCCTTATGTTGGATCTTATCATTTCATTTATATTATATCGTGCCATGTATAGTCTAGGGTTTATTTCAATAAAATTATTTGAATTGGCAACAGGTCATCATCATCATCACAACAAGCCATTGAGTGAACTGTAAATATGAGTAACGGCTCACTGCTTGTTCTTATATGGCTGGACTAACAACCCACAAGTCTTGAGGTAACTTTCACTCAGAAAAGTTTTAATCCCAAATTGGCCTTTAGGCATCAGGACCTTGATAGGATGGAAACTTCTGTGTAGGGTGGAGTCAATCCCATGAAGCTGTAGTCCTAAACTTAATTATTAGGCAGTGAGGCCCATTTCATCCAATATGGCTGACCTCTACATCAACATCCTTCGGGTGAAGCTCTCAACTAAGGAACCTCCCAGCTCTTTTCTTTAAAAGGATGGTCTCTACTTAAAAATCAATCCTCTCTTGTCCCTTTGGGTGACACACCATTTCTGCCTTTCTTTATCTCTCTCATTTGCTGGAGAGGCAAAGCCATTTATGGAGCCAGTGGCCAGAGCAATTTCTGAATCAATATTTATAAAGCTGCACTATGAATGTTATTTCACACCTCGCTGGATACCTGACCTTGCTGAAAATCGAGGGGCTTCTTCAGGGCAGGGAGGGGGTCACCTAGCCAGAGACCGTAGTGCCTGATCAGCCGAGCTGCGCTGCCGGCTCCATCCATCCATCCGTCCTCACCCAGCCAGCAGCCAGCCCCTACAGCCAAGCTCCAGGCAGGTCCTGCCTCCCTTCCTTCTGTTTAACTCTCATTAGCGGTGCTCAACAACATGTGCGCTCATTAGGGGCCATCGAACTGTGTAAAGAGCACATTAAACCCCAAATCCTCCCCACCCAAGGGAATTGGCTTCGTTTGTGCTTTTAATTAGAATTGATTGGCTTATCTCTGAAGCAAACTAAATGCATCCAGAGTGATTCCATTAAAATCCAAACAGTAGTGACAACAAAAAGGAAACACTCAAGGACAGGGCAGCAGATAAACAGGGCAGGGGGAAGCCAATCAAGGACAGTCCTAGCTGCTCCAAAAGGACCATAAGGGCAGCAATTATCCCCTTCCTGGTCTTCTTCTCCCAGGAGGGAGAAAAGGTCTGTCTACAAGCAGCCGTGATACCAAAACAAGCAGGCCAGCAAATAAACAAAATACCAGGAATGTTTTGAGTTCACAGTAACACCAAAGAGGGTGGTCACTTTTGAACTGCCAAAAAAAAAAAAAAAAAAGGAAATGCATAATGCAAAAGAGTACCACAAAAGAGGGTAGAAATCTGCATAAATTTTGTGCAAGCTGATTTGTATGCATAATTGTGAAAGATTTCACATATCTTTGCTCAGCTGTCAATTCAAATGGAGACTGCAGCCAAGAAAGGAGAAGCCTGGGATTTGGAAGGGCAGCAATGAGGGGACTAGAAAAGATAATCAGGGGTAAGGAAGTTTCCCTGGAGAGCAGGGCTGAGATCATCCACACTGTTGCATTTCTAGTGAAAGCTGGAGAGTGACAAAGCTGACAAGAAGAAAACTGGTGCATTTGAAACATGATGTTGGAGCTTTGTGAATACCCAGTCCAAGAGGAAGACAAACACATGGGTCCTAGATCAAATCGAGTCAGAACTTTTCCTGGAAGCAAAAATGACAGAACTAAAGCTGCCATACTGTGGTCACATCATGGGAAGGCAAGACTACTGGAGAAGACAAACATGCTAGAAAATGTCAAAGGCAGAAGAAATCCAAAAATTCGCTCTATAAAGGAGCCTGGATTTACAAGAGCTGAGCAGAGCTGTGAAGGACAGGGCATCTTAGAGGGCTTTCATTCACAGGATGATCATAGGTCAGAAATAAACACACATACACACTTTATAGGTTCAGTTGTATTATAGGTTTATAGGTTCAGTTGTATTCTTCCTGCACAACTGAACCTATAAACATCTGGGACATGTTTCCATTGCGACTGCTTTTCTTTGATATCAGCATCAGCAATTTCACATGTGGTCAGCAGAGAGCTTTGCTGCCTGGAGAAGAGTTGCCTTGCTGGGGGGGGGGGGGGATGCTGAATCCCTCCCCCCAAAAAAAAACTCATGAGGAGGCAGTGCAGAGGAGGTGGTAGGAACCTACCTACATGATCACGTTGTTGCTACAGCAGGGAAGCACTCACGCTTAAAAGAGCTAAATGTACAGATCAGGTCCTTTAACCCCAGTATATGCACATGGGCTGGGGAGAGATTGGTTTTATCATTAGAGATGTCCCATGCTGGAGTCCAGGCTGCCAAACAACCTCATTATAGGCTACTTTTTAACAGCCAGAGAGATTCTTGCAGAGGTGTAAAACCCCATTGAGCTAAGCAATTTGCAGTGCAATTTCCAAGAAAAGAACGATGACAGTGTGACCTAGAAGAAACACGACTGCTTCCTGTGGAACAGAAGAGCTGCAAATGTAGGCAAGGCTACTGCTCTAAGTAGAGTGATCTGTACGGGCTATTGTCACTCGGAAACTTATAATGGGCTCGCAGCTTAGTGCAGAGCTCTTTGGTTCTGAGCGCAAAATGAAGTGCATCTGCTGGACAGCACCCAGAAAAGGGCAGCAGATTTTTTATCTATTTATCCAATTTATGCATCTCTTTTACTAAAAAAAACAAAAACAAAAACCCAGAGCAGCTTGTATATACTGCCCAGATTTTCATCCATTCAGAGGACCTACAGGGCCAGACCTGCATGGCTGCAGCAGTGGAATGGGAACCTATTAATTTATTTGATTTATTTCTTTGATTTGTATACCACCCCATTATTCATAAGGCTCCCTGGGTGGCTCACAACATATGCACAGCAATTAAAACAATACAATTCTTAATATCAAGAAATAAACAGATTATAAAATAAACCAATAACTAAGATGAAATGAAAGGGAGACATAAAATGAGACATTCAATATATTGAAACATTTAAAACAACCATTGGAGGAAAGAAAAAGAAAAAAGAAAGTAAAATTATACATAACTAACCAAGAAAAAATGGTTGGCATTAAAATCATAATATGGCAGCAGCAATTAATATCTTCTTCAGACCCATTTTGGGCATGATCCAGACTCGACATACCTATGATTGATAAATGTTGCAGGTGAGACACAAAGGATGGTTCTAGACATCATTCAAAAGGCACATAGCTTCCACTTGAAAATGTGCACCCCAACTCGAAATGGGGTGACCAGCTTGCTGCCGCTGCAGTCTGTCCCCCTTTCCAGGCTCTCCCCACCATTCCCCAAGCAAGACCTGTTTTGGTGACTTAATAGGCAGCAGAGAGCTCAGACTAGAAGCTGGAAAAGATGGGCCTTACTATTGATTGATTGATTCTGTTTCATTTCCCACATTTTTCCTTGCCTCCTCCTTTCAATCTTATCCTCACAGCAACAACTCTGTGAGGTTGGTTGGGCTGAGAGTCTGGCCCAGTGATCCCCATAGCTGAATGAGGTCTAGAACCCGGATCACTTGAGTCCCAGTCCTGCTCTTTTAACTGCTACACCACACTGGCTCTGTACACCACACTTGCCATGCGCTTGTGGAAAACTTAAGTCTGGGGGCAAATAGGAAGGATGGACTGTAACTAAATGCACTGGAGCTATTTGAGCATTCCTGTTTGGGGAGCAAGCCCTGGATGGGTGTGCACAGTACTACAAAAATTCATAAATGAAGGCAGAGGTGGGCACAACACACCCATGCATTTTCTTCCTGCAGTATTTGATGATACTGCACTGACAGAGAGGATAGCACAACTTTCTCCAGCTGGGTGTTCTCCAGATGTTGTGCTCCACAGCCCAAGGTCAGGCTGGCTAAGACTGTCAAGAATTGTAGGGTTGTTGGAGAATTTCCCAACTGATCTAAATGAGTGTGTATGTCTATTAATCCTACCTGCAGATGCTGCTGCAGATTGAATGGCTCCAGGTCATGTGGATTCCATGGAGTCTCAGACGGTGTTTAAAAAAACTTTCGAATTGGAGGGGAGTTCACATTTGCACAAGTAGAACATCCCCTTAAAAATGAGTCCGTCAACCAGCAGACCGTGGAGCAGATGGTGCAACAATGAACCAACTCTGCACATCTCCGCTGTGGCCCAGTGCCTCCCGAGATCACCACAGTGGGATGGGGCGTCCCTTACTGCAACTACCTAGACGAATGCACAAATGACCCTTTTGTTCTGGTTGATTTTGCCAAGACTGTATTGCCCTCTTGAATGTCGATACGTCTACTATCCTTCCCGCACCTGTAACAATGCGAGAATGGCCGCGTCCTCAGTGGAGATTTTACCCACTAAGCAAAACCTTCGTACAGCAATCGGTTGCCATGCTCCCCTCGGCCTTCAGGTTTGCCTCAGTGTTGTTTATCCTTTCCCTGCATGCATGCTTCTCTAACCAGATTGCAGTTCATGTGACGGACAAATGAATTTGAATTATTTCTCAGCTTAGCTTTCGTAAGTCACCAGGATTCAGATGCTTCAGCAGATGCCAGCTCTGAAACACTCCTTCATTCACTTCGCCCAGTAAATGGCAGCTGTAAATATATCTGCCTACACTGACGTCTATTATGATGACAGGTCATCAGTGCAAGAGAGTATAGAACAGAACAATAGCCTATACACTTGCTTGGACCATCAGAGAAGGACCTGCTCCATGTTCCACCAGTAAGGCGAGTGAGAGGGGTTAAAGCAGCCCCACCCACTTGCTTATAAAACAAGCTTATATAAGCCCGTCAGGAGGATGAGTAATTCTGCACCACCAAAGAAGAGAGCACAAGAGGACATCGATTTGCATGTGCCAATAGCATGTGCTAATATACCTCTATAGATGTAAATTTAGAAATAATCACTATAATTTAAAAAGATCACACCATAATGAGGAATTCTGTGACCAGCTGACATTGTGCCTGCTCAGCCCACTGTCCAGGTGTCCCCTGCTGACGGGCAGCTTCAAGGCCCCTGCAGGATCTCCCTCGTTAGGGCTCTTTAAGCATCACCTGGGATGAACAACACTTCCAGTGGAGCATGGCTGGAGAAGCTGGGGCCTGCGACCTGCCTACAGCCTGCAAAGCCACTTCTGGAGGCCCAAGCAACCCCGTACTTCACTCCTGCCAACCCCCGAGCTCCTGTCCCAGTGGTGGTCCTCCACCTTCAGGGTCTCAGCCGGTGTGGAATGATTCATGCTGGCTGAGGACTAGGGAGACCCTCCAAACAAGAGTCCTCTCTGTAAACTCAGAAGGCTTTCCCGAAGTCACGGTGAGGTTGCCGCCTTGTCTTCTTGCTTCCAGGCAGTAGCCACCAGTCATAGGTTCATAAGCCAAGGGACTCTAGTGAGGAAGACCAAGCAGTCCATCCCTTTAGATGGGCAGGCTTTACTCATTAGTGTGCAATTTTTTAAATGTTCTGACCCACAAAACATTCAGACAATTTCCCATGGCATCCATATTCAGAGATGCTTGACAGAATCTTTTATATTATGTGCCCGCATGATCATGCAGTAACTTTGTAGCTGGCTGCATATTTAGAGACAGAGATGTCACAATCCTTCCAGAATTTGTTCTGTGTAAGTGCATGAATAATGGGCCAAAACTAATTTCCATTTAGTTTTGGAAATAAATACAATGTATTTATATCCCATCAGTTAGAACAGGTACCAGAAGGCCTGAGACAAAAGCAGGGCTACTTTATATGTAGCTTTCATAGTAGTGTTAAATCTGTCTTTCATTATGTGAAACGATAAGGTTCTCACCATTCTGGATGCAGCAGATCAGCAGTAATAGTGAGTCCTGTGTTTTTGAAAGAAAAGAAATTGATTCCCAAATGTGCTTTGGCCTATGGCCTGTTGACTGCAGTTGGCTCTCAAATACGGCAGTAAAGGATTCTGTGTTTTGTGATCTTTTGCATTCATAATTCTTCTAGCTGGATTGGCAGACCTCCAGAGATTTGGCCCCAGAGAGGACTTTGTGCTAAGGCCCAGAAGAAACAGCAGCAGCTACCCTAACATTAAATTAAAAGAAGCCACTGCTTCAGGCATTACACTCCAGCAAGCTTCCCATTTCCAGGTTCCAACCAGCTTCCCCGTCTTGTAACTGCTTCCTTAAAAAACCCAAAACAAAAACAAGATGGCTGAATTGTTACGTGGAAGGTCCCCTCCGAGCAAACATGTTCGAAATTGTCCCAAGCAACCCAGGAGAGAAATCATGCAACAGCAGAACATACTTGTATGGTTATTTGAAAGTTGCATGTCCCTTGACTCACCACCTTAGCTCTTGTGATTCTTTTCCCTTCTTTATTTGAAAATTTTGTATGTTGCTATTAACAATAATCCATGGTAGCTAAAAATGTTACACAGATTAAAACAGTGTAGCACATTTAAAAAACACTCAGCTAAACTATTCAAAACAACACAGGCATCCAACCAGCAGAAATGTAAAGCATTATTGAAAATCCAAATAGCCATATAAAACAAGGTTAAAGATAAAACAAAAACAGAAACCCAAGAAACCAAGAGCAGAAGCAACATCAGTTTAACGCCAAAGCTTTACACAACTGCCAGGTTTGAGCCTGTCCCCATATAATTCTTGAGCCCAGAGCTTTCTCTGGGGAGAACATTCCACAAATGAGTGCCACAACCGAAAAGGCTCTGCTCTGTTGGTCCCCTGTCACATTTTTTGCAGAGGCTGTCAGAGCAAGGCCTTTACTGTCAAACAGAAGTGTTCGGGCTTTCTCATGTGGGAGAACGCACTCAGTTGTACATCACTCTGCTGCAAAATCTTGTGTACAAAAACAGCAGGGGTAGAAAACACAAGGCCTGCAAGCTGCAGGAGCCCCTGGGCTGTTCTGAAGCCCTGCTATCCCTTCCCCCAGCAAAGCACCACCAATGCCAAATTGCCACTGAATCTTGGCAGCATGGAAATGGCAAAAACAAAACAAAACAAAACAGCATTTCCCCTTTAAAACAAGATGTGCTAAGGGTTAGTTCCAAAGCCACTTCTCTTGGCATGCCTTGTTTCAAAGGGGAAATGAATGAATGTGATATTTTACCATCACACTGCCAAATTCAGTTTCAGCAATGAAGGGTTGTGACCCCTGGAAAGATCTGCAGGGCCCTAATTTGCCCCTGGACCTTCCACAGTTGCAGGTTCAGTAATCCACAGCATGGACTGAACCCACAAAATGGGATCAAAATATGTCTGTACATCTTTCCTTAAGTGCTTCCTTAGATTGTGTTTTGCAGAACACAATGCTGACAAGCTGAAGAAGAACTTGGCATACTCTGGATGTTGCAATCCAAAAATGAGCACTATCCAAAGCAGGGGGTGGGATAGACTAACCCTCTCAAAGACAAATATGGTTGTGTTTGAAAAGACAGAGCACTTAACACTCCCTGAAAATGTTGGCACTATTCCATGTATGAACACAACCCCTCAGAAAATGGCTGCTTTCAGGCCTCAGAGAAGAACCTTCCAAAAATTTGGAGAACTACATGTCTATTCATCATTGCCTGTGGACTGCCATATGAATGTGACTTGTGAATGCAACTTGACCGCATGCATTTCCATATAAACATGCATGTGACCCTTAGTAATGTTCTTCAGAGTTCACACTATCAAGCTCAGCCCCTGAGTCAGGCCCTCGAAGCTGAATGCATCTGCTCTGGTTTTATTTTGTATCTGTCTGTTTTTCAAGTTTAAGGATGCCTGCACCAGATTTGAAAACCAAGATATTTTCATAAAGAGGCTTACCTACTACAAAAAATGGCCAATACCCTATCATAAGCACTGCATTATAGGCCCCTTGAGAGCACAGTCCCTGGGAAGTCAAGAGCACAGTGAATGACAGTGCCTGCGTTAGAGTCCAGAGTAGGTCTCACCAGCATCGAGTACTTTTTTTATTTTTCCAAGAAATGGCTGGAATTATTCGCTCTCCTTTTTTAGATGGCACACATTTGTGAATCACCAAAAAGAGGGGAAAGGCAAACACAGATTTGCAAAATATTTGCAAATTTAGAAATAAGTATTATAATTGAAATAGAATAAGTACATCTCACTCTAGTGTTGGAGGCTGTGATGTCCAGGGGCTGTTGATGGGCATCTTCAAGGCCCCAGTTGCACTTCCTGATCATCCTGAAACCAGATTGGGCTGGACAGCCCTTCTAATCAAGGATGTCCAGGGCTACTGTGCATGCATCCCCTGACGGATCACCCCTGGGAGAATGCAGCTCCCAGCAGGAAAAAAGGTCTCCCCACCCTCCCCAAATAATTTCTTTCAGCTTTTGTACTCCAACCTTCAGCCAAAAGGGCTCCCAGCATAGGCTGCAAAGCAATGGGACAGGCCTTGTCTAAATCCAGGTCAAATCCAGTGACATGCAAGGGATAAGAGAGAGGGAGGGCAGCCTATCTCATTAAAACTAGCAAAATTTGAAGAAGCCTGTTGGAAGAGATGGTGATGGTAACAGTCTACGTCCTCCCCTTTCTTGCTGCTGGATCTAGTGTCCAGTCCCTGTCTGGTAATGGACAGCACTGCCTTGTCCAGCGAACATGCATCTCCTGTGATCTTGAAGTGAGGGCATTCCCAGTTCTGGTGTTCAATATCCTTTTGACCAGAGTGCCCAAAAGGATTGGCCTGGAGGCCTTTCCCCTTTAAGTTCTGGTGTGCTTTACCATTTGGCCTCTCCTAGTGTAAAAAGGCCAGAGGTTGTCCATGAGCGACTCTACCAGCTGCAAAAGAAACCTTAGTCTTCTGTCATGGGCTTCAGCAGGTTAACCGAAAGGTTTTCCATGATTTTACCTGATTGCTGGTATTACAGGTCTTGCTGTTTGAACACTGAAGCCCTGATTCAGCTCCCTTCAACTGTTTCCATGTGGTTTCTATGTTTTCTTCCCACTGGATGAGAACTGCTTCACCAAACCCAGCTGAGGATATCCTGTGTCAGATATTGTTTTTGGAGAAACAGAACCTGAAGAACTTTAAATGTTTTGAAACTGTGCGCAAATTTTCCCTGGTTTCATTCAGAGTGACCATACTTACGGGTTTCTTCAGCAAGTATTTGAGGGAAGAAAGCATCAGTTTCTGAGAGCTTTCTCCAAGCTCGTAATGTTGGCACAGGCGTGCTGACTGTAATGCCCCCAAACATCTGGCTGATGTGGAAATATGGTTCTCAGCACAAGCCATGGCAGAAAGCCACATGGAAATGAGTTCCCCAGCCCCACATCCAGCAGCAACAAAGAATGTAGGAGCCGGGCTGCGGTGGGGTGGGGAGCTTCAACCACACAAATCTTTTATGAGCATCCATCTAGAAATGCATCTAAATAGAAAAAAGATTCCCAAAACAAAAGGCTGCTTGATCAGATCTGGCCTGCTCTGTTCATGTAATTTATAACCATTGAGTTCTGCAGATGCGCCTACAAAGAATCCAGTGTAACGTTCAGGTTCAGAGAAAAACTTGTGGAAGGAATTACATCTGAGTCTGAGCACTGCTAGTTCGTGATACTGGTAGTTCAAATCTGGTAATCACAAACTTTGATGAAATACCAACATGCCTGGTAGTGTGCGCAGAAGTTCAGATCTGTAGTACATTCATTCTCTACAGCATCTTTCGTATGAGCCGGACACGTTGAGCTAAATTATCAATCTTGACCTTTTCAGAGCGTGATTCCAGAACAACAGAGTATCTACCTCACTATTCACCGTTCATAAAATTATCAGCCCTGAGGTTTTACAGATCACTAGCAGGCCACATGAACAGAGCTGTGTAATTAGTTTTCGAATTCAATAAAAATTTAATAATGAAATCGTGACTCAAAGGGGAAAGACCTCAATTCTCTCAAAATGAAGACTGCCTGATTCCAATTTCTCTTCCTTGGTTGCTGCTGACTCAAACATTGAAAAGATCAGCTGGTCTGGGCATTTGGCACATTTTAATGCATCCGGAGAATGGGAGAAAGGACAGATGTTTGCTCTTTCCTTGGCTCTGTTGCTTCCTGAGTTAAATGCTTTTCTGACTCAATTAAACATTTGCAATAAGTGGAGTAGGAAGTGCTCATCATTAAGCAATAATGATGAAGATGAGGGGAGGCAGAAGAACAGGGAGAGGGAATAAAGAAGGAGCAATTAAACCAGGGTGCCCTCCACATATTTTGCCACAGAAATCCTATCAGCCCTAACCAGTCTAGCCAATGGTGAGAGTTGTGTACCACAGCATTTGGGAGGTCAAAGTGCTAATGCTGGAACTGAATCTTGTCAGTCAGACTCATCACAGGGAACTAGTATACAACATCATTGTTAAAATATAATAGAACATATTGTTCTTTTGTACCTTCTGAAATTAGGGTTTTTGTTTAAAAAAATGGAGTGAACGTCTCATACAGGGGTATAGAAAAAGTCAATCTGGATCCATTGGTAGATGCCTGGGAGAGCTGGAGAAGGGCACACAATGATTTCTGGCTCCCAGACCTAAGTGTTTAGAAAGAAAAAGTTTCCATATACCACAGGGGCATGTCGGGAGCTGTAGGACATTTTCAGTCTAAATATGCAGAGGATTGGGTCTTGAAATGGTAGTCTGGGAGCAGATGATAGGAAAGATGCAAGAGAGCTATTGCCAGAACTGATATTTTTACCTTATTTTAATTACAGCACTTATATACCATTGCATATCTACACGGATTCCAGAATTGTGAACCATAAAATGACAAAAGAGAATAGAACACAATGTTAAAATACAGTATCAATAAAAAGTATATCATGAAAAGCATAAAAACAGTGATGAGTCAGCCAAAGCTTTCCTGAAATACAGGCAGTCCCTGGGTTACAAACGAGTTCCGTTCCTGAGAAAATGGAAATTCATCTTTAAGTCGAATTTGTATGTAAGTCGGGTCACATATAGCCGGCCCACCACATCCATGGGAGTTAGAGGTGCAGGTGGAAAAGCCACTAATATGTCTAGGGCACCCCCTCCTGCCTAAACTCACCAGTGCCTCTGCTTTGCAGCAAGGAAATGCCTGCAAGATTTCACTTTCCAGATGGGCAGGGCAGAAAGGCATTCTTTGAAGGACTCCTGCTTTCCCTTTCATTTCATCTCTGTGGTGATGCTTCGGAGGCCCTTCCTCTTTCCCCTTTTGCTTCCTCTCTCTCTATGGTAATTTTTTAAATTATTTTTTTTAAATTAATGGGCTTTATGGCAGCTTGTTTGTAAGTATGGGTTTTTCGTAACTCAGACATTCGTGACTCAGGGACTACCTGTAAACATGTTTCCAGAAGGTGCCAGAAAGGATTGAATGTTGGCACCTGCCTGATGTCCAGAGATGGGGTTTCAGATAAACGAAGATGACACACTAAATACTCTACTCTGACTGGACTCCAGCCGGGCCACAGGTCCATGCCTACTCTGACTGGGCCACCTGGAGCAACCCACCCAGTGACCTCAGTGATTAGCCACGTTGGCAAGACAGTAGCCAACTTGACAATACCTGGAAGTTGCTCTTCCAGGGACTCCAGATCCAAGTTATTTAGGACTTTGTACACTGATATCAAAACTTAAACCTGTCGCAGTAACAGAAAAGGTAGTCAGTGCCTTAGCAGAGCAGTTGCATGCTGAATAGGGGCATCTCCTAACAGCAGCTGAGCTGCTGCATTCTGCACTAGCTCCTCCTTCCAATCCTACCTTCAGGTCAGCCTCATGCAGAGTACATTGCACTAATCCAGTCTTGAGCGAATGGTCCCTTTAGATCTGGTCAGAATCTGTGCCAGGAAGCATTCCTGGGCTTTCTCTTGTGCTCAGCCCAGTCTTCCAAAGTGAGCTGAGCCAAGAGGAAGTTCCCAAACACTCATGGACCTACCAATTGCTCAACCCGCAGCCTTCTTTGGCATCATCTGTGGATGCCTAAATGGCGGCTGCACTTCATGTAGAAGCCAGGAACAGTTAGCAGTTGCACAGGACTTTTTTCCTGTGCAGCCCCTTGCAATTACCTTTCTTTGGCATCAGTTGCAGCTGCCCGAACTGTGGGCACACTCAGCAGGAACTTGGACCCAGGGCTGCTGCAAAGCAGATCAGAGCCTGAGGAACTGAGACCTGGGAATCTGATGCATTCCCAGCCCGGACAGATTCCTCACCTGTCCCTACTCTAGATATTATTTGGGGCAGGGGCATAGGATACATCCTAGTTGACAATACAGGTCAACTGGGTCAGAGAGCTGGAGTGTGTCAGGTGGCTTCCTTTGCCTCTAAACCAGGTGTGATTTTCCACTGTAACTCTAAAGAAGGACGTGGGGGTGACGACTATGCTATGATACAAACTGACAGCACACTCAATATAGGAATCAGCATTTTAAATTTGAGTCTAGTAGCCATGTCATAAAACAAGTGAGACAGAGACAGAGACAGAGACAGAGACAGAGAGGGAGAGAGAGAGAGGGAGGGAGGGAACGAGCAGAGTAGTTGCCTGGTGCTGATCTGGATCTTAATGCCCTCATACTTAGGTCCCAACCCATATTGGGACACACCTCTAGAATCTCATTTTCTTGATGGGAAGGTAGATTGCAAATTAAATCAATAAGTATCAAAAATGTAGCTGTTTGACACATTTAAAGGAATGTCAGCTCTGACCCCTAATATGTGGAATTAACAAGTCCTGAGTAAATTTTACATAATGAGTTCCTTTGTAATGCTAGTGGGAGGATTCTTCATACAGCCTTAGTACTAGATGGTTATTCATTTTTTATACACTTATTTCTTGGGAACAAGAAATTGGGCTGGGAATAAAATATATGAGGACACAAAGTAATCAGAAATTCCTTTAGGCAATGAGTCAAACCAAAAGGAAGGGAAGGCACCCTTGCTGCCCATTTCACCACTACATCAATCTCTTAAAAAGAAGGGTAATCTAAGAAACGACGATCTTGATCATTCACCGAGAACATGGAGTGTTGTAAGTTCACAGTATTTCATATGAGGCATAAAATTGAAGGTCACAACCTCTTTCTGGTCATTAAAGATTACATGGTCCATTTTCCCAAGGCTCTGGAGTTAATTCCAGATACCTGGAAATATTCCTGATTAGGAAAGTACTGATATTCTACAAATCCAGAGGTTCAGGGAAGCCTGAACGAAACACAAACACAAAATAGATATTCCTCATTTGCATCCAGGGAAACAGTGATGCAGTATTTCTGTGCATCATCACACGGTTGTTTTACTTGCCAGGGAAGTCAACAAATGGCATTGTTTTTTACTCCTCCTTGCCTCATATGGTTGTATTATTATATTAACACTGAATGAAGGCTGTGTGGAAAGGGCATAATTCACACAGAATCACAGAAGAATTGCAAGGGGCCAAATAGGCCATCGGGTCCAACCCCCTGCTCTTGCAGGTCACCAGTTTACACCAACCCACTCAGGTGGCTGTCCAGTTTCTCCTTGAATGGCTCTAGTGTGGGAGAGCCCACCACCTCTCTAGGCAGCTGGTTCCACTGTCATATTGCTCTGACAGTCAGAAAGATTCCCCTGATACCCATCCTGAATCTGGGCTGTCCCAACTTGAGCTGATTATTTCGTGTCTTACACTCTGGTATCAGCGAGAAGAGATCTTGACCTTCCTCTTTGTGACAGCCTCTGAGGTACTCATAGAGGGATACCATGTCCCCCCTCAGTCTTCTCTTCTCAAGGCTGAACTTGCCCCGTTCTCTCAGTCTCTCCTCATAGGGCAGTGTTTCCAAACCCTGGATCATTTCCGCTGCCCTCCTCTGGACCCTTTCTATGGCCTTTTATCCTATGGCCTCCTGACAATGTTGGGAGGCTGTAAGAGCCTTTGGAGTCCCAGTCCTGAGGCTGCAGGACCCCAGAGCTGGGATTCTCAAGGGCAAGAACCCCTCTGCCTGCCCTGGCAGCTAGCACAGAAGACCCAGGGCAGCTGCCCTCCCTGCAAGGTTGCAACCGCGCCTTGTGGGTGGGGAAGCATCATGCTATCGCAGACTCATGCCAGTGCCTATTGTATCCCAGCCCATATCTAGACAGCCAAGCCTCCGAGTTCAGAGGCTTGTATGCATCGCTTGCACCCTTAGGGCTATGCATTGCTGACTGGGGCACACTAGGAATTCTAATTTTTTCTGTCAAAATGTGCACAGGATTGCACCATAATAGTGCCATTCTATGCATCTTTAGGGACTGCAGGTGGTGCAGTGGTTTAAACTGCAGCTGTGCTGCTGGGCTGGTTGATCGAAAGGTCACCAGTTCGAATCTGCACAACGGAGTGAGTTCCCGTTGCTCCATCCCAGCTCCTGCCAACCTTGCAGTTCGAAAGCATGCAAATGCAAGTAGATAAAAAGGTACCACTTCGGTGGGCAGGTAACAGCGTTCCGTGCACTTTGGTGTTTAGTCATGCCAGCCACATGACCACGGAGACTGTCTGCAGACAAACGCCGGCTCCCTCAGCTAGGAAACGGAGATGAGCACCGCCCCCTAGAGTCAGGCATGACTGGACTTCATGTCAAGGGGAAACCTTTATCTTTACCTTTTATGCGTCTTTACTCAGAAATGAGCCCCATTATGTTCACTGGGGACTGAATGCTGAAACTCCAGCTTGCTTACTTAAAGAACACACTTTTCTTTATCCCTTTGCAAATTGTGTATTTTAAGAGGACTCCAGAGCTGGCCTGGAGATCTTAATTGTGCTCAACCACTAAACCAAATCACCCACTAGGAGATTTGGAACTACAAAAACATAACAGTTGCCAAGCATCTCACAGAAGACAACTCATGACTATAGATTTCATCTAATTTAGTGGAGTCACAAGTTGTGCAGAGTTTCAGAGTTAATGCAGTTTGGATGCAGCAGAAGGGTATCCTTGCATCCTCTTTTACAGACAATAGTCCTCTGTTTGAGAGGTCCATCCTCCATTTGAAAGATTATCCTGATTGATTCTGGTCGAAAGCTAAACCTCCCCTGTCCCAGCCACCTCTTTTCTTTATATTATCATGCCCATGACAGTTTAAGAAAGAACAAAGCTCAATAATGTTTTGCAGAATTTGCATGACAGGCTCCTAACAGCACACAGCAAGGTGACCACAGGTTTGCTGGCACAACATCCCGGGTCCGTGACTTCATCGAGAGTGGGAAGGACAGTGTAGGAAGAGCACGGAGTTCCTGAGCATGCCACAAACAGCACTGTGATTGTGCTGAGCATCCCTTTAGAAGACTGGAATGCTAGAGAGGCAAGCAGCGCGTATATGATGCATGTTTGTTTCAGAAAGTTTTTTGTGCTGGGAATAATCACAGTGGATAAAGAAATCAAAACAAACGTTTACATTTGTTTACCCAATACATTAATGGGTATTATGCACAGAGGAAGGATCCATGGAGGACCACATGAAAGCTCTGAAGCCTGTGACTTCAGCATCAGAAGGACAACCACTAGAGAACAGCAAACCTGCCATTTATTTATTTATTTATTTATTTGGGATATTTCTAGCCCATCCAGTCACTCTGTGTCTCTGGACAGCTTTACAAACAAAATTCAATAAATACAACAGTATAAAATATCATATAATAACCCAAGCAATAATAATACTAATAAGACTAATAATCCACAACTGAAGTAAAACATAATTAAATCTTTTAAACATTAAAATACTGGGTGAATAAAATTACTGAACTTTCATGCCACCAGCCAGAATTGGCTGGCCAGTGCCTCTGCCATATATGGGGTGGAGGAGTTGGAAACACTGTGGAATCAGCAGGATGACAGATTCATCTCATGTCGCAATACAGCTCCACTAGAATGAACAGGAAGCTGTAGCTTAAGTTTCATTTTCAGATATTGGCCTGGGGAAATAGGATTGTTTCTGCAGGGCAGAATCCTAGGACCTCCTGGCATCTTCTGGAAGGCCAGAGGATTCTTGGGAGTCCCTTTTCCAAAGTCCTGGAACTGATGCCATTTCCAGTCAGCACCCTCGCCTCCTTTCCTCTACACTAGACAGCCAGACATGACTAGTTCATGGCTGTCTAGAGATAATACTGGGAAAAGGTGTGGCTGCATCAGAAATCGCTAACTCTGTGCCTCGTGCAATGCATAAGATGTTACATTTCCCAAGTGTGAAGGCTTGAATGCATCTGCCACAGGGGTGTTCAGATTGTGCCCTAAGACTCTTTCACTCTGATCTGGTTTGTAAATATAAAATGGCAGGTATAGAAGGTGGAGGGGAGACAAAGTGAAGAGGCCGGCAGCGTGTCCCTAGTCAGGGAAGGGAGCACGACTGGCAGTAGCACATTCTGCCCGTGAGGGAGGGAAGCCCATTCAGGAGCAATAAATTTCCTGGCAAGTCCCAGCTTTATGCAGTGCAGACATAAAATACAGAGGCAATAAAGCTGAGTTGGTTTATTACCACCAAAGTGCAAAAAGAAGCCAACAGCTAACCTTCAGAGTGTTAACACCTGGATCAACACACATTTAGTGGTCCTACACACTCAAATGGATTCTTGTGCCTCATAGAGAGCAGGGCAGCAAAAATATCATGCCATAGTTAACAGCTAACCCAAAAGGTGCCGAGCTTAAACGGCCTGGAAGTCACCCCTTCCAATCTCTTTTGTTAGAAGACTGGTTACCCAGCTGTTAAGGAGAATGCCCTCTGCATATGCTCAGACACAGTCTTTTAAAACCCAGGCTCTTACCTAGGCATGGTGAATCCCTGCTCAAATTGAGCTCCAAATAGGCTGCTTTGATTCTGCTTCTTGGATGCCTGCATATGCATTCTCAGCTTAGAAAACAAAATTGAAACATCATTTTGGTTAATTCCTTCTGGAGATTAGGTGAGCATGCACAATTTAATATGCCACTTTTACTTTTGCTGCTGTTTGACTTTTATGTTGTTTTGAGTGTTGGCTATAGTGTATGTTCTTTGTTACTGCTTTTAGAATTTGCTGTTCTTGCATTTCCATTGATTGAATCATAGGATCTGAAAAAATCTTTTTAGCAAATGAATGGGATATAAATTAAATCTTTCAAGGAGAACAGCAAGAGGAAATATTTTTAAAGTTCCATAATGAGATGGGAGAAAAGGCTAAAATGGCTTGCCAAACAGAATGAGTGCCCATTGAATGAGGTATACATAAGTTTCTAGGCATGCCACTCAGCAGGATTCCTCTGACTCTCTGAACTTAGAGGATTAAGGGCATCCTATGCAGTGCAGGAGGAGATGTTTGTTTCCCACCTCCCCACTTCTGTCCCCCACAACCCAATCAGTGAGACAGCTAATATGGGCCACAGTGCTTCAGGTGGGAAGAAAGGAGGCCGGAGCACTGAATCTTGGACAAGTAGCCCGAGCGGCTCTTCTGCACTGGCTGTGAGGGAAGGAAGGGGACTGGAGTGGCAGTCCGTGGGGACAATATTGGAGCTCTTTTCTGCCCTGGAACTGAGACCCTAAAGCATCTTTTGCCCCTCTGGACACTCTCTAGGGACCCTCGCATTGCTCTGTAGGTTTAATACATGAGGAAGACTTTCAGACGCTTTCCCTTTTACCTCCAGTGGTCACAAAGCATCCTTGGTGTTATTTGGTAGTATTACGTTGCTTTATTGTATTTTGTTTTGCATTTAGATTTAGCTGTCTTTTTATATCTTTTAGTGCATTATATCTAGGGACAGGCAAATCAGGATATTATGGTCTGCAGCAGTGTCTCATGTGTTCAATCACAAGTCCATTTTATCTTGTTTTCTGCACTCAAAGATGTTCTATTTGCATTTATATTTAATTTTTCTTCTAAAAATAAACTTGCACAATGATGCACGAGTTGGTCTGTGAATTAGATGGGCTCACTCAAAAATGCAGACTGGTTTTCTTTGTACACTTTGCCATGTGCTGTAGCTTAAGCTTCATTTTCAGACTTTCATATGCAACGTATGCCAGTACACATTCAAACCCTCCTCATATGTAGCAGATCATGCTTATTGTAGGAACATGTGCATATTGTTTCAGCTAAGAATCTTGAAGACTTTCACAGTTGACAGAGCATCACTGATGTAAGAGTTTCTATGGCATAAATGTTTCAATGCAACATTCTGGTGCAGGGGAAGGGGGTTACAGCTGCCAACAGGTTGTTATATATCTAAAATGAATCAATTTGTCTCCTATGATTTACACATAAAAGTAGGGAAATGTGTGTTGCTGCTGACAGAAATGCACTGCAAACCAGCATGGTCAGCAGGCCAGCATGTTCCCCCATCAATATTTTAAACATGCGAGGCATTAAGAAATGGCCGTGTTCTCCAGCACTTCCCTACACATGCACACACAAGCCATGGCCAAGATCTTTTAAGATGTTTTAAAGGAGAAAATGACTTGAAAATAAGCTATGCCAGCTCTTCTCTGACAGCTGCAGTGACCTGAGGAATAGGAAGATGGATGTGCATGTTTTTACTGCTGTCCATCTTATGGGAAAGCAGCAACCACAGCAGAGGGGGAAGAAAAGATTGCCGTTTGCATAGCAAATGTGCAGCACTTTCCAAACCTTTGCACGGGGCTGAAGGGGGACTGCCCACCCTCTCGCCTGCCTCAGCAGGTTCCTTCCATGCAGAGCAAGCCCAACACTCTGTCCCCATTTGGCCAGACAGTGTCAGAAAAGCACGTTCAGACGGCAGCCACCCTCCCATGACACCCACCATTGCTCTGCACTTGGTGGCTGCCTTGGTGCCATGCGATGCCCTGCCTCCGAGACCATTCTGGAAGCAGTTCGATTGCTTCAGCATCGTCGGTAGGGACCTGGCCTGCACTTGCACAGAAAACGAGTAAGGGACTATTCGCAGTGGCAAAGAGACCTCGTGTAGGCTCGGCAATTTGGGCAAGGGGCCACTTACAAGTTGCTAAAGAAGCGGGGATTACCAGAAAGTAGGACAAAAGAAGACATGGATTTGCATATGCTGCTTTGTAAGTAAACATTCAAGAGTAATTACTATACATATGATGGAAATACAATAACAGGAGGGGGACAACTGGTGTCCCTGCTTTTTTTTTTTTTTTCTGTCCGGGTGCTAACTGCCAGTGGGCAACCCCAGGGGCTCTGGGCGCTCCGTTCTTAGGGTTCTTGGACTTTAAACTGGGCTTGGGTAGGGCTCTCTTCTGCTGGACCCTGAGGGAGAGCATGAAGATAAACGCTTGACCACCCAAAACTAGCATGCACACACGGACACGCACATGCGGCCACCTGTGATCTTCACAGACAGTTGAAATACATTGGGATCTACTTCCCAAGGTGGTGAGAAATAGTTTCCAAAGATCTACGCATCCTTGAAAGTTTGCTCTTAATGCCTTTTTTTAGGATGCTTAGAAGAGAATGTTAATACTAGAGCTGATTTCACTAAATAATATCAAAGCTGATATCATACCCACAAAACTGTTTACAAGGGTGTCCTTGAACCAGCTAACAGTCAACATTGGCCTGGAGCAGTTTTGCTTAAAGCCAGCCTCAAATTTCATGCAGTTGTCTACCCCACCCCACCCCCAGGAAATAGTGCCTATATTTTTGATGCCGTGTCAATGAAACCAGTAAGGCACTGGTTCCTGGGGTCAATACGCATGAGCAGCCCTGCCATGCCGCAGAGTAAAGTGAGCTGCCTCAGGTGGCACCATAAGAGAGTCTAGATGAAGGCAAGGATAAGCATGGAAGTGGCTCTGTGGGTTTTTTAGCGATGGACCTAGCAGGGGGCTGGGAGCACCACTGGGCTCTGCTTCGGGGATCAAAATGCACCATCACTGCGTTATCTGGGGAGAATGGAGCATGCCTCTCCTTCATCTGCTCACACACGTCCATTCTAGGGCATACTTGGAAAATATGGTGGCCTTCTTGTGCCATCCAGCCTTCCAGTTGCCATGGCTTCATATATTATGCCAAGTTATAAATAGCATTCATACCTGTCCTTTGCCTTGTCTGAGGCCTAACACACCAGAACATCTTTACTATCTGGGATGACAACCTATCAACTCATTATTACTTTTTTCATTGTAGCATTTATGCTGAATTGCAATGATACTTACACTGATATTCTGATCTATTAAATGGAGAGCCATTTCGTAAGGGATGAAATACAGGCAGCTATGAAAAAGAAAATGGAGAACTAAGAACGTGTGAAAGGAAAAGAGGGAAGGGAAGGGGAAGGGAAGGCCCAATCACAAACATTGTGGGGGTGGGTAGAATCATCTGGAGTTCCAGCTCCAAGGGCCTGTGACCAAGGACCCTGGCGCTGGGACTCTGAATGTGGGAAACCTGCCCCACCATTCTCACAGCCAACTTGGAAAGTACCAGGTCAGAAACCAGCCATGGAGAGGGCATGCCATCAGGTCCAGGAGAGAAAGAAAGCTGGTGCCACCTGATCTTATGCTGTATCCAGGTGGCACCACAGCCTCCTTTTCTCCCCTCTGCAGCTCTTCAGCCAGATGTCTGAAAACTGCCGTCTGGATGAGATGCAAAGAGTGAGCACAGGGCGGCCTTGCACCCTGCATCAAACGTGTGCAAGCCTTTTCCAAGGGCTTGTGTGCATTGAGGCAGGTGGACAGGAGACTGCAGGGGCCTTCCTAAGCTCTCCCCAAAGCTTGCTGAGCAGCCTTAGGAAACGGTATAAGTCCCATGCTGCCAGAGAAGGAAAGAAATCCAGTGGTGTGGCCAGATATCCTCTCTATGTCTGCCAAAAACATTTCAGGTGTAGATGTCCCAATAGTGGTGTTTCAACAGCAAGCAGGCACAGACGCACAGGGAGGGGGCAGGCATGGATCCACCAAATCCAAAGCATCCTTGTTTCTCTAACACACCCCCAGAAGCAGCTGAACATCGCAGCAGCCCTGATGTAGTTACAGGCAGTCCCTGAGTTACAAACATCTGAGTTATGAACAACCTGTACTTAAAAATGAACTGCCATAAAGCCTATAATTTTAAAGAAATTACTGTGAAAAATCATCATCACCATAGAGAGACTGAGTATAGGGGAGAGAGGGAGGGCCTCCAAGGCATCACCTTAGAGAGAGGAAGAGCAGGGGCTAGAGATATTCACAGTTTTTCCACTTTAACAGGGGTCCTGCACCCCTAACCCCTGCCAGTGTGGAGGGCCAACTATACGGGATCCAACATACATACAAATCCGACTTAAAGATGAATTTCTGTTTTCTCAGCAGCAGAACTCATTCATAACCTGCAGGCTGCCTGTATTTCCCTGCCATTGCAGGAGACAAGAGAAGAAAAACAGTGAAGCCCCCCTCCCATTCCGTGTCCACAGAGAAACAGCAGAGCACTGCTGATCTCACACATTGACGGCATGGTGGGATTTCTCTGCAAGGCTGCAATCCTATGCAAACGTGCTTGGGTGCATGTCACATTGAATCTGCCTTAGTAGGCGTGGATACATCAGCTGCTCAAGCATTCCATCACATTTCTCAAGTAATCCCACCACAGGTGGGCTTTCCCCCTTCTGATTCAGCACCTGGCTGGGACCGGTTGCTAAGAGAACTTTAAAATCATCAAAACTGAGTTGAAATAACTTGGTGGACTTGCCAGCCGATTCCTAATTAAACCAGTTGGAAAGACATGATTTAAGGCATGGAAAAATGGATTGGAAAGAAAAATATGAGCAAGTAGTCTTTCAGGAGAAAGGAAAATCCAATTTTTAAAGAACAAGATTTACAAGTACATCATTATTATTTTTAAAACCCCAAAAGAACATGTGTGTTTATTTTTTCTTTGGCCTTCACCAAGGCAGGCATCTGGCTTAGCGAGCAGAAAATGCACAGTGAGTCCTGACTTCCGCCCAGGTGCTGCAATGCCCGACTGAGTGCCGGTGAGTCTCTCCCAGCTTCATTGCAAGATGGATTCTTGGATCAGGCAAACTACAAATGCCCAATGCCAGCACAGGCTGTGACTTCCCACCATCTCAATTACCCTGATTTCTTCTGAGGTAATTCAGATGGAGATGGCTGGGGCCTCGCTAGCAGCACCCCACTTTGCAGTGTTCCCAGCTGCCCTGAAAATGAAGTTAGCAGAAAGAGGGGGGGAAGGACCCCCTTTCTGCTAGCATCTGGTCCCTCGGAGGTGGTTTAGAGGGGCAATCTGGTGGGCAGCTGCTAGCTTTTCCCTGGGGAGCTGGAGAGGAGTAGGTGGGTGTGCATGGATGGGTGGCTGGATGGATGGATGAGTGCATGTGTGTAAGCATAAGTGAGTGTGATAAAGACAGACAGGCCTGTGGGTGAATGTGTGGGCCAAACCAGAATGGTAGAACCATGAGTGCTACTTTTCCTTACCTCAGTGTAAGTCCCAATTCACAATGGGATCACAGTGCTTTGGGACAGGGACTTAAACTCCCGCCCCCAGCACAGGCTTTTCCCTTGAAATTCAACCGAATTTGATTTGAGCCTGAATGAAGGAGAAATTGGTATTTTGTTGTGCGGTGTGGGGCAAGTATATGCTCCCATATTTGGGATTCGCCCCACTCTCTGTGCCAATTTTCTTGGGCAAGTTCTATGTCTCTAAGCCAGAGTGGCTTGCCTTCTGTGCAATGTGCTCCAACATATTGCTCAGAATGAAACCCTGACATATTGCAGCACTCTTGTAACTGAAGAGTCCAGTGTCCTTATCTTGAGGCACAAAAGGGCCGTTTCTGTCTCAGCAGAGTCAGTTAAAAAGCTCATTCCGAAACAAGTGCTTTTCCCTCTTATCCAAGGACATAAAAAGCAGCCTTTCTAGTAGATGGTAAGGGATGCTGTCTGAGCCTGAGACTGTGGTGAATCTCCATTCTGTGTTTCCTTAAGAATACTTCCAGCAACCCTGAAAAAGCTTACACCAACTTCTGTTGGCGTGTAACAATTAGTCACATTGCCAGCCACATTTCTTGTGCAATCCTATTCTGTACATGTCTTCTCAGAAGTCAGGCCCACTGTGTTGGAGCTTAGTCCCAAAAGAGTGCGCATAGGATTACTATTTCACAGGCCTATGGCCAATAGTGAATCATTGCCCTTCCGCCTAGTGAAACGGCCTGCAATGAGCTGAATGTATTTTTACAAGTTAAGTTCATGCTGCTGCTGGAAGGAAATCATACAAAGATGTTCTACGGATGCTTGCCCTGAGCAATGAATGAATGGAAATAAGGCACTGTTATTAGTCAACCCTGATCTATAGGAAGCATTGCGGAAGGTTTTTCACAAAGTTTTCATAAAGTTCTGAAGCAGGAACCCCCCCCCCCAAAAAAAAAAAAAGGAATTCTGGAGCTGTAATATATGAGTTATGAAGGTTTGAATCACTGGCAGAGGAGAGATGGAAACTTACCTAAGGACATCATCTGAAAGATAAGAAGGGAATAGTTCTAAAAAACCAAAGTCTATAGGGAATAGAATGTCTTTCATGCACTTGAGAATGAGCCAGGAAAGGGAATGTAATTGGGGATCTGAAGGTTGGAGGTGTTCGTTTTTGCCATATTGACTGTATATGGCAGCCTTCCATCACTTGACTACAGCTCCCATTATCCCCACCCAGCTGGGTCAATTGCCAAGCAAAGTTTATTTGCACTCACTGAAGAAAGGATTTGGATCTTCCTGTCTGTGGGCCAGGACTGAACAGCTGCTGTAGCCTCCCTTGGCATTGTCTAGCTCACCAGAGAGCCTTGCTTTCAATGCTATGGAAGTTCTTTGAGATGGTGCTTATCTCAGACTTCACCCCCCCCCCCTTCACCTTTCCTGGTGTGCGGGGACACATGTGAGAGAGAATGCAATGTACATGCACGCGAGTGCATGAAGGGTGTGTGAATGGGGGGGGGGGTGAGCGAGGAGCATGTCAGGACTTACATCATGTAGAGCCCCCAATGTGCTTGCCTAGAGACAATTTGACCTTTATGCCCAGGAACATTCCTTCTGCATTAAAAAAGATGTTTTTGAAAAAGAAAAGTTGATGGCATTCAATTATTTGCGTAAGAGAAATCAGAAGACCCACACAGACAACTGAAAGATTTTATAAGCAATAACTAAACAGATTTTGCAGCTAAATTTGATTACAACTCCGAGGTCCTTAAACTAGAAGACATTTACAAATAGAGTTCTGTTCAAGAGCAAGACAAGGCACAGGTCATCAGACCTTTCAGCTTGGATTCGCTAGTCCAAATGTATCCCCTGCCCACCAGTAAATGTGAATGTTGAGGCTAATTGTTCCCACAGCTCCCATAGCCTGCATTATTTGCACATCATTCACTGAAGACGGCACCTCCGGCTGTTAGAATTTCAGACACTGGAAGTTAGGAGATGGTTATTTATGGTCTACAACTGAACCCCAGAAAGAGGAAAGCAAGAGACCAGGTAGAAAAACATACCATACATGGAACTGTTGGAGCACGTACAACATTGTACCAAAGCAAAAGGCACAACACAGAAGGCCTTTTTAGTGTGAGAAGTGCCAGGTTTCCATTGCACCATCTCTAATATGAAGACACAAATACTAGGATTTTTTTCAATGTTCTTGAGAAAAATAGCTCATTAATTTAAATTTGAATGTGTATTTACTGATTTGTGGAAGGACAAAACAGAGATTTATGAAATAGCTTTGCAATTCTACAAAAAACTTATGAGATAACAAATAAATTTAATGATAACAAGCAATTAAACTTAACAATTAAGTTTACACAACAGAACAAGCAACGGTGGTTATTATTGCTTGGCATGTTGTCTGAAACCCTCAACCGCTGTGGACCATGATAAGACACAGCAGTCTGTTCGGAGGTTTGTCCCAAGCACAATTGCTTGTTGTGTCATATAAACATGGACACAACCCATCCTGGGTTAAGCCCCAGAACAAGTGAGCCTCTTTTTCCAAGAGGCTAGCCAGAGATGGCGGCTGACAGCTATCCCCACCTCCTCCTGCCCCCTGCCCGAGAGAGTTAAATCTGGGCAAGAGTTGAGACCCAGCGAGGGGCTGGCAAACCGCTCGGTGGAGCTGCCCCAAGAACGGGGCAGCTGCCCCAAGATCAGGGATGCCCACCTCCTGCTTCAGAGGATGCCACTCAGTGCCTTGTCCTCCCCATTGTGCTTCAGGACCCGGTTTTCACAGCAGGCACTCTCCCACAGGCTTAGGAAGCCAAGATCAGTTTGCAGTCACAGCTGTCAGAAAGGGCCCTCGGTCCTCTCCGAAGTGCCTCCTGGAATATGCCTGGAGCAATGAGAGGAAAGTAGGCTGGGGAGGGAGCAAAGCACCCCTCAATACTTCAGTTGTCTCTTGGGCTCATTGTGGCTGCATGGCATTTAGTAGCAACCTGTTGTGGTGATTTACCATCCTGGATTGCCATGGTATGTGAACCCACCCAATACATAATACAAAATATGTGTGAAATAATCTAGACTTTTCTGGCTTCTCTTGACACTCCCCTGTATCAGGTTGTTCTGACAGGAGAATCCACTTCAGTAAGAAATTCTTGTTGATCATCAACTTTGTTGTAAAACAGGCTGAAAATGGTTAGATTGAAAAGTCCTCCAATTCCCAACACCCCGAACCAGCAGGCCTAGCGCCCTGTACTTAATATGGCAGCCTAACACATTAAAGAGAGGTAGATCATTTCCTCAGCAATTGCAAATAAGACCACACAGAAGAGGAAACAACAGATAAAGATGCTTTGCTGCTGCACTTGTATAACCTCAAATTAATTATGATAGGCTGTCAAAGGGTGTTTGTCATGCAAATGCTTACCATCTGTTGCATTTTTCAACTTTGTAATCTTGATCAGAAAGAGAGACAGACAAACTTAGAAACAGAGAAACAGAGTGAGTCAGAAGGGGCCTCCTGGGCCATCTCGTCTGACCCCCGGCTCCAGCTGGCTCTGCTCACGACATGCCTATATGCATGTTTAGCCTATCTTTGAACACCCTCACCGATGGGGCCTCAACCACCTTCCATCAGGAAAATGATTGGTCTGGCAACTTACTACAAACAATAGTACAGACCTTAGTAGAACAGCAGAGATTAGTAATAACAGAAAAATTGAGTAAGGTAAGATACCTTTTTCACCCCATAAAAAGCAACAGTCAAATAAAGAATCACATTTATATTTTTGTAAGGATTGAATCACATTAGTGAACATGTTTGACCCTGCTTTAAACAATAAATAAATTCAGGTTTTAAAATGGCCATTATGTTGGCAAAGTAATTGTCTAACTCCTAACAATCACTTAGAGAAGAACACACATAAAAGCACAATACTTTACAGTTTAAAAACAAGTTAATTTGCGCAGAAGATGCTGCAAACTTTAGATGTTTTGAAACACTGGTCTTCCTAAATTTAGAGCAGGTTGCACCTAGGATTCTGACCAATATTTTATTCAGCAACACCCTCTAGTGATCTACAGGAGAAAGACATCATGAAAAAAACTAGCCTTTAGACACCTTCAGTGATGGGTTGGCTAAAACTGCAGAACGAGGGACTCTGTTGGCTGCATCCCAAGCTGGCTTTGGTTCAACAAGGCAAGGCATGGGCGAAGCAGAGCAGACTCCTCAATGCTGCAGCGGAGACCTGAGCCAACTGCTCCCTCTGTGCCTCCCTCAAGGAAGGAGAGAGAGGACTTATGCTCAAGTCAGCAGCTCACTTGCCCTCTCCCTGGAGACAAGGACAGGCCTTGCACGAGGCCTTATGGGCACAATGGGATGGCCTGATGGGCCAAGGTTCCTCACTAGAGCCCTAAAGACTGGTTCCACAGTGTGGGGATTCTTATCGCTCCCCTTCTTGTGGTTTGGCAGGCCTCTGTAGTTTTAAGTGCCCTGTATCACCTTCAGTGGATAGAACTCCTGCAACTACACCTACAGGGGGATAGCTTGGCCACAAATCCCATGTTCTGGCACCCTCTTGCTTAGCCTCTACAATGCACTTTGTGTGGTGCAGCCTGAAAAACAATCCAGCAATTGAAGTTGGTCCAAAATTCAGCCACAAGTTACAGGGAGATTTAAATTAATATGGCAGTCTTTTGCCGCTGGCTTCCAGGCTCAGTTTAAAGAGTACTCTTAAGCTTTAAAGGAGGTATGAGCAACACTTGGCCCATGGGCTAAAGCCACCCCCCCCCACCGCCACTCATCATTGCCTCCAACACTTTAAAAGTGTTCCCCCACCCAAATATGGCTCCCATAGCAGGAACAGAACACCCAGACAACCAAATGTAGCTAAATTTTGCCCTTTAGATGCTCCATAACTACTATGGAATGCCAAAGGGGTTGCATTTAGCTTGGAGAGAGTGGAGCCTGCACTGGGGAATGAATATGGACACCAAACTCCAGCAGTTGTCCACTTTAGTTTTAGAGCCCACAGTCCTCCAGTGACCCCCTGATGCTGGAACTCCTGCAAAGTCTGCTGGAGCAAGTGGACAATGGTGTGGCACTTCTTGTGCACTTCAGAAAGCATACACAATCAGGCCCTTCCACATGGATTGGTTATGTCTTACATTCCATTAAAAATTAAGAATGCATTCTAGTTTCACATTATTTAAAAAAATAATGAAACATTCCAGTACAAAAGGAGTTTAGACTGTACCCAAATTATAAATCATTCCTGTTAGGTTCTTTACTGCTCTTCAACTCTGACTTAATATTAAGTCATTATTAAGGACCAATTATTTGTCCAGTTTGAAGCAGGAAGTACCATAATCCATAAGGCAAAGGCCACCTATGTGCTAATATTTCCAGAACACCAGCTTAATTGATATTAAAGGTTCTGCATTTTGAGCAGAGCTCGTCTTGTATCACTGTTATGCATTCAACCTATTTCTTAGCCAGCTTTCCAGACCCAAGTCTTCTCAAGGTGGCTTACAACATGATCCTGTCAAAAAAGATAAATGTTGCAGGGCACTAATTGGATTCTACAAAAAAGTTTCATAACATTATTCTTGACATTCAAATCAGTTTAAAGGAAAATATTTCCAGACAAAGGAATAATGGTCTCAGGGTCTTAGGATAAATGAGATTATCTTTGGTCTACAGAGCTACAGAAAATGGCATTCAAGATCAAGGACTTCTACAGGGGATGCAAACAGTAGTAATAGTGAAGACCTACTCATGTAGTAGGGATGCCAGATAATCAAATTCGAAGCAGGTATTGGCCTGGCATTTTTCTTGTAGGATGTCCAGGACTTACTGGGTTGAAGCCATTGTCCCAAATCTGTAATGCTGTTATTACTACAACAGTTGAATTAGCATCTAGCAGAATAAGACTGATGACTGGTTAGTACATATAAAGAACACAAAGAAGATGGTTATGCTGAAACATTTAGCAGTGAAAAGAAAAGGAAAGTAGGAGCTGATCAGCCTGGCTGTGTTCAAACATAATGGCAAGCCATGGGAGGAATATCTTTTTGCTGTGTGTGAATTCAGTGAGCAGGGTGAAGGGTGGCATGTTTGGCTACCTTGTATCCCGAGGGAGAATCAAAGGTCTGTTCTAAGGTTTCCACAGTTCAGCACTGTTTGTTGTTATGTATGAAATCAGTTCTGATTTCTCCAGTTTCTGCATTTCTGCCATCAAGTTTGGCAGCGAGGGTGGCTGCAGCAGCAGGTTCTCCAGCCGCCATTTTTGACTGTCCTCGTCTGCATAGCAACTGCCGAAGCAGCTGCAGCCACACTGCCTTGCACTGCTTTTTCCTTCTATCCACACATTGCCTTCCCAGTGCTTGGCTGCAGGACGACGACGCACAGCACCACCTCCAGCAGCAGTGACCCTGCAGACGGGCACGCTGGGCCCTCCTGGCTGGCCACTGCACTCTGCTGGAGCGGTGCTCTGCTCAGAGAGCCAGCACTCTCCTCTTGTGAAGGCAGCTTTGCCCAACAGGGGCTCCCTGGCCGTATGTGGGCAGGGCCATCACAGCAACCACCAGGTCTCCCCTGCCCTCCCCACCACCCACTCCTATCTTGCCCCTAGATTTCCCAGTGACGATCAGCAAGCCCCACTTTCCCCGCCCGCTGCCTCAGCCGTCTGGCAAACACATTCCTTCTGGTCAGATAGAAAACTTTCCCAGGTAGACACCCAAATGTGCTTCCATGGGAAACTATTCCCACAGGACATGCTTCCCTATTCCTGGCTTGGGTGCCCACACAGGTGCCCTCTGTGGAGCCAGGTGCATGGGTGGTGGCCCCTGGCAGTGTGTGCAAGTCCTGCGCACAGGTGTGTGTGGACACATGTGCCGCCAGGAAGGGGGCGGTGGGTGTGCTTGCACATGCTAGTGCAGAGCAAAGCAGCAGCAGGGAGCGTGTCTGCTGTGCTCCTCTACAGCAATGGTGCCCTGAAAGATTGCCAAGAAATAAATACAGTAATTCCTCGGTTCACGAACGCTTCCGTTCGCAAACAATTCGGTTCACGAACAGAAAGTCTGGCAACATTTTGCTTCTGTTCACAAATTCCACATTGGGTGATGAACACAATCGCAGCCATCTTCCCTGCATGAATACGATCGGGCCATTTTCCCCGCACTGTGACCATGTGTCAGAGCGAGTTTGAGTGGGGAAGATAGCCATGATCGTGTTCGTGCAGAAACACAAATGTGGCCATCTTCCCCGCTCTGACACGTGGTCGCAGCTTCCTCTAGTCGAGAATGCAGTCATTGTTTTCCCTCCAAACAATAACCTCCTCCCCACCCACCTTCCTGTCCTCCATGCCAGAAGTCACCTCAAGCAAGATTAGTGTTGTCTCTCATCACACTCTACTGTACTGTACTTTGTTTCATATTTTTGTGGTTAAAAATATTACATATGGTTCAGAACAGAGTAACCTTATTTACATTGAACCTTATGGGGAAATATGAATTGGTTCGCAACCAATTCGGTTCATGGCCAGAATCATGGAACGAATTAAGTTTGTGAACCTAGGTACCACTGTAATTACATTAGATGCAAGACTTTGGCCCACTGAATTCTGAGGAAAGCCTATCTCTTCCTAATTCCCTTATTTTACTGCAACACTGAAATAAAACAATGAAAGGGAATGGAAAGTAATACACGTACAGTCCCCTGGTCCAAAAACAGTGGAAATGAACACTTCTTTCTTTAACCGTGTTCCCATCAATGACAGAGAAGCAATAGCAAAGGGTGTGGATCCCGTCTCAACTTCCTGTGAAATGTTCACAGGGAAAGTGTAATAACTTCACCATGAGGGAAGACCAGCTTCTCTCTGCAAACTACACACAGGGAAGTATGGTCAGTGGGAGATTCCTCACCCGTCCTGCAGTCTTCTTCTACTTTAATCTTGAGTAAGCATATTTGGCTTCTGGGCCTAGATTCCCTCACCCCCTAGGACTCTTTTGCCAAGAACCCCACAGAAGGCCCAGTGGCACCTGTGAGCAGGTCTTCAGACTGAGAACATTCCATTTTGTTTGGAGTGCCTCTCCAACCAACCACTTATTTCTCTTTTCCTTATGAGCACTGCAGGAAGAAACATCCTGGATAACTGTATTAAATATAATAAAGTTATAAAAACAAAGAGAGGAAAACACTTAATGCAGAGGCAGGTGGCTTTGTGTAGAAATAAAAACTTCTAACATAGTTTCCTGATCTATCTGGTGCAGAACAGCTGCAGGACTTAACCGAGTGTGGAAGTCACTATCTTGAGAAGAGTTTCAGAGTCAGTTTCGCCTTTCCCATGTATTGCTATTCCAGACACTACAGACTTCTGATGGAATGGCAAGGAATGCTGAATATCAGACTACTGTTTGAGGTAAAAACAACAACCAAGCGCTTGTGCTGCAACATAGACTCTTCCCAATATGAAATAGCAATAAATCCTACCACCACCTCACTTTGTACCACATTTTTTAATTTATTCATCTTTCCTCTCAAAACACACACTTGCTCTTCTCAATTTGTTTCCCCATTGTGGAAAAAAGTTGACTGGAAAGAAGAAACGGGAAGTTGGTCTGATGGTCTACCAAGGCCAGGCCAGGCCAAGTCAAAGAATGCAGATCCTTGTCTGTTCTGCTCAGGCAAGAGCATGGAAGTGACAACGCTTTCTGTGTCTCGTCACCACAGCCCCTCGCTTCTTCAGCCATCAGCTGAGGTCCTCCTCTAAGAGTCTGGCAAAGGCGGCTCCCTGCTGGGTGCCTTCACTGTCACAGCATGCAGATATTTCAGTCGAATGGCAGGAAGCTGTTCATAAAGATCAAAGCCCACTGGGCTATCTTTATTTGGACATTTGTAGTAGAGAAGATGCCTCTTTAATGCCTAAAAGGAGTAACAGGAAATGGAGAATGGTGGAAAAGCAAGTTATTTTCCTTCCCAGCATAGCCCATATTCCAATACAGCCCAAAACCTGAGTCAATCGGTCTTTCAGTATAAGGCATTAAGGGAGGAGGGGCTTAGACAAGGAAAATGAATAATAGTCACTTAGGTGCTACGCTCAAATCACAGGAAGTTCACACAGTCAGAATATCTGCTGTGAGGAAATTGCATTCAACCACTGATGTAATTAACTGCAATACTGGGTTGCTAGTACTTTCCCCCATCAAGTACACCCATTTCTGGCTCCACTCCTCTTTGTACCTATATTTATATTATATATTATAATATATATAATTTTATTTTATGCATTTATTTTTATGATGATCATGAAGGGGATTTTAAATTGTTTACAGTAGTTAATTATTTATCAAATCAGTAACCCTTATAATAGTGCTTGTTGTATCACCACGTCACTTTTAGTAGGTTGCTGAAAACACTCTAGTACAGGCTTCCCAGCCTGTTTTGAACTTCGGCCTTCAAGTCCAAATATCTGGAAGGCACTGGGTTGGGAGAAGTTTGCTCAGGGGAACTGGCTGAATTGAGGTTTGAACTAGATAATAACCTTGTGATAATACTGTACCAAACAAATGCCTGCAATTGTTCCTTCTATTTTACAGCATGTGTTTATCCATTTTTTAAAAAATTATCCAACTGGTCACACAGAAAGTACATTCTGTTGAACATCATGGACCTGGAAGTCCAGGTATCAAGAGCTGTTTCGCTAGTTAGGCACTGTAGTCCTCAGTTGCAGCTACAGGAAGGAACAAGGGTGCACAGAGTTGCGCACGGTTTTGCGCAGTGTTCCCCAAGTGGACTGTTCCTTTCTACAGAAACTGTGGCTTCCTTGTTCTGCTCTTAGAACTAGGAAATAAAATCAGTATGGAAAACAGCACAGTTGACAGTGAAAGTCAACACAGACAGTCTTTCCTCCTACCTCATCTGCCAAGAGCCAGGTTTTCTGGAGCAGGGTTTTGCGGGCAGCATCTACCTCCTGAGACAAAATACAAGATATGTTAGAAGTAGGACATCTTTATAGTTTCCTTCTTAAAAGCAAGAACTCTCTAACTCTTCAGTCCTCCCAAAAGAATTTTCTTTGTCATCACAGACACTGCAATTTGCTAGAGCTAAAATCTTTACAGCTTACATAGGAACCTTTTTATTCTTCAAGTGAAAAGTCTGGGTTGCAAAGAAAAGCCAGCAAAGATGCTTTTTCTTGCTCAGGCTGCTGTTTCTGGATTAGCTTCTTGGAACATTAATATTCTTTTGGCATGCCTAAGAAGTAGCCTGTGGCCCATTAAGAATTCTATTAACTCTGGGCATTAGACCTCAAAAGATCCAGGTTACTTGCACAGTGGCAAAGCAAAGATAGAGCCATGGTCCTACTAAGCATTCCCTGCAACACCCAAGAACAGCTGCCACAAGGCAAAAACCGATTTGGCCTCCAGGCCCCAGTGCTGCTCCCAGATCTTCCATAAAATCCCCCTCCCTCCCTCTCTCCCTCCCTCCATGTATGTGTATATGAATTTTTATATAATTTATACCCAGTTTGCTATATCAAGCATATACTCAAGGACATAAAATATATTAAAATATCAGAGCAATTGTAAGAACACTTAAAAGCAGTAATTTGAGGGAACTGTAGGATGTAAAAAAATAGTCTCTCCTTGAAAAATGCCACTTTCCAACACCCAATTAAAAGTTAAGACAGGTGTGGGAGACCATTCCACAATCTGTCTGCCACAACCAAAGCGGCCCTTTTTCTCAAACGTGCACCTGCCAAACTTCTAGGGGAGCTGCAGGGGAAGAGGCAGGGCTCAGAAACAGGGCTAAGTTCTCAGTGGCATATTTATACAGAAGGTAGCAATTCTTGAGATACCATTTGAAGCCCTAAATAACCTTGCAGCAAGGTAAAATCAGCACCTGAACTGAGCCCAGGAAGAAGTTGGCAACTGGTGAAGCTAATGGTCAACAGCATATGATCTGGGAACCCAGCAGCTGTACTTGAGACAATCCTCCAGACTATGTTCAAAGACAATCCCCAACCCGCCCCCCCGCCCCCATTTTATTATGTTTAAAAATCCATTTGCAAACTTCTCTAGACACTGGAGGACAAAACATTTTTCAGAATTTTCCAACTGAATCTCAGTTGCTTTCTGCCCCACTGGTGGCAGGAAGACATCAAAAGAGTACCAAGGAAGAGGCCTGTGTGTGTGCGATACAACCAGTTGGTGGAAAAACCGAATGCAGCATGGGCAGACTCTGAAAAATCATCACATACCTGCGTGGTGCTATCCTGGGAGAAAATGAAACTGTTGACATGGGCCACAGCAACCACATACAAAACAGGGCACCACTTCTGTCGCAGAACCCCTGTGACCAGGGTCTGGAAGTACTGCCGTAAGAGATTCAGATTGTCCTCAGGGGGGGAAAGGTACTGCTCCAGAGGGAGGGAGAACTGCAACAAAAGCAGGAAAGTGACATTACAAACCCACAAACCCCGCACTGTCCTGTGCATCAAGAAAAGATAACGTGATCGGTTTTAATTAGGCGAGTGGGAAAGCAGGATGTCCAGGATGGGAGGCCCCTCAGGTACAGGGGACTCAGCTGGCCTGAGCTCAGGGCTGAGAAAAATCAACCTCACTGAGGCCTTGGCTATTACAGTGAGTTAAATCTTACAGGGTGCATACAATTAAGGCCCAAGATGCCACTGAAGCTTTCTCTTCCTTATGCTGCTATATATCTTCCTTGTTGAACATTTCCCATTAGCTCTCCCGTTTTGGAGACACTGCAGGACTGTGCAAGAGTTTTTTCCAGGTATACATCTGGCATCGTTTCCTGTATCTCCAGGTTTCCCAGCAACTCTGCTACCCCAAGCAAGGCCTTGGGGCACCAAAGGATGGTTCCCCAAGTGACCCAGGGCCCTGACTGCAAGGCTGAAAGAAGCATCCTCCTTGCACAGCAATGTGAATCAGACTTATAGGTCCAAATTTAACTAGGCCACATTTTGCAAATACAAATGAGTTAAGGACTCTTGCACAGGATAAGGTGACTGTTAATTCAGGGAGAGCACGAAAGAATTCACTTCTCCACTGAGGACTCAGTAGCTGCCATTGCTCATGTTCAATCAGGCTGGGACTAGGATTGGAGCAAACACAGCATTGTCCATAGTCTGCTGCATGCAGGGCTGTGCCCTCCCCAGGCAGAAAGTAGCTTCTGCCCTCTTTGCATCTCCCATTTGCTGCCCATGTCCCCTCTGAAGAAGAAATCTGTATCAGGGCAGCGGAGACAGTAGTGGGTGCTGTGTGTGACAGGGAAGCATAATTCTCCCTCTGTATGAGGCCTGCAAATCCCAGCACCTGTGGCAGGAAAACAACCTGCCACAAGGCGGCTCGAAAAGGGCCTTCTGTCCAGTAGGAAAGGCACACAGAGAACTACCTGCTGAGGAAAAGAAATGCATCCCTCATGGGGAAGACACTCCAAGACCATTAGAAGAGTCAAGCTGGATCAGACCGAGGGTCCCTCTGGTTCATTGTTCATACAGTGGCCGACCAGATACCCTAATAGAAAACCCAGTCAGGACATAAGCTGTCTGCTCTGCTAGGATCAGGAGTGCTAATCCCTTCTACCCACTTCAAGGAAGGCCCATGGGGAAGAAATGGAGGTGAACACTTGCAATGTACAGAAAAACTCAACAGCTTTTGGAATATGCAAATCGACACTCACAGCCCTATAGCTCTCATCTTGGCCCCACTATACTTCTCTGGTCATCCATTCTCTGAATGGAGCCTAAGCAGCTCTGGGAGACTTGCCTCTTTGAGCGGAACCCCCAGTGCTCTCAAGGTGCTCACATGCTCTCCAAAGACAGCCAATCTTAGCTGAACGCTGAACCTTCTCTGTAGGGGAAGAAGCACAAAGGCACCAAAGAGAGGGTCTCCAAAGGAGACTCCTTCAAACTGTTCCAGGAGGTTGATGTAGAGGTCATGAAATGAAGCCAAGCCAGGAAGGGGAGCATCCAAGTTCAAGGAGGCCTGGACTTTGGAGTGACAATAAAGTGAGAGCAGAGCCGCTGTATAGCAGTGGACAGGACCTTCCAGGAACAAGTCACTGCCTGTGAGGAAGACACACATGAGCCTTGCCAGTTTGGCTGCGGCTGAGATGTCCTGAAGGGCTTTGGCTCTCCAGGTCTCCAACAGGAGGACCAACTGCAGGTTCCGGGTCACAGTGTTGACTAGATCCACAGGAAGACAAGTTGGCACGGCCCACTGCATTTCTGCACCAGTTACTTTATTATAGAGGTTGATGAGAGGAAGGAATGGCCAGTCTGAAGGCAGGATGGGCCCTCTGACTGCAGGAAGAAGCATGGACTGGATGAGATGAGTTTGACCTTGGTAAATATTTCTGGAACGCACAAGAGCTGGCTCCAGGTAAACAAAATGAGATAGATAACAGGCTTGGATAAGCGGGAGGTGCTGGTATGCTTCTTCAAGTAAGGCACCACGAGTAGGGAGGGGAGAAATGGCAGCTGCTGAGCCCGGCTGGGTAGGTTTTGCCTTTGAGCTCAAGTGCAGAAGGTCCGAGAAGTCAGCAGCTTCAGGCCCTCCGGCTTTGCCTTCTCTGCAAAAAGGAGGAAACAGATGATAAATGTTGATGCTTTCTTTACTAATGTGATGGGAGACACATGACTATTGCTATTTCCTTATCTCTTTCCTACAGCCAAAAGTAATCCCCCATAGAGTGCATTATCTCTCGTTTACAAACAGAGAGGCAGCACTACTGAAAGGCACTGCCTTGAGGAAATGGATTGTTTTATTCAGAAAGCACATAAGAACATAAGAACTGCCTTGCTAGATTAGACCAGGGAGTCATTAGTCCAGCAGTCCAGTTCCAGCAGCAGCTAGATAGATGCCTCTGGGGAAGTTCACAAACAGGATATTCAAGGTGGCAACTATCCCACCCCCCATCACTTTTGTCTTCAGTACCTTGAATTCAAGAGGCTACTACATCTCCACACTGATGAAGTCTCACTTATGGTATCAGACCTTATCGCCACAGTGAGAGCTAGCCTTCAACAATTTGTCAAATTCTTTTAGAAGTCTGATCCTCAGCAAGTTATTCCAAAAACTAAGCTATTTCTTATGGATTTATTTCATCATGGGCAATGTCCCTCAGATGAATTCAGAACCAATTATAGACATCATTAGAGAACACAAGACAAAAGAACACCCCCTGCCCAAAGAAAATGAAACAAAAAGTTACTCTATTTTAGAGAAGTACATTTTCCTTCGCTCATTGTCGAAGTCTTAGATACTAATTCCTACCCAACAAAGCTTAAGAAACTTATCCAAATGAGAGGACTTTAAAATTCTGATTACTAGCAAAGCCCGGAAAGCTCTAATGCCTTGGGGAAAAGCCTGTGCAACGCTGCAAATCTGCATTTAACATAAATAATTTCAAAAAGTTCTACCATAAATTTAAAATATATCCTCAAGGTCACAGCTGAGTTCTCAGTTGAGGAAGTGGGGAAGGAGCAAAGCTGTGTGAGCTGCAACCCTGATTCACCTGTGCAAACTTTGGGGAGGGCCTCACCTAAGATTCTGCAGGCCAGAAGAAACAGCAAGCTAAATGTGGCCCACAAAACTAACAGCAAATACATAAAAGGCCACAGCAAATATGATATAGTATACTGTATAGATCAATATAAGGTAGAAGGTTTCTCCTTTTTCTCTTCATATTTTTGGAATCTATCTTTAAAATATCACTTTGGAAGTGTCCACTTGGTTTAGTGGCATTCTCCACATATCTACAGAAAACAAGCAATCCATAGTGTACTTGAGAATTATGATCTAGGCAAGTTTGCATTTTAAACCAGGCATTCATGAGGCTCAGTCGTATTGCTAATTGTTATTAAATTTATTATCTAAATGGAGAAACTGTGAAGTAACAGTGGGATTATTTATCATACCAAACATATTCACAGTACTGTTGAGACTCAGCATGAATGCAGGGAAATGCAAACACATTAAATTCTACATACATCCAAAATGGGGAAATGTTATCAAGCATCCATGAAATCAGAATGTAATACAGAGAATACTGTATTTGGACTAGGTGGATTTAAAACCATGCTTAGTCCTTATGCTTTGGGCAAATTACAAACACATACACACTGGCATTTTGAAGAATATAATATATTGTCAGCTCAGGGAAAAGATTAATAGCCTCTACTACCCGAGTAACAAACAAAAGCAGTGAAGTTGGTTAGGAGATTTAGAACAGCCTTCAGACATTGTAAAGTAGAACATGGAGACAGCATTTGTGCTTCAGTACAATAGGATGAGCTGTGTTAACAGCAGAAAGTCCAGCACAAGGGAACCTGGGCCAGTCTACTTTCCCCTTAGGCCACTTTAAACCTCTTCCTCCCTTCTTCTTTCACAAATGGTTCCCCACATCTAAACTTCAGAAAATGGTTATGCAATGGGAGTGGGGGCGGCAGGGAGACTTACGGGATCAGTTTGGGATTAAAAGCAAGACCCAATAGGAGTTCGTGAGCCAGGTGCTCGCTGCCTGGCAACAAACGATTTAACAATGCCATGGCAACCAAGTGATGGCATGAGGCATGCTGGCTGTAATCCGAACAAGTACCTGCCTGCAGAGGAAACAAAAGTCCAATATATAAACAAATTGCCACTGATTACATTGACACATGCACAGGGAGAGGGTGCAGAAATTAGGAAATATTTGGGAAGTCTTTAGATTATGGACAGTGGAGTATCGATTAAACAGATGAATTAGAACCTTAACATTCATTTCCTCCTGCTAAATTTAATACTTCTACATAGTTCCCAATTCTAAAAAACACAGTACAACCTTGTGTACCTTCGGCATGGCAAAACAAACATTAAGATGGAGACTTCACTTTGTCAGAACTGGGGTTTGGTCTCCCTGGTGCACAGGAGACCAGCTATCACTTTCACCTCATAGTTGATGGTCACAGAGCATGAACAGAATCCAGAAGCTCCTTGAAACTAAGTCAATTTCTCCACTTGGGTGTGGAGGGACAGGACTGATCATATGCTGTTATGCTATGCTCAGGCATGGTAATTTGGGCTGCAGACTGCACAACACTTTGTGCATTGTTTGCTTGTTTCTGAAAAGGGCAAGAGAAATAAGTGGGCCTCAAACTTCTTAATGAACCTGCCATATTCACCATCTTCCACTCCATGGCCTTTCCTCCAGCCAGCACTGCAGTCCCGTCCCTACCTGGACAGGGATAACCTGGCCCCAGCAGTCTACACTCTGGTTGCTTCCCAGCTAGTTCACTGAATTACATCCTAGCCGGGAAGCCACTGAAGTCAGTTCAGGAGCTTCAGCTTGTGCAAAATGTAGTGGCCAGACTGATAGCACACACCAGAGAACTTGCACTGGCAGGCTGTATGTTTTCAAGCCTAATTCAAGGGTGAGTGTAGTGTAGTGGCAGAGTGTTCGAATGAGACGGGCAGGTCCATTCGGTCCCAAAGCTCACCGGGTGACTTAAAGGATTGTTGTGAGGATAAAATTGAGAAGAGGAGGAATATGCAAGCTGTCTTGGGCTCCTTGAAAGGAAGGAAAATGTGGGGAAAATATAATCAATTTTTAAAAAGGGTTCAATATACCTGATGGAATGCCTCTCCAATTAAGAACTAACTTCTATATTATGATAGTTATTTATCTTGCTCTGGGTGCCTCCTCTGAGAGCAGTTTGGAGGATGGCAACAAGGGTGAGGGCTTTTCAGTGCTGGCCCCCCAGTTACAGAACATTCTTCCCACTGAAGTCTGCTTGGCACCAACATGTCACCCTCTTTCCACCACATTAAGACTTTCCTCTTTCTCCCAGGCATTGGACAGTATATGATAGGTTTTCAACTGATTCTAGGATTTCTATTGTTGATCATTTAAACATGTAGTATAGAAATGCAATATACTACCCACTGGGTAGTAGAGAAATGTAATTGGTATCATTATCAGTATCATCCTCCTCCTCATCATCATCATCTCAAATGAAATAAGCAATCCAGTACAGATGTGTGAGGCAGAAAACCCACCATTTTCTGAGCGATTGCAAGCACAAAGTATTGGAAGTGGTACTCATGGCGCAAGAGCCACACAGAGGAGGGGGTTAAAGAGCATGATCCAGCAGTCTGGCTCTGGAGCAGATAGTATTTCAGACCCTTCACATCCAGAATGGACACATACTGTAAAATACACAAATCAAATTTGAAGCTGTTACAACTAAACAATATTTGAGGCAGTTATGAATACCAAAGTGCAAAGAAAGTATTTTTTCAGCTGTTCCTAGAAAAGGCATCCATATATACAACAATCAGCTACTGCAGCATCCTACCCATTGTCTACTGGGAGAAATTACAAGTGAAGGCTTCCTTGGAGAGAATGATGTACTTTGTATCACTACTGCCTTCACTATTCACATTTTTTTCTAAAAAAAATTAGGAAACAGCCAGACTCTTGCCCAGCCTTTGATATCCCTTGCTACAATCTGGTTCAAGACAATCAGATTCCAACAGTGAACTATCAATAGTATTCCGTATTTCTCTGGGAACTATCACCTCTTTAAAGGCAAGCCTCATGAGTTTACCTATCGCTGAAAAAAAAGGGGGAGAGCCACTGTGGCGTGATGGTTATAAAGTGTTGGACTGGGGACCTGGTACCCACTCAGCCATGAAACTCACTGGGTGACTTTGGGTCACTCACTCGCAGCCTACACTATCTCACAGGGTTGTCTTTATGAGGATAAAATGGAGCTATGTAAGCATCAACATGCCTCATCTTTTATTTTCATCCCGGCAGCCTTGCTTTGGATTGTAGGAACAGAACACTGGGACCAGAGTCCTCAGCTCTGAACTTTACTGGCAGCAGGCAGTACGGACTACAGTCAAGGCTGGCCACATGTATGCAATGTGGCAAACCCTGAACATTTTACACATAAACACATGAATTTATTTGGGTCTTTGTAATGCCTATTTTCAAGAGTAAGTGTTGAAAAGATACTGCTGGGATATGTTTTATAGGAAATACATGTGATAATCATACTTTCCATATGTGTCCACTATTATACAACATGCTGAAATAATTCATAATGCTGAAATTCCTCCAAGAGACTCGTGTTCATAATCAACCTTCCAAAAGTTTAGAGGCTTTCCCTCATTATTCTTTAAATATTTTCAGTGACTGTCACTCTCCATCAGTTTTACTTGCTCCATAGCTTCTCATTCTTCTACTGACCAATACTTTATCACTGGCACTTCAGTTATTTCCATTCACATGCTACTTTTATTCTTCCTGTAATTACTAAGTAAGATACCACTTCTGTATCAGTACAGCATACACTATTTACTTAAGATACAACAATACAGTATGTGGATCAACATGAATATAGTAACTGGGTTCAGACAACAGGATAACCCACATTTAAGGGTTGAGTATGGGTTGGATGTGGGATGTTATTGCATTGTGGGTTGCTACTTAAACAAGGGATATTCAGTCAAGGCTTGTTAAACACAAACAACCCATAAGGAGAACCCAAGTGAACTGTGGGTTGTTGACCACTGTTCACTCTCTCAGCTAAGTTCAGACAACACAAAAACCCACAGTTCAACAATAGTTCATACTCAACTTATATGTAACACTTGACTGTAAGTTATGTTGTTTGAACACAGTGTTCCTAATATGGTTGGATTCAAACATCATGCTAAACAATGGCTTAGCATGGAAGTTTTCACTTCTGTTTGTCCTGGACAGACTGTAATCAACATTAATTATGGCTAGATTTGAAAAACCAGTTTCATGATTTGAAGCTGGCTTACTTAACATTAACATTGGCTGTATTTAACATCGCACTTTCAGATTCGGATGATGTGACAAGCTATAGTAAACCAGAAATTGAAAAGAAAGCTTCTGAGCACTTCATCTTGACTGTGAGGAAGAAGAGAGAAGGGAGCATGAACATGTAGGGAAAGTGTTAAATCTTGTGCTAACCATAAAATAGTGTGATTCCCCACTGTAACAAATATGTCTAACTGTTAGCCTTCAACAGGGCTCATCCAACACATTCCTGGCTTTACTAGCTGCCTGAAAAATATAGCTAGAAAAAAAATGTAATTGTTGCACTATCATCCAAATGCAGAAAGTGTCCACTAAGGGCTCTTTCCACTCTTGGGCAGACAGAACATGTTCCATAGAGAAAGGCTCGACATAAACAGGTTGTCAAACTAGCAGTACTCACCTTGCCAAGCAGCCCTTTGTGTATGTGGATGCTGCTGTTGACAAGAACAAGGATGGCAGTAAGGAAAGGGAAAGGCGACTTAGAGCCAGCTAAGCTCATTGGGGGCTTGCCTCCAGTGCAACCCAGGGAAATGATGCTGGGGAGTGTTTCTGGTGCAGGGGAACAGGACAAAGGATTGCACAGTGCCGAACATGGCCTACATGGAAAAAGGGAGAGAAGAATGTTACACCCAAGGGCATTGTTTCTACCGAGGAAAATGAAGCAATACAGTTTTTAAAATCCCATATAGTAAGGCACGATCCGCCAGGCACCAAACAGTGGCACAGCATTTCTCTCCTCACAGAACCCCACCCAGACTCTCTGTTGGGCTCCTTCTCCCTCACTGCAGCTCCAGATGCAGCCAACCCTTGCAACATATAGAACGAGGAATCTGGACTGGGTGAGAAGAATGGGAGAACTTGATGTCTGTCTCCTCTGCAGGATCCATCATGTGTTTTGGTGAGAAGTGCACTGTGCCAGACACCTTCCTCTTCCTATGCCTGCTATACTGTACCTGCTCCAGCACAATGTGGCACCAGTTATGGATTTCCCTGTTCCCAGCCTGGGGGACAGATGGTGGGCCATGGGTTCCCATTCAGGGAAAGAGACAGCAGAGGGGAGGTGGAAAAGGCAAGCAACGGTGGGAAGGCTTCATGATGGGGGTGGGGAGACCATGGTACTCTCAGGCCAGAGTCAATGCAAAATTAAGTGACATCTTACACACAAGATCGTTTTAGGGGCTTGTATAAGATGATGGGCCAGAAACTGCCTTCAGCTCAAGAATTTGACGTTTCTTCCCCAGGAGCCTTTCAGAAGCCATGATGTGGGCACATGGGGGCAGCTGAAACAACCCAAAACCTGGAGGAACTACAGGCTCCTTCAGGATCACAGTGTCAATTGCATATAGTTGGCTCAGAAGGGAAAGAAAAAACAGTTGCTGGCAAGTGAAGCTGTGAAGTCACATGGGAGGCTGGGGCAGAAAAGCCAAGGACGACGGGGGCTACAGCAATGCAGTCTGAGTTGGAGAAGCAAGATTGCTCCCAGGAAGCAGCCCTTACACCTGCTCTTGTCAAACAGCTTGATGGCACTTTTCAACCACCATGAAAGGACCCTTTCGGGTTTGGATACACGGGCAAGCTATCATATGAAGCACCCTAAAAGAAGTTGTGGCTTCTCAGGATAGCATATTCAAGAAAAACAAGCCTCTCTGCTGAAAACATGCTGAGTCTGCATAGCACAACAATCCACTGTGGCCGATTGCACGCAGCAAGTTGTCATGTTGTGACAACCAAATCACTGTTGTTTTGCTACAACACATGTACACATGGCTACCTGTCTGGAATGCCTACTACTTAGTGGGATGGCTCTCAACACTGAACAAAAAGGTTCTGCACCAAAAAACCCCCTCATTTTGTGCCAAAAAGCCATATTTTATGACCTGAATAAATAATGCAAGTTAACATGCTTGCTTTGCATAATTTACTCTTATGATGCCTTTGCTAACAAGAAAATTAAGGACTGGAGTATATAACAGTAGAGTTGGAAGGGGCCATGAAGGCCATCAGGTCCAACCCCCTGCTGTTGCAGGACACCAAGTTACACCATCCCACTCAGACGACTGTCCAGTTTCTTTTTGAATGTCTCTAGTATGGGAGAGCCCACCACCTCTCTAGGCAGCTGGTTCCACTGTCATATCTGAGAACAGAGTCTCCCTGAACTATTAGATCAAAAGAACAGCAGTCTCATGGGGCTATTTTAGTTGTCTAGCAAACTGCAGGAGAGCATCATCTCTAATTCCCAAAGGACAAGTACTCCCAGCTTGTTGGCCTGCAGTAGAAACACATCTGAGAATAATGTTACATGAGCTTTTCCCACAGGGCCTGTATGGCTGGCTGGCTGAGGAGAGGAAGCAGCATTGCAGATGTCAAATCTTCTATTTCTTCTAAGCAATCAACAGGATTTACTGATGGCTGTCGGGAAAATGGAAAACAAGAATTTTTATGAAGGCTTTTAAATGAAGTTAGCAATCTATGCCCTGTAATAGTCAAGCATATTGGCTTTCTTTCCCTTTATATTCAGGATGCTTCAAATTCAGATTTTGCTTCACAATGACAACCAGCACAATGATTTGTTACATTGAGTAGAATGCAGATGTCTCTAGCTACATGACCAAATATCAAATGCGTATTTATTTTATTTCAAATAACATTTGATTAGCTGATTCAAGTAACATCCCGAAGATCACCTCAGTATGGGTTGAAAACTATGGGCAACACAGCTTATCCACTCAGCTAGAAGTCTCTTGATGGTCTTTCATTATGAGTAAGGAAAGCCTCACCTGTTGACTGCAGTTACTGTAAAATACCCCCATGTAGAGGAGATAGGCTGAAGCAAGAGGTTGTAGTGCCTCCCAGGCATCTGCCTGTGATATCTCTTTAAGGCAACTTTTCAGGTTAGATTCAACAATGGGCTGGAAACCTGACACCTGACTCCAGGTGACTGCTGGAAGTGGGATCTGGTCACTCCTGCAACATAACAGAGAGGTGAAACCATTACAAGGAAACTTATCCTGCTAATGCCAATTGCCCAAGGAGGCTTCCAAGACTCAAAGAGAATGCATATAAAACTCTAGTGAATGCCTGACAAGATGTTTTGTTACCAATTTACTATGTAAATTGTTTGCAGAACATTAGGAGAAGCATTTTATCTAATATCTCTTTACCTTTAATTGTTATTTCCTGCATTCTTATTATATAACTTCATCCTTCCCCAACTAGGTGCCCTCAAGATGTGTTGGACTACAATTTCCACAATCCTGAAGCCAACTATGCACATCTGAAGGACCCAAACATGGGGAAGCCTAGCTTACTACATCAGAAGCTACTTTGACTTTTTTAATGGACAAAAACAAAATAAATTACAAAGGCACCAGGTCAAGTCATCCAAACTCATACCTGCTGAATTGGGCCTGCAGTTCTGCTCTGCAGCCTGCTGTCTGCGTCACCTGGGTAAGCAGAGTCATCATGGCTGTAGCTCGCTGGATAGAAAGCTCAAAGGTGGGGTTTTTCTCCTGAGCACTGCTGGCCAGCCGAGTCAGAGACTGCACCATCTTCATTAGCACAGGATACAGATCCCTGTACTCAGAAAAAGCAGGGAAGGGGAGAACATCCACAAGACAGGGTGGCATTGACTAACAGTTCAAAATATTTCACTTATTCCCAGCTGAGGCCAAAACACCACTGTCATCAGGTTCCTCATAAGAACACAGTGGACTGCACCTCATTTGCACAGAAGGACTGTTACTGTTAGAGACTTGATAAAAATCAACCATCCTTGCAAAATAATAATAATAATAATAATAATAATAATAATAATAATAATAATAATAATAATAATGATGTCATCACTTATTTTTGGTTTAATTTTCTGCTTTGAACTCAGAGGGAAAATTATTTTGGACTCAGTTCTCTTGGTAGGGTCATTTGCACCTAGCATTATCTACTAATTAAAAAATGGTAATTGGGCATCTATTAGCAATCTGTTATACATTGCGCCAATGTTCCCATTCTCACTTGTGAGTACCAGCTAGAAAAAGCTGGGTCTTCAATGCCTCCCTCCAGTAATGAATGACCTGAAATGCAAGTCCTGTTAAAAGAAGTTAACCAATGGGTGTTGATCTCACAGACACTTCTGGTCCAGCTTCCTTCACGTTACAGAAAAGGAGGCCATTCTGTAACTTCAAAGACAACTGCATGACTATCTGCTTCCTACATCTCTGTTAGACTAACTTCTGCTCTACTTGCTGCAGCAATTGGTTTTATGGCTCAGTAAGAAGGGTCTGGAATCTCTTTCAGCCCAAGCTCCAAATTCTGTTTTGGAGAAGCTTAGTGATGGCAGGAGCAAAAGGGATGGGAGCAAAATACCTACATTTTAGCTTAAAGTTCTTCCTGCCAGTCACAAAACCTTAGACATATTTCATCCTTTTAGAATAGGAAAAAAGACTGCACAAAGGCTAGGAAACCTCCAAGTTATTGTGGAAGGGAAGGGAAATAAAATAAGACCACCTTGTGATGCTGGAGAGCCTTACTGGGCCATCAGGAAGGCCAGATTAGGTCCTCAGGCCTAAGGTTTTTCATTCATAGCTTCAAGATTAATAGAGGTAAATGGATCCTTAATATATGTGGACTCCAATACACATGAATGTGTGAAGGAGATAGTCTTCTTTCACCCCATTAAGCTGCTGCAGCACTTTTTTCAAGCTTTTCCCTCTCTTACTTCCAAAAAATCAATTTCTAAGCAGTAGATAGGACTGCAGGTGGCGCAGTGGTTTAAACCGCTGTGCTGTTGGACTGGTTGATCGAAAGGTCACCGGTTCGAATCTGCACAATGGAGCGAGTTCCCATTGCTCTGTCCCAGCTCCTGCCAACCTTGCAGTTCGAAAGTATGCAAGTGCAAGCAGATAAAAAGGTACCACTTTGGTGGGCAGGTAACAGCGTTCCGTGCACTTCGGTGTTCAGTCATGCCGACCATATGGCCACAGAGACTGTCTGAAGACAAACACTGGCTCCCTCGGCCAGGAAACGGAGATGAGCACCGCCCCCTAGAGTCAGGCATGACTGGACTTAATGTCAAGGGGAAACCTTTACCTTTACCTTTAAGCAGTAGATAGGTAAGGAAATGAAAACAAACAACCACAGTAAGCCTTCTGGCTTTTATGCGAGCAAAGGAATCTCCTCCCTGCCAAGAAGATCTTAAAAACACCAGATCCACTGCCAAGTTAATATCTGACAACCTGGGTAGGGAGTGCAATTTTATTGAACACAAGTTTTGTGGGGGAAACACCAGATAATGACCCATATCATAAGACTGTACCTATAGAGATCGCAGGCTTGTCCATAACCAGCAGCCACAGCCCATAAACGAAATGCTTCCGTGTTCATCTTGATGGCTTCCTCTTTCCTTAGTGGAAGGTCTTTGGGATCTTCAGCTATGAACCGACTCAGTCTACTCTTCATGTCAAATTTATTAAGCTGTAAACAATAAGCCGTTGGCCAAACAGGATGCAAGTTTTGTAGGGGGTGCCTATCCAGGGTGCTAGGAAGAACACCTAGTCACTTACTTAGAAGGCTTTAAAAGGCCATTAGAAAATTTCATGGAGAACATGTTTATTGATGACTATTAGGCACAAGAACTAACTGGAGCCCCAGGATCAGTAGTAATATGCTGCTAAATACCAATTGCTGGTGGGCAAACAGAGGAAGTTCTCATGCCATGTTTGTGACTTTCTAGAGGTATCTGGTTGTATGAAAGAAAAATGTTGAACTAGAAGGACATTTGTTCTGATCCAACAGAGTCCTTCATTTGTCTCCTACACAAGCCCCATAGAACCAGAGTTAAAAATGAGCATTTTCTTTTTAAGCATTAGTCACTGGCCTTACTTGGCATGAAATACCCTATGACTTTCCTTCCTTTCCCCCTTGCCTTCTGCCACCCCTAGTACGCTCCTCTTCCCCCCCGCCATACATGCTTTTTAAGAAACCTCAGCTTTAAAGTTTTGCATTATCTCAGTCAAGCATATAATTTATTTCTATTGCACAATATTTGAATGTTTGTGTGTGCATCTCATTAGCTAGAGAATGCCAGCAAGCTAGCAGCAGAAAAAAATTGTAATCAGCCATTTTTTTTTTCTCAGAGTTATCTTTCGTTCATTCCATTTTTGCCCTTTCTTAACTAGCTTGAGTGGAGAAGTTCCAAGTAAACACAATCCTTACCAGCCTGGCGGCTACATTTCGCCCTCCAGATGCTAAGACTCTAATTAGTTTCATCGCAGTGGCACATGGAACCCCATGTAGGCTTGTGAGCAACTGCCCAGGTTCAGCTACTTTTGGATTCCACTGGATGGGAAGGAACTCCCTGGTGACAGTCTCAATCAGACGAGGGCAATCCAGGACCTGCAAACACACAGAGAAAGCACTGCAGCAGCACAAAACCACTTGTTTTTCTGTGAAGTAATGCAAATTTTAGTCATCAGGCAAATTGTATTATTTACTGACTGATTCATTTCTAATACACACAGTAAATAAGGTTCTCTGGGCAGATTATGAACATTTAAAAGTCTAATATACCATATAACCATTAAAATATAATAAAATATTTTAAAGAGTGCAACACAACTGACAGCAATCAATAGGGATGCTTTAACTTGGTGTCCTGCACTGAGCAGGGGGTTGGACTCAATGGACTTCTGGCTCCTCCCAGCTCTAACATTCTACAATTCTATGAACTGAATGCAAAACAACAAACAGCACAGGAACCTATGAAAATCTAGAACGAGGTCTTTAAAATGCTAAGAAGAAAAGAATGGCCTCTGCCTAGTGTCAGAAAGATCACAGAACTGAAAGGGGCCATGAAAGTCATCGGATCCAACCCCCTGCTGTTGCAGGACACCAATTTACACCATCCTACCAGATAATAATGTCCATGCCAGGCAAACCTTCTGGGAGAGTTCCTTCCATAAATGGTGAGTCACAACGGAAAAGACCCTTGGTTAAAAGAAAGTGAGATACTCATTTGCAACCTCTTTACTCCCTCTTTACCTCTGCTTATTCACACTTGCTCTGGCCCAGCATTCACAAACACAGGTACCTACCTGACAGGATGCTTCAGTGGAGTGCCTTGCTACGTGAATAAGAATATCTAGAATCTCCAGGACTACCAAAGGCACAGGTTGCATCACTTCCAGAATGTATCTCATGCGGTGAAGAATCCTGGTTTTCAGAAGTCCCTTGGGGAAAAACGAGTAGTAGTAGACATCATCATCATCATCATAACAACAGCAGCAGCAGCAACAACAGGAACAATCTGGATTATTTTTCATTTGATACTGATCAAATGATTTTTCATTTGATTTTTCATTTTTTAAAGTGATGTTTAGCATCTTGCATCAAGAAGATGCAGTGCCCTTCTCTACAGAGGGGAAGCGCTAGATCTGAGAAGATGGCGATTGATGGCTACACATCCAACATCACTTGAATGTATATAACAGCAACACAGACTGCACATCAGAGATGGCGCCGTATCCCCTAGAATGTTTTCCAGTGAGGCAACCCAAATATATCTATAGGGATTTTTCCTACTCTTCTGCTCATAGTTTCTTGAGGTATTCTCTTGGAGTATTATTACGAAGACAGATGAAATATAAACGGGACTTGGAGGATGAATTGTCCTCTGTTTTCCCATGCCAAGAAGCAAATTACATTTTCAAGTTGCCTATCTCTGTATTACTAATAGAAAAAACACAGATAAACTCCAAGGTACAGAGATGTGTGCTACATTTTAGGCAACATCTCTCCTGAGCTTATACTTTCCACTGCAGAACCCCACATGTGCGATTCAGCAATGCCAGCACTTCAGTAACCATAGCCGCCATTTCATTTACAGCACAAACTTCTTTTATAAATGTTCAATACAAAGAATATACAATTCCATAAAAATGACCCAGTGACATTTTTCCTGCCAACTAAGAAAAAAACACATTCTAAACTTTTCCAAAATGCCTGTTTTGTTTTCTACTATTCCTTAATTTAATACACCTTGTTTAGCTACACTGAAATATACAACATATTGTAATAGTTACTTCTCAGTATCTAGAATTTTATTAGATCTTTGTTATTTAGTGCAGTATTTTCTGTGCTGCTACCAAATCAGTAACCATTATATTCCCTTAAATTATACAATGATTTCCTGATTAAACATGTATCATTACAGATTATTTGATTCAATCCATTTCAAACCCATAAGACATGCTTTTCCCCAGGTCGTATTAGGCTTTCCGTGCACTAGATGCTCGTTTCTTGCACGGCTATGGAAATGCTGGAAATCCAACACCAAAGCCATCAGCTACCTGCCAGGTAGATGGAGAGGCAGGAGCAGAGGCAATTATACCTTGCAGCTGAGAAAAGAAGTTCTGTTGGACTAAGGGTATAGATCCTCATGCCTGGCAGCCAAACCCAGTCTGCCTTTGCCCTGATCCAGTACAGCTTATGTTCTTAATGGGGCAGGCTTGATTTCTTTTGGAGCTCAATGCACAACACACACACACACACACACACACCCCTCACTTCTAAGAGCCACCCATTCTTCTTCTCTTTGTGTTTTCTTCTGGACTGCCCAAAAGACAAGGACTCCACAGCTTAAAACTGGCTGTTTAGAGCAGGCCATGAACTTGTGACTGCTTACTGCAGAGGCTGTTCATTCAGTCAAGAACAAATATCCCCTTCTGTGAGTACTCATGAATGTGCACACACCAACACACACAAACACATTCACCAACTTCAAAATAACTTTCTTTGAGTGGATAAAGAGGGAGAAGATAGATAGTGCTGCTGTCTCGGGATCACTGGGTAGCAAACAAGGAGGAAGCATTAGATTTTAAAATGGTATGTCAAAGACAAAAGTTTAGTTTTGACTCAGCAAACCTCTTCAGCTTAGGATACAGTAATGGGCTTGAGTGTGTAGTACATTAATTTTTTACATTAAAACATTTTATATACATTACTTTTTATCAGTATTCTGGATGTTTACCTTTACAACATCATACCGTGCCACTTCTGGATCTGGCTTGTTGTCATCCTTTGATTTTCTCTCCAGGGTCTTTTGGATGAGAGTTTGTTCAGTGCCTTCATCTTCATCCTCCATCTCTTCTTCTTCCTCTTTGTTTGGGATAAAAGGATGGACAAACATGCCCTGGTACCATGAGAAAGTCTTATCAAGATAGTACTGGAAGTAAATGAAAAACAAGAAGTGGTTAGTGGAAAGAGGAGAGGTATCTATAGCTAATGTAGAGTACAGGTCAAGCATAATTGGCTGTTGACTGGATTATACTTTTACTAGTTCAAGGAATTTGCCCTCCTGCCCCTTGGGATCAGCAGCAGAGGCTCTCCTCCGGGATCCCTCCGTGAAAGATATTAGGAGGCAAAGTACCCAGAGGAGGGCTTTCTCTGCGGCGGCACCCCATCTGTGGAATGCGCTCCCCAGAGAGGTCCGCCTGGCGCCGTTGTTATTTGTTTTTCGGCGCCAGGCCAAGACCTTTTTATTCAAACAATATTTTAATAATGCTTAATATTTATAGGTTTTAATTGTGCAGCCAGTGTGTTTCCGGGTTTTAACTGAAATTGTAATTGTTATTGTTTTGTATTTATTTATTTTTGCAAGCCATCCCGAGGCTATGTAGCAAGGGGACAGCATATAAACACTTATTTAAAAAGAAAAAAAAAAAGAATTAGGTGGGGATTCCTTGTGCTCCCACTGAACAATAATACTTAATGTCAGTTGTTATTGGACAACTGGATTTCAATAGTATGTTAAGTATGACTAACTTCTCTTATTTTGTTATGTACTCTGTGGGTTATGAATCTTAGAAAAGAAAAATGTTTGGGGCAGTTGCAATTTATTATTTGTTTCAGTAGATTTGTTTCATTAAAAGTGTATAATTCCTATAGAATAACATCAATTCTCATTTTCCAAAGAGCCCCTGACATTAAGAGAAAATAGAACAACTTATACTGACCTGACCAAAGTTGCTAAAATGCAGGTATAATTCCCCTGAATAATTGTTCCAAAGTTGAACAAAAGATTACCTGTTGCCTGAAAATAACTTGTGTTTGTTGTCAAGCTGATCTTATTCATTCAACAACTTTCAAAAACTTCTATCTCTCTTTAAAGCAGTTTTCTTTCATTGTGCTTTCTCCAATTAATATGATTTTCACAGTATGTTAACTATTACCATCCCTTGAAAGTGATCATTTTACATCTACTATGTAATCCATATATTTCCAAAATATTTACTAATGAGGTGAGAGAATTACCTAACTTTTGTCACATGCTTAAAAGAAACTATAGAAGCTTAATCAGCACACGCAAATACAAAGCCAACCAAATAGTAAAATGAATGGCTGCTTTAATGTAGGATGCTTAAAAGACTAAGTTGCAAAACAGGCATTACTTTAAATGTGTGTCTATTAGCTATACATTCTTATGGTAATGTAGGCACAGGAATACGCATCTAGATTGGGCTTCTGTGTCCAGACTAGAATACAAGTAAAAAGAAGATACATCACTGCTAGTGCAGAGGTGCACAACTTGCACCCCTCCAGATGCTTGGGTCTCCAAGTCCTATCAGCCATATGATGATGGATGCTGGGAGTTACAGGCCAAAACAGCCAGAGGGCCACAAATTGCCTACCCCATGTTGGACACACATTTAAAGTAACACCCATTTTGGCTCTCAGGGCAACACAGATCCATCTTGGAATAAGGAAATCTAGTTCCACAGTACAAAAAATCAAAGTATGTTAAATGGGATCATGCATTCTATAGATAGAAACCTCATCGTCTGCAGAGACCAGTAGTGCATGAAGGGCATGGACTGCAGCTGCAATGACGTTCTCCACTGGATCATCCAAGGAAAAACGGAGCAAGAAGAGGAAACCAGCATCAAGCAACACTTGCAAGACACTTCTTTTCAGCAGGGAGGCAAACTCTCCGGCCTTAGCCTGAAGGTCACATTAAAATAAAGGAAGATTACTTCAGACAGAACTTGCCAGTGTTACCTAGGCACACTTTGTTGAATAACCTTTAGCCGTACTGGAGATGCTACAGCAGGCTTCCCCAAGCTGGCACACTCCAGATGTTTTGGACTTCATCTCCCATCAGCCCCTGCCAACATAGTTAATGGCTACAAATGCTATAGTCCAAGCCACTGGAGGATGAGTCCCATACTTCTGCAGGCTGGGAGAAGGTGGCACTATATCTAAGCTCCCATGCTGCTTGGAAGTCAGTCCAGGAACTGGAGCAACTCTGGCATGGGAAGTAGTCATTGGACAGGCTCTTCCCACAGGCTCTTGGACACCTGACATAATGTGCAACATGGTAAGTTCAGCAGCACCCAAAGGAACCTTATGTAAGGCTTAAATTGGATGTATACAACTATAGGTAACTTAAAACCATCCCTAAAGGAGGCGAGAGGGACGGCCGCTAGGAGGAGGGCCTTTTCTGCAGCTGCTCCCTATATCTGGAATGCTCTCCCCAGAGTCGCCTGGCACCTTCCTTACACTCTGCTCGGCACCAGGCAAAGATCTTCCTTTAAAAAAAATGTTTTAATAATTAATGCCATTTGGCCTTTGTTTTGTAATTCTGCCTGTATTTTATCGGTATTTTATTTTTAATAAGGTGTAATCGGGTTTAATTGTGATATTATCTTGTGCTTCTGAGCTGTCCAGAGGTGCTGTGGCATGATTGGGTGGCATATAAATGTTTTAAATAAATAAATAAATAAATAAAAACCGCTCCTGCTATTTTCTGGCTTCAGTTCTTTAAATTCTTTTTTTTTTTAAACTAGGCTTTTACATTCCTTTCTTTAACATTATCTTTTACATTCTAGTCTTCTGCAAAACGCATACGGTTATAGGGACACAATCCATCTCTTGAGAGGTTCACAAATGAAACTGCTGTGCATGGCATGGCAAATACACCTCTCGCCCCTGCAGGAACATTCTTCCCTCATCTGATTTCGCACTGTACTTCAGAAGCACTCACAGTCCCTGAAGTGCAATGGCAACTGCCTTTTGCCTGACCCTGGAACTCCAGCAAGATGTGGAATGGATGGCTGAAGTTACACTGACTTTGGCCCATATTTTAGAGGCAATGCAGAATCAGAGACAGGGCCTCATTCACATCCTTTATCCGTATCACAAATAATGATAGCCTACCAGTAGGCGCTAAGCTTGCGGATTTAACCATTTTTTAACATAAGTATGGTCAACATTTCAGACAAGATTCATAACCTTAGCTCATTGATTTAAAGCTTTGGGTTCAATCCTGTGCAAGCTGGCAAGGGAATGCTGGGAACTGTAGGACTTTTTACCTTTACCTTAGTACCTTTATTGTCCTAATCTAGCCATTTCTAAACATAGTATGTCAACTTAATCATATAAGAAATATCCAACTTCCTAATTAAAACAACACAATTAATAAATGGGAATTTTTTCTGTAATTTTACCATTAGTAGCTTTGGCAGAAGTGAGCAAATTAAATTACTTGTCACTTCTTTGTTTCCTAACCTGCCAATCCATTCCCATATATGTTTATTCAGAAATAATCCCCAATGAATTTCAATGGATCTTGCTCTAAGATAAGCAGGGATAGAATTGAAACCCGGATCTCTCAGGCTAGCTAATAACATGACTGAGAGATAATAACTAGAACCAACTAATATGATTTCAGTCATTTTAATAACATCCTTTCCAAGCCGCTCTGTACCTGGACAGAGACATCAAACATAATAGATCCATGCACAAGTTCAAATAATATTGAATTACTGATTCATCAGGAAGGAACTTTAAAGCAGTGTTTTCAATGAATTACTCATTTAAAGATAGGCACAGAATAGATCTCTGTGATATACACCATTCTTTAGCTCAGTGAAAATACTACTTTGGAGCATACTCTTTGGGTAGCTATGAATACGATCAAAATGTCTTAGCTTAAACAATTTGCTGGGGCCAAATTGGAAATCAAAGGTCACGCTGGTGATTTGACAATAGGTAGCCTGCTTATATAAGGTCAGAGAAACTTAAGCTGTTGCCATCTTGGCACTTCCATTCCCCCCATCACATATGCTAAATGAAAGCCAATGAGTGCCTATTAAAGAACAGATGAAAAGGATCAGAATTCTGTATGAAGGTTAACTTACCTTCTGGACAATATGGCCCAGCACCTGTAAAGCCAGAGTCCTTTGCTGAATGACTTGGCTGCGAGACAAGTGGAAGAGTTCTTGGAGTGAGTAGCCAGCCCTCTATTTAAAAAAAGGAAAAGTAAAGAAAATTCAAATAGGGTCATTATGGTATGGAAAACTACATAAACCCCAGGTTTAAGGAAGAATCGACAGAACACTGACAGTCAGACAGCCAATGAGACTGCGGATAGCCTCTTGTGCTCAAGATTATTTGTCCCTTACTTCTGCTTCCTCTCCATGGTGATGCAGACCCAAATGTGTAGGGAGGTCTTTATCTGGGGGAATAAGTTCTCCTTTGAGGCTGAACCGTGCCTGCATTCCCTATTGGGGAAAGAAAGAAGGAAGATGATTATCTTAACTGCCTACCAGGCATTTTAAAACTTGGATGCTCACATTTTATTTATTTATTTACAGTATTTGTATATAGCTCCACATTAAAGCAGATTCTGCAGTTGTGAACATTACAATGTTAAAGCAAATAACATAATAAAAACAATGCATTAAAAACAAGCCAACATTAAGATTGTGGTTGGGCTGCAAGAACCAGACTCAAGAACCAGACATCCACAGGACTCCTATCTTGCCAGGAGTCAGCTTTGGTTTACTGTCTCATTCAACTCATCACTGAGTTCCAAAATTGATCTGGGGCTTGTACACCCTCTTTTGATTCAATGATCAGAAGAATGGGGGGGTATGTCATTAGCATACTGAAAGCACTTGGCTCCAAATTCCCTAATGACTGTTCCCTGTGGCTTCATAAACATGTCAAACATTGATGGGGCAGGATAGTACCCTGCATAATGCCATAGCTCAATTGCCAGGGTCTGAGGCACAGTCACCCAATGTAACTCTCTGAAACAGACCCCACAGGTAAGACTGGAGCCACTGTAGCACAGTGTCTCCAATACCAAAGCATGGAGTCAATCCAGGAGGATGCTGGGACTGATGGTATCACAAGCTGGTGAAAGACTGAATAGAATTAACAGCATTGCACTCCCCAACCCCACAGTAACTGAAACTGAACCCAAAAAAATGGACAAATGGCAAAGTTAGGCACCTCAGCTTGGAGCTGTACTATCAAGTTTGCTGCAGGGACAAGTGATCTTGTCCTCTCAGTGTGATGCAAAAGTCACAGCACATCTCTGAGAGTCTCAATCAAAGACTCCTGGACCACCCAAAAGAGCTCTTTGCTGTCTACAATGTCATGCAAGAGGCCTGACTCTTGAGCAAGTTCAGTTGTCTTTGTTTGAGTCTTAAACTATTTGCACCCTAACCAATGTCCAGCCTGTTTCATCAGCCATGGGTTCCCTACAAACCAAGCAGCAGAGAGGCCTCTACAGCAGTGGAAACAGCATTTGGGTGTGACTGTTTGGCTCTCTGCATCTCACCATTCCACAATGAGACTGGATCACACTTCTGTTTGCTGGGAAATCCCCAAGGATATTCAGAAATCCACTGGATTCCATCAGTCCCCAGGGGCAGGTCATCTGAGCACAGGAGAAAAGTAGTGGTACCTTACCAAATCTAGCAGGAGATAGGTCCCTTAACGCTATTACTCAAGCCAACTCTTAAAATTAGTTGATGATCACATGCACAATGGAAAGATAATTGGAAAGCAAGAAAGAAGAAATTACATTTTATTTTCCAAACCTTTTTGGTTTTTTTCTGCCGAGGCTGGGGCAGGTCCTTCATCCACTCCAGCTTCTCAAACTCTACACTGTCCATGTGGAGCCATTCTTTCTGAGGCTTCACAGGAAGGTCACTATCTTTTTGAAAAGGCAAACACAAATGTTATTCTTTAAAGAAGGCACATCACTATTCTTTACCAGAATTGCTTTGAAAAGTGCTTCAAATACCATTTTTGCGGCACAACAAGGAGAAAGAACCCCTAGACAAACTGAAATTGACTGATCATCAACTCATACACATCAAAGGTTCACCAATAATTGAATCTTCCATAATGATCTAGAGAAGAAAAGTGGATGACACCATTAATAAAATGCACAGATAAAATAAAGATGAGTTGAATAGCAACTTGGATGTGGAATGAATACAGTAAGATTAGAAATCAAGAACAGAAAATGGAATGAGACTAATGCTGCATTCCAACAATGACTGTAGGATAAAGGGATATGACAATAAAAGATGCAAAAAGGAAAATGTGATACTATAGGCAAATAATGGTGTCAAAAAGCAAGCTTGATGTTTGTGGGGTTAAGATGGCAAGGGAATGGGGGAACTACTGTGTGGGTTTCCCAGGGAGCTTTTCATACACCCAACCAGCACATAGAAATGTTCTTTTGTCCCTTGTCTTTTTCCAATACTTGCAAATTAGAAGTTATATTTGGGAAATAGTTAGGGGAATAGACATAGCTAGGTTTCATGCTTTTTTCAAGAAGATATTCTACTCAAGCATAGAGAAAGAATTATTGTCAAAAGTATTCACAGTATTATTAAGTATATACACTAATGGAGCAGAGGTAACACAGAAGTGGGAAAGAACATAAATGTTTCAGAGGAACAATGGAATTACATTGGTTCAAAAAAACTGTAGGAATGTACTCGATGTGACTTCTAGGACAAACTTTTATAAATTAATATGCGTTAAGAACTCCACTTTCTGGTGTTCTGTGTCTGATTCCATTTGGCCAAGAGGAAGTATCACCCAGTACTGCAACTACCTGCACTTCTGCTATCTCAAAATGCCTCTCATCACCAAGGCCAGAATCCAGTTGTGCTACCTGGAATTACTGCAGCTGTGCTCCCCTGCAAACTCTCCTGTCATGGGGTTTTGCATTACTTCATTCAGTCTATGATTGGCTAAATAAGATCCTATTTGAGTGTTCAGCGGTTTAAGCATACACATAAAAGTCTTGGAGCTGCCTCTCTGTCTTTATCCTTATGCTTCTATTTGCTTTCAAGTTTGTGGTTTTTTGGATCCTATATTGGGTCCCATCCTATTAGAAGAGCCACACACAGGTAACCTGTTGACAGTTCGGTGTTATTTTTGCCTTAAGTATAGTTTCCAAAGATTATTGTGGTTTCTGTTTTCCTTTTACCCCTTTCCATGTTCCTTACATAAATAAATGTAATCTCTCCCTTTAGAGCTGGGGGTGCTTTCTTAGAGGTAAGTCCAGAACCTAAATCCAGAACCTACTTGGCTATTTCCTTCTATTAATTGTTTGAGACTTGTGAAAAAGACACGGTATTACTGGCTGTAAGGAGAATCATTATACATACCATTCCTAGTACAATGGAGCAGGATTTGGACTGCCAAGGTGATAATGAAATAAGAAGTGGGAGAGAAGAATAAACTCTATCCAGTCTTTTCAAAAATGTTGAATACCATTTATCAATTATGGGAATAGGTTCTGGCCAGGTAATTAAGCAACTACAACTATGCTAAATAATATGGCATTATATTTTCACTATCTTTAATAGTGTACTTCTCCATTATGCTAACAGAGCAAGTTTTGTCAATTTGAGGGAGGAGGGTAATTTGAATATTAGGGTTTAGGGATCCGAAACAGACTAGGATCAGTCTGTTTCTAGTCTGTGAAAACTATCAAAAATTCCACATGTATTCAGTCATGACTTAATTCCCTCTGATTATCTGCAAATTTAAAATGCATACAAAACTTGAATGTCTATGTATTTTCCCATAAAATACTGTTTTAATATATTTCCCCATAAACAAGCAATTTTTAAGCATCTTTTTGTACACGTATTTTGAGTCAGGGATAGTTCCATGCATGTAGGAAATGCAAATTAAGTCTGTTTGCTCAAAAATACAGACTGAACAAAATTCTTCACCATCTCTGTTTGATAAGCATACAGTGAAATTTATTTAATTAATAAAGCTGCTATAACATTGTGGCTAAAGAACTGAGTTGCCATTCAGGATTTCCCCAAATTTAATCTCACAATGGGAGCTTGGGCAAGCTAGTTTCAATCTCAGTCTCTCTCCTTCCTTCCTGCAATGTGGGGAATAATAATACTGACTTACCTTATAGCACTGTTATAAGAATTAGAACCCTCATCCCCAGAGGTCAGAGCTATGAGACTTTAAAAGTGTAATCTATCCAACCACAAGAGATGTCAAGCCCTAGGACAAACCAGAAAAAATGGGAGGGGGCTTTTTGTTATTTTTTTAAGGACCATTTTTGCTCCCCTCTCAAATTGGCAAAACTAAACAGGTTTGGATTATGAAATATTTTCTATTAGAATAAATAGAGAAAACACAGTATTTATATATTGCTATCTGGCCCTTACACTTCACAAATGCTTACTAAACTAAATAATGAGGTTTTTATGGAAAGATTAGAAATTCAATATTTCTAGAAATAATGATGCCATAGGGAAAACTTTTTTAAATCCTAAAATTCCCAGCACAGCTATTTCTTTCATTCCTTACTAAGAAAATACTTAATGAAAGTAAGTACTTTCCTTACTGAAAGTATTATTATATTGTAGTTATTTAAAGATGCTCCAAGTAACATTCAATTTCCCAATACCCCATACTTTATACAAAAGTATTGTGCATTCTTGACAGTTTGAGTTCTGTTCTATAAAGTCCTATGTTTCTAGGCTTATTCTGCTTAGATACTGTAGGAGTCAATTCATATTCTTCCAACCTAAGACCCACATAGGTTATCTCACTACTATCATCAAATGCAAGAGATCACCATGTTAGTTATGTTAACCATGTCAGCTTTTTTAAAAAATAAATTTGAGGCTTGAGTCTTCTTGCCTCAAATGATGTCATTACAGTTCTGAATTAAAACTCACCAGTAGGAAAGGCTGCCTCCGTTCTAACACCTTTTAATTGCTGCCAGAATAAACCTTCTCTTCCTAAAAGAAACTGAATAGCCTGGGTTTTTATGACACAGGCATGGGAATGACTCTCACACTATGGGCAATCTTTCAAAATGAACAAAAAAAGGTGCATTTACATTGTTTATGAAAGTGAATAAAACATCAATCTTCAAATAGGCTGGCATTAAATTAAATTAAATTAAGCCAATTAAATATGGTTGCTTACCATTCTTAAATCTTTTCCCAGCTAAATAACATCTCAATAGCTTTTCTTTCAGAACAGATTTTCTTAAGCATCACCCTAAAAACAGGAACAGGTTGAAAAATCTTCCTAAACTTCCTTATAAACAGTAGCAGATGCAGTACTCCAGCTTTCATCTGCCTCCAGTTCTTCCTGCTTCTTCTGCCTTCTAGGAAGGTTTGGAAGTTTCTACTTGAAGTTATTTCTGGTCAGACATAAAATAGGAACATGACCTATATTATGCCTAAGTTGTTTTGCTCATAATATTATAATATTTCATAAATTAAATGAAAAAGTATAGTTTATTCAGCCAATAATTACAAATGTGCAGGCAGCACAATCTAATGAGGATTCAAGCATTCTATGGAGGGCAGGAAGAGCATGGAGGCATCATCTGGCCAGGGTGACTTATTTTATATTGTTATTTCTTATATTTTAACCTAATGTTGTGAGCCTCCCCGAGGCTTCGGCGAATGGGGCGGCATAGAAATGTTTTAATAAAATAAATAAATAAATAAATCTCTACATTTCTCCCATGTTGTCTAAGTCCTGACTGCCTGAATCTTTTGCCCCCGAGCACAAGGAGAGAAGGCCGAGACCCCACCAGGATATCATGCACACTGGCAGCACCTGACCTCCTCCTTTCCCTGCCTCACCGCCTTCCTCACCCACACACCATTGCCTCAGAGCTGCAGCCAGAGTGGCTCTTTGCAAGCCCGCACTGAGACTGGCTTGGAGGTGGCTTGAGGGAGGCTGCTCTAGCTTCAGAGGTCAGAACCCACTTCCAGGGTCAGAGCTGGGTCTCCAAAATCTCTTATGACCACTAAACAGTAGCCACAGGAATACACCCTAACTGAATTTAAAAGATAATGTTATAAGCAAACCGAGTTATAATGTGTATTTTCAAAGGAGCCATCCTCAATCTGGTGCTCTCCAGATGTTTTGGGCTTTAACACCCACCTTTCCTGATCAGTGGCTATGCTTTAGCTCCATCGGGAAAGCACCAGGTTTGGGAGACATCCCAGTTTTTTAAAAATCCAATCTTAAGAAATACAATTAAAATCAGGAGATGCAGGGAGCCTAATAAGTACCAACTGAAGAGACTATAGACACCATGAACCCAAGATTATGTACGTATTAAATTTATACCCCAGCCTTTATTTTTATTTGAAACATTGATATGCCACAAGCACTCAAGGCGGCATGCACAATACTTCTCCTCCTGCTCTCAATCTTATCCCCACAACAACAGCTCTGTAAGGTAGGTTGGTCTGAGAGGGCTGACTGTGTGTCACTGGCCCTGAGTCACTCAGTTGGCTCTATGTCTGAGTGTGACTACAACCCAGATTGCCTGAGTCCCAGTCTTAACCCCTACCTCACACCAGCTTTGTATAATGCATGTGAAGTGCTCTGAATATTTAAGAGCATTATACGAATGTTATGTATTCTTGTTTAAAAATATAAAGCACTAAAAACAGCCATTTCACCACACCGATACCGATTCCAGGCTAAACAGATTGGCCTGAACTGAAGATAGACCAAGAATGTAGCTGTGCAAATCTGACATCAGAATCTACCTGCCACAGCCTGAAGTACAATATGCTCCACTTCTAGATTTCCAGGAAAGAATGCGTCAGAGTGTGAAGGAAGAAGAAACAGCTGAAAACTGAACTCATCAACTATTTGCTATTCGTCAAGAATTTGCTTTTTCCTTCCCATTAATTATTAAGTGGACATGGCTGAGTAAACTGCGTTCCGAGTTGGATTAGTAATGTGCACCATCAGACAGGAGCCATGTAATCTTGTCAAGAGGAAAAAAGTCGAATAGATATTACACACTTATCAGCAGATTGCTCAACTTCTGAGAAATCCCTTTACAGAAACACAAGCTGGTAATCCGGATGGTGAATATGCACTGAATCTTTCCAAGCTTGTGTTTTGTTTTTAGGCTGAGGCACGCAACATACAGTCAGCCTATAGTGCCATTTCCTGCAGCTTGGCTCTCTGAGACACACTGTTTGACAAGCACGACCCACCAAGCAAGATCACCACATCTGCCACAAACTCTGGCCTTCCTCTGTTCTGATTCAGTAACAGTCTCATCTTTTTCACCAAGATGGCATGAAGCAGGTCATGGCAAGGGTATTGTGTTTCTTTGTGATTTGTTGGGAATCCACCCAGTGCAGAGCCTTCAGTGTACATGCACCATCTTTGTGGAACGCTCATCCTATTGATGTCAGGCAGATGACACCATATTTTTCTTAGCAGCATCACTGAAGAAATAGAGCAAGTCAGAAGGGGCCTCCCGGGCCATCTAGTCTGACCCCCGGCTCCAGCCAGCTCCGCTCACGACATGTCCACCATGTGCATGTCCAGCCTATCTTTGAGGCCCCATCGGTGAGGGTGTTCCTATCTTCCTATCTTCGAGTCAGACATTTTATTTAAACAAGGCTTCCTTGATGTACTAGCCAAACTTGCACTGCTATAACTTTATTTTAAACATTTTAATTCTGTATTTTGATTCTTTTTTCTTTCATTGTTCACTACTCAGGTATCTTGTTAAATACAAAATAGTATATAAATCTTACAAATAAATTCCCAGTACAAGCATTATCCAGAGAATAGGACACAGGTTTCTACCACACAATCATGTTTTCTCGATCCTTGAGCCAGTGGGATACAATGGACAGAGTGTTGGCTTGGACATGGGGAAGCCTGGATAAACTCCTACTCAAATACAAAGCCCAAAGCAAGTCATCCTCTTTCAGAGAAATCTGCCTCACATAGTTTTACAGCTGAAGTGCTCCTCTGAGCTATCTAGTGCACGATGAGATGCAAGCTTCACATATACATTTAAAAAAATCATATTGGGATACAGGATCTGCTGCCTATGGCTCAAAGGAATGTATGACTACAGTGCTTTCCACAAAGTAATTACTCAAGACTAATTCACATCAGGTTGCATTTCATTTTACTTCACAGCATTTGGGAAAGCTTCATTCAGGTATTACAAGGAACACTGGTGAACTTTAATACTGTATCGCATCACGAGAAAGCAGTGTTTTTTGAGATATGAACATTTTACGTGCTGCCTGTGTTAGGATGCCATGGTAAACCAGGGTTAAGTGGGATAGGAAGAAGCCTAGGTGATCCTCTGTTGTACTCTCTCCTAGCTGGTGCAGCAGGAGTTTACAAGTTTCACTCCTACTTTTGCTTAATTCCATTTTAGTATGTCTTCCAGATCTTAAACTGTGGTTAATATATAGTTTGTTAAAACAAGGCAGCTTCATAACCCATTGTCAACAGTAACCACTGTTTGTTAAATTCAGAAAAAAAGCAAAAAGCTGTGGTTAACCAAAATAAAAAATAAAAGCTTCCAATTACATTCATGCAACCATGCCTTGGGAGGGTGTGGAAGAGGAAGAGTGCGTAAGCCCAGGGCTCACATAGGATTCTTACAAAGCCAGTATATGAACAGACTCTTGAAAAACATTGTTTTGAGGTGCTACAGGGCAATGTCAAAGTATCTGAGGTGTTTGAAATACAGTAGCTCATCTACATCTGCTGTGGTCATCAAGTAGAAGATATAATGTACATGCATGAACCAGCAGTCAAATCACTGGTCCACCTAACCTTCTACTGTCCCCTCTTAACTGGCAGTGATTCTGAAGGATCTGAAATAAAGCCATTTTTCACCTCTTGCCAACCAAGAACTTTTTAGCTGGAAATGTCAGGCATTGGACCTGGGATCCAGTGCAAATAAACTATGTTACTGAGCTACTGCCTGTCCCCAAAGCTACAGTCTCTGCTTTCCCTCTGACAAACCTGCAGCTGCAGAAGGAACTCATGGGCAGGTTCCACCTGGGAGGGTGGACAGAAAATCTTGCATAGTAAAAGACAAAGCTTTCCATCGAGTTAAAAACAAGTTTCTCAGCTTGAATGAATTGCTCCCTGTTGCAAAAGCAAACTCCCTTCTTCCCTCTGAAATTATGGCTGCTGTTAGCTTATTCATGATGAATGTACTCCTTGGCATCAACAGTGGCAGCTTTCCAATGCTAAGTGCTAATGCAAAATTAATATTACATCTCCTGCTGGGTGCAGTGTGCTGCATGCATAACCTCAGGCAGCTTGAAAAGCTCCATTGATTTTTATAATTGCTCTTCTCTTTTCAATGATATACTAAGTCACCTGACAAACTGCCCTGGTGGTTCAATGCACTCTTCTTTCCTCAAGAAAACTCTTTTTTTCTGCCATTGCACCTTGCTTTTCCCAATATGCCTTCTCATCAAACCTCTGCTATTGTCTGTTGCTCTCTCCCTTTAGGACTGTTTGGCATGAAAAACTGTTTTCTCCTCATGCAGAAGGCAAATCAGCATTTCTCTTAAAGTAGTGCCCCATTATAATTCTAGCGCTGGAATGCTAACAATTAAACCTCATGCAGGAAATGTGCAAGTGTTAGAGAAACACAAAAAAGTGTGTGTGGGGAGTGTGTGTGTGTGTGTGTGTGTGTGTGAGAGAGAGAGAGAGAGAGAGAGAGAGAGAGAGAGAGAGAGAGAAAGGCATGCTCTTGTAGAAGTGCTAATCCACCTGCTCTTCTCTTGCGCATTGAAGCTGCTCTCTCATTGAGAAAACAGTAAACATCACTCTTATCTCACCAAACCACACCACTCAAATCCAAAAAATGACTCCCAGATCTTATTAGGCAGACTCAATGCAGCAGCAAGACCCATAGCACACAGTCGAACAAAGAATCAAAGAAAGAAACAGCAATGGAACAAGAAGGGAAGTGCGAGGGTGGAGTGGTAAATAACAAGGTGGGCAAATGCAACAAAAGTACGAGCAAGAAAGTGGGAACTAACCCTTAAGAGTGCTAATACAGTGCTGCTTGTGCCCCACTGAGCTTACTGGCTACAGATTACAACTTGTCAAGTCTCTGACAATTCTCTTATTTTTGGAGTACCAAGAAGACCAAGAAATTCATCATGCATCTGGAGGCCACTAGTGGAGTTTTATTCAGTATGATGGCTCACAACTTGTCTGCTTAAAGAAGGGGTGGATAAGAAGCGTTCCATCCTTCTGTGTGTTCCCCTCTATCACCTTCCAAATTTACCAGGGAGGCACAAACCAAAAACCCCATCTGTTGCCAAAATTTGGTAGTAAAAGGCCTGTTATTGGTCGCTGTGCCACTGAATTTCAACAGCAAACTGAAATTTGTTTGTTTTATTCCCTCCTCACTGCCACTGGATGCAAGTAGTTGTTGGTAGGGGCATAGGGGTATCTAGAAATTTCCTGCCACTAGCTTAAGGGGAACACAAACTTTTACTTGATTCTTATCCAATATCAAGGCATGGGGCTGATGAGCAAGTCCCCAAAACTGACCAATATCAATATATTTTATCAATATACCCATACCAAAGACCATGAAGCCTTCAGTCCTTAACCACAGTGGAAGCAAAGCCTTAAGTCCATCGACCAACTCACTTTCAGGCCTTCTGCCCTTGTCCTTATTCTTCCCCCAGTGCCACCACCTTTCCTCCTCCTTTTGAATTCCATATTGCCAACATTTAAATGTGAGCTCCCTGTCTTTTGGGACTTATGCTATTCTGCAAGCAACACACACACACACAGTATAGCTCCATATACACAAAACAGGACACACGTCTTTTGCAAAAAGGTCACCATGCTGACTTGTGTCAAGCAAGCATCTCTTCATAGTCATTTTATGCCACCCTTGTTCTCTTGGGGATAAGCAAGACCAACGAGCACAACCTCTTTCTGTCCTTCAGCAAGAAGAGCTGCTTGCAAGAAACTCAATCTCGACACACCAGCAAGTTCCTTAAATGCAGGAAACAGACACTGACCTGCAGACAGGCAAGAACACAAGGGATATTGATCTTGCAAGGTCTTACAGCAATCTCAGCAGCAGAACACAAGATCAAGTGGAAGTTCATGGGCCACACTAACAGACTTGCCTCTGCTGAATTTTCTGGGGATCTCTACCAGTGGCTCCCCACAACAGCCTTTCCCAACTGGGTAACCTCCAGACATGTTGGACTGAGGATACTCAGAACTCTGCTGGCTAGGGGATTCTGGGAACTGTAGTCCAACCCTTTTAGAAGCCACCCAATTGGGGAGGGCATTCCTACAACAAACATCTCTCTTTTATTAACTCTTTTATTAACTTTATACAGAGTGGAAGAGGTGAATGGCAAGAGCCCTAGCAGCCTATCAATCAATGGATATTTCAAACCATGAGCCTTTTAAGCCTAGATCAGGGGTTGGCAACCTTTAACACTCAAAGAGCCATTTGGACCCATTTCCCACAGAAAACACTGGGAGCCGCAAGACCCTTTTGACATCTAAAATGAAGATAACACTGCATATATCGTTTTTCACCTTTATGCTTTGTATAAAAAAACTACAGTGTGTTGCATTTATGAAATCAATGAACTGCTACAGAGAAAACAATTTTTTATTTCTGCATGCAACAAAAACGTTTTGAACTAAAAAAAACAAGGAAGTAGATCTATATCTTCATTAAGATTTAACTGTAGCTCTTGTTCAGTCACTAAAAACTGTTATTTTTAATCTTACATTATAAACTAGTAGGACTCCTTTCATATATTTTGAATAGAACAGCTTTCTGCAGAGTCAAAGTCAGTGCTAAAGGGCTGCATGCATTAAACAGCAAACCCCATAAGTTCGTCAGCAGTAAAAGCAAATGAATCTACCCACGTACCATTAAATGTTCGGTTTTCTTCAGAAACTTTTCTTCAATTTATCCAATTTACTGCGGGGGTGGGGTGGAGGGGAAGCTCAGTAAATCGGTGTGGATCTGGGTCCCAGATCGGCTGTGCCCGAGATATAGGTGGGTTTAGTGACCGATTAGAAGATAAACAGTCAAGTGCTGTGAACTGAGACAGGTCCCAAGCGCAGCTTTTAACACTCAGATGAAGGAGATTACATTTGGACAATCTTTTCAGCAGGGTTGGAGTAACATGAGAGCCTGCAGGAAGCTTGTTCCACTCTTTCCCTGCACAATTGCTACAGAGGAATGTAGCAATTTACTTAACCAGCCTCAATCGCAGATCTGGGGCTGTGCCGGCGCGTGTTTTGAGTGATGGAGCTGCAGCAGAGGGATTCAAGAGCGACGTGCGGCTCTGGAGCCACGGGTTGCCGAACCCTGGCCTAGATGATCCATGTTGACAAAAATATAATCTGAACACAAGATTCTGAAATCCCACAGGCTTTATCTGTCTTGGAAAGTCTGCGGGTAGCCTTAAGCAGTTCCAGAACTCACCTCAAAAGAGCTTGTGTTCACAGCCATGTCAGTTAGAAAATGGAAAGGCAGCTGGGTCTAACAGTGGCTGCAAGGATAACGGAGTCTCCATGATGATGCCTTTGAGTTTGCATGATTTACTAAGGCCAGTGAGAAACTGCCCTGATGGCTGGGAGCAGCATCTCATTTTGAAGTCATCCTCTTATCAGCTATCAATTTCTCACCAGCAATTATGCACTGAGCTCCTGTAGGCCCAGCTGCTGTTCTGTTTCCTAACTGAAACATGTTCCAGCTTATCTTCACCCAAGACTTCTAAGGCACAAGCAGCTAGTAAGAGTGGCAACTTTATGACTAATATTCCTCCTATCCCCACCTCTGGCAGTTTATCCTGCATTTAGCTTCTCTTAAGACCAGTTCCCCTTCTATATAAATGCAGGGCAAGTGTCCGAATCTTCCTAAGAAACCTTTGCCTGGGTACCAATTTTAGAGTTAAGGTTGGGCAAATACATTTTCACCATAATGCTTCTGGGAATTAGAGAAAAGCTGAGCCGAGAAACACCTTACAGTAACATTTCATTAGAAGCCAGTGATTTCCAGCCCCAATTCAAGGTGCTTGTATTAATCCATTAAAGTCCTAAACAGTTTAGGGTTAGAATCTCCTCCCATACCAACCTGTTGAATCCTCAAGGTTTTCAAAAATCCTTCTCCAAGCATCCTACCAAATGAAGCAAAGCTCACAACTACTAAAGGAAGGACCTTTTCTATGGCAGCACTCACATGATGGCTTGCACTCTTCAAAGAAGCTTGCCTGGTGCCTATATAGTGACGTTTTTGGCAAGAGGTGAAGATTTTTTATTCTGCCGGGTTTTCAGCCGCACATCTTTAATGCACTTTTAGTTCCTGGTAATATTTTCCCTCTGTGCCAATTGTAGTTTACCTTTTAGAATCAAATTTATTCTTCTTTTGTGTTGATTTCACGCTGGCTTTTCATGTTTTTGTTGTATTAACATAGGTTTTAACATGTTTTGATATAGTACCATATGCATTAATGAGAGGGTGTGGATTGGGCAGCGCCATAGCACCAAAACCATGAAATCTGGGCACCTGAATCTTGGCATACATAGTAGGGAGAGCATAGAGGTGTGCAGTACCACCTTCAGTCACTAGGTGGCAGCCTGCCATGACCAGGGCAGTCCATGCAGTTTGGAACCAGGTGAGGTGGGGGGTGGAGGGCAGTGTTATGGCTACCACTTTCCCTCTCTCTGGAGGAAACCTCTCCTCAGGAAAATGGCTTAGCCAAATGCCCCCATCACTAAGGGAGCAACTGAAATGGGCCATGCTAGGGTCTGAGCCTATTGGTGCCAGCAGCCATGGTTTCACTAAGCAATATTATAATATATAACAGTGAAGCAGTGCTTGCATTCTATTAATAACTTTTGTAACATTTAGATGTTCAGTATAAAAATGATGCAAATAAATACATTTCTGGATGAAAACTTATTACAGCTTTGCAGTGTGGAAGCAGAAAACGAATGCCTAAATAGCAACATCAAGAGGGAGGGAGGGAGGGAAAGAAGAAAACATGCTAAATACCCTTCTATTCACAGGAAAAGCAGGTTGCTTACCTGTAACTGATGTTCTTCGAGTGGCCATCTGTGCAGTCACACATATGGGTACTGCGCCTGCGCAGTGCCTTTGGCCGGAAGATTGATAGCTAACGGTTTTTGGCGGGAAGCTCCGCTCAGAAGATGTATCTGCTGAGAAGATCCGCGTGCACGTTGTCTGTACCGGCCAGATGAACGGCTATCAGAGTAATGTGTCTCTGAATGCACCAGTCCCAAATTCTCATAGAAAGCCTGGCTAAGGTCGGTGACTTCGTCCCTCCTTGCTTGTTCAGATAAAAAACGGTCGCTATATTGTCCGAAGTTATCTGAACGATCCGATGATGAAGGAGGTCTTCGAAAGAACAAAGGGCTTTGAAGACTGCCAGCAGCTTTAGGAAGTTGATATGATTCGTGGATTCTAGACGAGTCCACGTTCCCTGGGTAGACAGGCCAGAGCATATCGCCCCCCATCCTAGGAGAGACGCGTCGGTACAGAGAGTTATCGAAGGAGGTCGCGCCCTGAAGGGGATTCCCATCACGAGATTGGTTTTTTTTTTTTTTTGATAGATCGAAGAAGAAATAACAAGAGAAAACTACACAGAAGCGGGAAACGAAGTAAGGGGAAAGTAGTATAAGGGCAATATATAAGGAGAGAACCAAGAATAGCAAAAGTGAAAGTCGAAAGCAGCACGAGGCACAGCGAACGGTGGTCACAAAGACTGAACAAAATGGCGGACGCTCTGCTCTTTATAGGCCACAACGGGGAGGGGGAGCGGAGCTTCCCGCCAAAAACCATTAGCTATCAATCTTCCGGCCAAAGGCACTGCGCATGTGTGATGCACAGAGGCCACGACGAAGAAGCAGGTAATACTGCCATTTGGCACAGTATGGGTAACACTGTAAATTAATCAGCAGAAGAAATCCAATCATATTGATTGTTCCCAAAGGACACACAGCCCGCCAAGAAGCAAAGGTGCCATTCAAAGTTACTCCATCAGCATCTGCCTCTGTCACTGCTACTCCCCTTCCCTCTCTGCCACTCCCTGCCAAAGGGTAATGCAACAGTTGGAAAGACTGGCATGTAAAAATGCTTATGGAGGCTTCAACTGTGGTACAAAGAGTCTTTCTGCTACTGCAGACAAGATAATAAAAAACAGTCCCTTCCTTCCAGTACATGCTGATGCTCAAAATAAAAATTTTGCAAGCCTTCCACATAGACCACAAATTTCAATGGCGAATCCCTTGCTTCTTCTGCTGAATTACAAACAATACACTGCAAATTGCGCAAGAAAATGACCTAGAAGTCTGACAGCTTTGCTTTAGCATAAAGATCTGTCACATCAACAGCTCAATACACTTTGTTACCTGCAACATCCATTCTAGTACTGGCTTCAGTCTTTTTGAAATCCTCTATGTCTGACTCCTCTTCTGCATTGGGTTCATGTACAAAAGGCTCTTTCAGAGTCTCTTCGACCTCATGCTGGGCTAGAGGACCTGCTTCCAGATGCACAAGCTTCCTTGGGATCTCCTTTTCCATCTTTTCCTCTTCTTCACTAGTTGTACTAGTAGCACCATGCCGTGACTTTAAGAAAGCAACTACACCGGGATCTGACAATAAAATCAAAATGGGAGCACAGATTGAGTCAGCAGTCCTCTTTGATGTACATTCACCTTTCCAGTTAAATATACCAACAGCGGCAATTCCAGCAAAGGCCTGGCCACCCAGCCGTCACGCAGAACAGCAACATATAACCTTTTTGACCGAAAGCCCCTCATCTGGTGCTGGCTGGGGGCACAAACACATGCACACCCTGCCCACAGCAATCTGCATATAAACGGGAGGGCAGCAGATAGAAGCCTCTCCCATCTCCCAGCAATTGTCACAGAGACTGCTGTTTCTCCACCCCTGCCAACCACAGGAACACATTGATCTCAGGAGTCAAGAACAACATTTTTTTAACTCCACAGCCCAGTCTGGCCATCAGGAAGCCACTGGGCTTCCACCAGCTTCAGAGGCTGCACAGAGTACAGCTAAGGGCTGCATGTGGCAGGCTGCACACCCCTGAGACAGAGTCTACTTTTCTGATTGCAAATGAAGGGCACAGGGCCACATTCATGTCTGATAAGTGTTCTGTCGCCCCCACCACCCCCTGCCAAAAAACAAAAGCAAGCAGCTACCTCTGGAAAATTCATGAGCCCTGAGGCTGCCTGAGCACCTCTGCTGTTGTCATGAAGCCAGCTGCATAAATTAAACATTGCAACAGGGGAATGATTTGGTGGTGACTTTGAAATTGCAATGAGAGATGTGCTTTAGGCACTGTTCTCTTTATTATTGTGTTGCAGAGCAAAACTTAACACAGCTAAAGGAAAAAGAATGAACAGGTGGTCTTCAGGTGTAACTTCTGAATGGATAAATATATGGATACCTAGGTTGCCTTTATGGAAGTTTATGCATATCTAAGAACTATGTATGTCTTGCTGCATACATATAATAATATACATATTTAGTGTTATGGTTTTCTTTAATTCTTATGCAGGAAAATTGGCCATTGTTCTCTTGTTTCCACTAGGTTTCTGCTTTTAAAATGACAGTGAATTTTGCTTAAAAACACAGGGCTTTAGAAAATCCAAATAAATAACTGAATAAAATACATAGATCTGAAGTTTATTCATGTATGCATTCAGCTAGGGAAAATCAGCTAGCAGTTTGTACCTAACTGAGCCAGCAACCGTTTCTGTTCCTCCAAGATCTGTTCCTCAGTCATGGATTGCAATTTCTCCACATTCTCCTTGTGGATGTTCAAGGCTTCCTGCTTACCAGCCAGGCCTCCAAGTCCCTCACCAGTCACAATAAGAGAGCACTGACTGTTTACAAGATTATCTAGAAATCAAAAGAGCCATAAACAACATTCATACATAATATACATGTCTAAATGGAAAGCAAACAAATCTAAGGGGAACACATGCTCCACAGTACGTGTCATCTCCTATGATGTTTGGAGACACATACAGTATGTAGAACTCATTTATCACAAACAATGGCTCAGGAACATGTAACACACCATGCAGCTCAACCCATTTCTATTTTTCCACAAATGATGGATCATCTATACAAGAAAGAAGTGCCACAGGACTAAAGCATAAGATCTACGGTCAGGAAAAATCTAAAGGTACTAGTTTGAAGAAAATATACCCCTCTTCCATCCTATAGCTTATAGCAGATATATGTGTGTGTGTGTGTGTGTGTGTGTGTGTGCGTGTATTATATTATATATATATATATATATATATATATATATATATAGAGAGAGAGAGAGAGAGAGAGAGAGAGAGAGAGAGAGAGAGAGAGCGAGTGAGCGAGCAAGTGAGCAAAGAGTACTTCTGCAGTAATAATATGAAGCCATGAACCACAAGGAATAATGTCTGTGCTATCTGCTGCACTTTGACTACAGAATTCAGGCCCCACACAAATGGAAACAGGGCTCAAGCTGCCTTGAGTGCCATCTCCTGACCAAAAGCTCAGACATAAATCAAATAACTAAATACTGGAAATTTACTTGATTGAAACAGAACTGGGGAACCTCAGAACAAAAATGATCAGAGCTACTGATCACAAAAGAGTTTTGACTTGCTGGGCTAATGCCTGAGGAGGAAGCTGTCTAGTAATTCAGTCCTGATTACTTCTGAGACTTCCCTGTCTTCCCTAACAAACATTTTTAAGGCTTCCAAAGGCCCACGGGTAATCAAGAGCCCCTGCTCCAGAGATGTCAACATTCACCTTCCCCTTCTGTCTGGAACTGTGCCTTCAAAGGTACAGAAGGCAGGGCAGCATCTGGAACTGTTCGTCCAGCGTCTGTCTGTTCAGCATCATCAACAGCACAAGATGCCTGAGCCAGTTCAGCTGCTCGCTTAGCAGCTATCTTCTGGGCAAAGATGCTTTTCCTTACATGAGTTGACTTTGCCTGCAGGAAGACAAGAAAACAATTAAACATTCCCCTATTCTTCTGAGTTTTCAACCTATTGTTTACTAACAGATAACTTATTCTCCAAGGGCTAATCCTTATGTAGCCCAAACAGCACAGAAGGAAGAAAATCATTAGCAATCTGGGGGAATCCAAAAAGGTTACAAAAGTATTAAAATTAAACAAAGTTTAGGAAAGTACATCCTAAGAGGACCCAAAACAGCCCAGTAAAGACTATGTATGCGCAGTGGCCACAGAAAGTTGAGTGCCTGTTGGATCAATAAAATAGAATATCCCGAAAAGTAACATGGCTAGCCGGCACCCTGAACAAAAGGATGTCACAGTGCAACATTTTATGGCAGATTCCTATTATAATAGCCTAAAACAGTTCATCAGTATTTCTACCAGCTGATCCTAGTGCATCAATAGCACTACTGAGATTTTTCTGTTATCTTCCACATGCATTTGTATGTGGTGATAAATGGTACAATCCTATGCATGCTTACTTGGAAGTAATTCCCCCTGTGCATAATGAGACTTACACCAAGTAAGCATGCTCAGGTTAGCACTAGCCTTAAGCAACTTTCCCCCATGCCTCTATTTGTAAAGATGGCTGTGTACCTGTAAAAGCATTCAATGAATCTTTCAATGTTATCCATATAAATGTACTGGATTCATTTCAACAATCCTTTCTCCATTACTTGGTATTAAGTGATTGGCATTTCAGTACACAAGTCACTAATTGCAAACAAAGTCTCAAATAAATTAAAATTAGCCTGTAAGGTGCTCTAAAGGCCAAGTGTACAGAAATGTCCAAAACATCCAGCATTGGATAATTTCACTTAAAAAGAATAACAGAGCCCACTCTCCCCTACAGATAATGGAAGTCACCGTTGAGCTGTTATATGTTAAAATAGAAAGTAGGGCAAAATGCACACACTTCTTTCCCAAATGCAGAGATATGCACCTGGTTATAGGTAAATTGAGACAAGTCTGTTGCACTCCAGTGCACGGAAGAACTCATTCCCTATGATTAATCCGTAAGTCTGCTTATCTGAATGTTTTGCATTTCTGTGCTTAAACAGACTTCACAGTCTTGGAAAGACCATTTCTGAAGATTTTTGGGACCAAAATAGAGCAAGAACTTCACAGTAATAAATTGGATTAATGTGCTTAACCAATGCCTTTTAAAAATTTGCATGGTATTTATTCTCAGGCTCTGACACACACACTTATTGACTATTGATAAGAAAGCCATGGAAAGAGCGTGACAGAAATGCACCTTCATGCTAGGGATTCATGCAGCCATGAGGGAAAGAACAAACCCTGCTATATCCAAGGTTGCACAACCAATACACACACAATTAACTGTGAAATAAGCTTGCACAGGCAGGGGAATTTCTGTGGAAGCAGCATAGCTTTCCTGTAGCAAGTGCTGAAACAGCTGATTCAGCACGCAAGCCTGTCTGCACAAATGGAAGGGCGCTTCTGGATTCTGCCTGAAGATTAAACAAAATAAAAACACAAAAAACACAATCTGACCATCAATATTTAAAATGACACAAGCCAATACCATGCACTGCTATGTTTATAGTAGGAAACCCCACAAAGCACTAGAAATTTTGTTTTTAGTCTTCGGAGGTTTGAGTCCATGGCTCTCAGGCTGTCCAAGTAGGTAAATGCTGCACACACAGACACACCCTCCTTATTGCATGTGCTGTTGTCTGAGCCACTGCCTCCTACTTCTCCAGCAGTGAGACTAATGAGAGTGACCTCTGAGCAGAAAGCATGTGCCAGGTTGGACTTGCCAAACAGAAACATAATGATAGGCCAGTGAGGCAAAGCCAAACCACAGATCAACAATGGGCAAAAGAAAACATTTATGAGCTGCTAAGAATAAAGTGTGAATTAGGGAGAAACGGAGGTAATCCAAACATGCAGTTAATCCTCCATAAAGAACTATGATAGTAAAAAGTAGTGGCCAATCATTAGAAATCTGCTCAGTGTATCATCCTAACAGATTTAAATGCATTATACATAAAGTAGACCCTTAGGACAGACTCCTTTTGGAGAGTCCCGAAAGACTGGCCCAGACTCTCTCTCAGGACAAGACACATAACAGCAAGTAGACAGTATTTGGCACTCTAGAAGTTTTAGCCCACTTCTTCTATCCACTACAGCCAGCACAGTCAATGGTGAAAGATCTGGGGAGTTACAGTCCAAAATATCTTAAAAACCCAAGTTACCTGCCCCTTACCTTACAGTTTACTAAGATAAAACAACACTCACTGCTCCTAAGAAAGGAAATTAGAACATTTTTCTTCAACACATTTGGAAATATGGAATATGTCCAAATATAGTATTGTTTCTTTTAAAAGAAATAAGCTCAGTGTTCTATAGCTATTATAAAAGATCAAGATGTATGAGATACAATGACATAATGGATTTATATTTAACTTTGCCTACAGATCTTACTAACAGAAAGAAAACACACTATTGAAAGCTCACTTGGGAAGGCCTGATTTAGGGCTCTTAAGCATTTTTAAAAGAACTTTCAAACCAAAAAGTACTTGTTTTAGTATGAATTCACAAGAAAATTGATCTTTTTTATTAATTTTTATTTTTTCTTAACATACACAAATACATAAAAAGTAAAATAGGAAAAATGTAAAAAACAAAACAAACTAAACTGAACAAATAAACAAAATAAACAAGATTGCCAAGGGAATTTTAAACAGATACAGCAGATATTACAACCCCCCAAACTGAATCTTTTTATCTTCCCATGCTTTATGAGTTTACCAAAAAGAAATCATTATTCTATACATCAACAGATGCTGCTTTCCTTTTTCTTTTCCTATCTCCCCTGAACTTCCATTAATCATGCTAAGCACAATAAAAATTCCATTTATCATTAAATTCTTCTTACAGTCTTCTATTTACATAGCTGGTTAGCTTTGCCATCACTGCACATTATGCTACTCTAAGTTCTCCATTCCTCAATAGTTGGGGGCTCCAAGAAAACTGATCTTTTATGGCATAATCTACTCAAAAGTAATTCCTAGTCATAGACATATCACTCAAAAGTCAATTGTAATCCTATGCAAACTCATCTGGAATTAAGCCTCACTGACCTTCTGAGCAGACATGCACAGGATTGTGCTGCTAAGATCAAATCATAAAATCTGGGGGAAGTCAATGGATCTAGGCAGTCTGGTTTCAAGAACCCATTGAGAACAAATGTGGTGTAGTGGTTAACAGCACAGAACTAGGATTCAGGAGATCTGGGTTTTAGTCTGCACTCAGCCATGGAGCACATTGGATGACCCTGGGTCAGTCACAGACTCTCAGCCCAACCTACCTCAAAGGGCTGTTGGGAGTATAAGATTGGGAGGAAGAGGAGAATTATGTAAGCCACCTTGAGTTCCTTGGGAAAAAAAAGTGGGATATAATTATAATGAATCAATAAGTTGAATGCTCCTTATTGCTAGTTCTGATTGTTAATCAGCCATCAAATTTTAATCCTCAATTAATGAGGATTAAAGTTATATAGTTAACTTATTAACTATATAAATGTATCACCTTCCACTTCTGAAGTCTCCTGTATGTGGTCCCCACATGCAGTAAAATGTTCATGGTCTCTTCTGTTGGTGAAGACCAGGCTCCCTGGTCTTTCTGATTTCTATTTTCTTTCTTCAGACTTTTCAACCAATTTTTTTTTAATTTGGAATGTTGGCACAGCACAAAGCAAAGAATGCCCTCCCACCCCATCTTGGTCTTGTGTTTCAGAGTTCAGCTCCCCCACTCAGGCTCATACTTTAGGTTGCTGAGCATGCCATTTTTCTTTCAATCTCACCATTTGCCTTCTAGAAAATGGGTTTTTTTATAGCTGCCCATGCTCAACATGACACCAATTTTGTGAATAAGCAAGCCTGCCCAACAGCAGCCATTTTGTAGGAGCATTCATGACACACACTCAAAAGCCCTAGTGTGCAACCCAAAATGGCAAGGGACACCAGCTCTATTTTAAAGCAATTTGAAGTGGTAAAACCCATCCTCTGCTTCATTGCTCCATCAGCTCCCTCTCCTGCACGTAGACATGAACAGAAAAGCACAGAAACACCATGCAACTCCAGACTACTTGCTGACTGCCCTACATTTATTTGAACATTTATCAACCAAAATAACACCATACACTCCTGTAGCTCAGGTCAGAATTGCAGTATCAGTGCAGTCCTAAGCATACTTACTCAGAACCAAGTTCTACAAGTATACAAGGTAAGCATGCAGAGGATTAGAGCATAGGAAACAAAAATCTGATTTAGCTTAGTTTCAGATCACTCATACATTTTGTATGGGTAGTATCCTACTCTGACCACATGCTTGCAAAATCTACCATTTTCACAATGAACAGCAGTGTCTCCAAAAGTACACTCAGAAATGCTCATTTCTGGAATAGGAGTGGTCAGCAGAGCTCAGAAAAGATCTGTTAACCCAACCCATGCATAAAGTAACAAAACCCTGTTGCACAAGCAATGGAGGCAGAATGGCCTTGTCGGCTACTGCCCTTTATCTCCTGCTTCCTCCTGGAGAAATAGGATCAAATGACTAAATCCCTCCCAACACAACACACTACCATGGCAAATATTATTTTTACCAATAGTTGTCAGGCCTGCAACCTCAAGTCCAGAAGAGTGGTTGTTACTCCTACTTTAAAACCCTTTTGCCAACCTAGAGAGGAAAACCTGGCCAAAACATTACTCAGCTCTCTTCCTCCTTCTGCCAGCCTTTGCCTCCTCCTCTGTCTCTCTCCACATTTGTCCTTGCTGAAGTTTCATTCAGGGCCATTCCTGCAGCTCCAGGCATTCAGTGGAACTGCAGAGCCTCACACCCATCCAGGCAAACAACCACTGACTAGCAGTGCATTCTGGAACCCCGCATGGTTCTGCCTGCCTGGGAAATACATCACCCACAACAGCAAAACTAACAGATGTTTTTTTTTGTTTTAAATTTAGCTCATTGTACCATTTGCTAAACCATCTGTGCAACTGCATCAGCAGCCCCAGCGCTTTCCTCTGACATTTTCTTGTTTAAAATGTTAACCTGATGTTTATCCATAAAATTGAACGGCGGCAGATTACATTAAAATCCAACACAGAACACAGAACTGATAATGAATTGAAATAGAAAGGTAGTGAGAAGGCTGGACAATAGGTATGTGCTTCTCTTACCTCTGCTTTTATTTCAGACCTGTGAAAAACTCTGGGAAATGGATCTCCCGTGAAGAGTGGAGCGGCCACACTGGCCATGCTTGTGTCACGTTCCTGCCATAGATAAGAGACAACGTTATTTAAGCATTTGTTTCAATAAAATATCGTGATCTAGCTTAGGCAACCAAAAAGCATTTGGACCTTTATGAGCCAAATTCAAGTTTTTCCTCAGCTAGGAAATGAAATGATGTTTATGCAAGCATTAGTATAATGCTAGGAGAAAGGCCTTTTCTGTAGCAACACCCTACTTATGGAATATGTTCCCCAAGGAGGCTTTCCTTCCAGCACCAAGTAAAGGCTTTCCTATCTAACAGGTGTTTTAGTGGTTGAATTGGTTTTAATATTGTTTTAGCATTATTGCTGCATGCTTTTGTGACTTTGCTTAGCAGATCTGCAGTTTTAATGGTTTTTTATTATTTTGTCATTTTTATTGTTCCTTTATTGCTTTTATTTGTTGCTTTTATTGTTCTTCCTGTTTTTACTGGAAGCCTCCCAGAGAGCTCTTTATATAGGGTGGCATATAAATATAACAAATAGATAATAAATAATGCTTACACAAGTCTCCTGCTCCCCTGGCTTCTTTAATGTCACTTTTTGCATTTGAGGAGATCATAGTGATTAAGTGAGGAGACTCCCATACTTTGCGCAGAAAGCTCAACAAACACAGATGAGCTACTGTCTGAGTCAGAAGAAGGTCCCAGGTTCAATCCCTACCATCACCACCTAGAAAGATGTCTTCTCAGTCCTACTGACGGAGGCCACTGCCGATCAAAACACTACTGCCATTGCTAGGTTAGACAAACCTGTCATCTAATTCAGAACAAAGTAGCTTCCTATATAACCAGTGCTCAGAAAGAAGCCTTCTTACATTCCACCTTCAGCAGTAACATGTATAGTAAGCAAGTACAAATTTGCTTTACATATAAGAACTGCATAATTTTGGGCTATTGGGAGTGTAATGTTTGGGTTACCATAGCAGCTAATTTGATTTTGTGGGTGTTATATGTACATCCATATGTATGTATGTATGTATGTATGTACATACACAGAGAGTGCCAGCTTTAATAGCCATCATTTACTACCACCAGATGTTTAATTGTTGCTAAAATTATTCCTACAAGCAGTACATACAATGATTTGGCTGAGGACTGCTGTGATGTGTTCATCACCATGATCCAACTGCTTCCCAGGATCCTCATCAAAATGGACACGGGCACTTCTTAACTTGGATTTCTTTGGAGGAGCTGGTGTCAGAGGTGGAAGCACATCAGGAAAGCCTTAAAAAGCCAAAACAAAACCCAAAAACAAAAATCAAAACAGAGAATTAGAAATATGCTGGTGCTTTTCTTCTTCCAAGGAAATAGATATGAAATTCTGGGTTGGACCCAATAATGTCATTCCACCAGTGGAAGGACAATCAGTGGCAGAACAGAATTCCCCTTCCCTGCAAGGCCCAAACCTGCTCCAGAGGACTGAGAGACCCTCCAGATCTGGGGGTAGGGATGGCACAGCAAGCAGCAGTGAAGAAGAGAGGATGCCGTAGTCCCAGTGCACAAATGAACTTCTGCTGGTGCAATGTTGAATCCACACCTAAAGCAGCTCCACTTAATAACTCTCATCTTGAATTGCTAAGAACACACACATTCCTGTTTTCTCTCTTGCCATGTGGCTTTACCTAGATAGCTACCTAGATTAAATGAACTGATTGCCAAAAAAATGTAGGAAAGATTCAACTGTGGTCATAAGAGGCATTGGATTTCTGTCTATTAGCAGCCCTACTCTTCAAAATCCAGGCTTATGTATGTTGAGAGCAAGCAGAAGTGCACTTGGACTACCCAAGCACATGTTTAGGGCCTCAGCATATATAACTGTATTTATGAAGAACCTCCCTGATTGCATTCTCACCTTCCACTGCATCTGCAATGCTGATGCAGGGGCAGTGGAGATGATACTACATAAAAGAGATGGCTAAGATCTTTCCCTTAGGTAAGAGCTTCAGCTTGCTGCTATGACCCAATGACAAAGTACATTTGAATTGTCCATTTGTACTAAACTATCAGTACAAAACAGGGTAATCAGAAATAAACTTACCATCCAACGCCACCACATCTCTGCTTTCTTGCAACGGGGGTCTTTCGTCATCACCCTCATTGGCCACATGCTCTCTTTTCTTGTTGGCTTTCTTTACAATCTTCACTGCTGGAGAAGATTTTGCTGCCAGGAACTGATCCTGGAATCTCAGCAAGTCTGCCTCTGATTCACCAGGCTTGGGCCTTGACAACATTATTTCTTTTTCACCCTCACTGACTTCCTTTGAAGAGTTTATGGTTCACCTGATGTAAAAGAAAGCAAATGAATTAGCAGTCCCTTACTTGGGAAGGTATGCTTTTGAAGAATATTTATCATTCTCAGCTTTCACACACTTCAAAGTATCCCCAAAGCCTCAAAGAATATCACTACCAATGCCTCATCTGGAGGAGCTAGAGAACTGCAGTCAACAGAACATTTATTTCTTTTATTACCTTTCTATATCACCCAATAACCAAAGGTGTCTGGGCAATTCACAAAAATCAAAACCCTGAAATACAACATGATAAAGCATAACAACGAGCCAAACAATTTGTGCTATGGTGTTGTGATAGTGTTAAAATATTAAAAATAAAGTAACAGCATGAAATCAAATAAAACCAACAGTGGGGCACAGATCTAAAAGTACAACAGTAAGACATTTAAAAATCAAACCTGAAGGGCTAAAAAAAAAAAAAAAAAAAAACCAGTGGAAGTAAAAGCATGTTTCAGTAAGCACACAGAGCGACAAGCCCTGCCTGGTTTAAAAAAAAAAAAAATCAGCAGGGCTTCCACAAGGGGAAGTCTTGTGTCATTAACCTACTGGAGTTCTTTGAGACTGTCAAAGGTGATCCAGCAGACATTGTTTACTTAAACTTCCAAATGCTTTTGACAAAGTCCCTCACCAGTCATGGAATGTGTGTGTTGGGGTGGGGGGTTGTTTTATGGATCACTAACTGGTAAAAGAACATAAGATACAGGGAGGGAATAAATGGCAGATTCTCCCAATGGAGAGATATCACCAGTGGAGTCCCACAGGGTTCTGTATTATGCTTTCAACATATTCATAAATGATCTGGAATTAGAAATGAGTAGTAAAGTCTTTTAGAGCGGCTGAAAAGTTACACTAAACTTTTTAGAGTAGTTAAAATCAAAAAGGATTCTGAGGAGCTCCAAAGGGACCTCTCCAAGTGGGGAGAATGGGCATCAAAATGGAAAATGCCATTCAATATAAGCAAGTGTAAAGTAATACATGTTGGAGCAAAGAATCCCAACTTCAAGTATACACTGATGGGATCTGAACTAGCAGTGACTGAGCAAGAAAGGGATCCTGGGGTAGTGGTAGACAGTTCAATGCAAATGTCAGCCAAGTACTCAGCTGCTGTGAAAGAGGCAAACTCCATGCTAGGCATAATGAGGAATAGGATGGAAAACAGAAATGCCAAGATCATTCTTCCTTATTTATTTAAACCATTTTTATGCCACCCCATTTGCAAAAAGCCTCGGGGAGGCTTACAACAATAATAAACAAACATAAATAAGCAATTTATATAATTAGAGTTAAAAATCCAGAAGAGTTAATTAGAGTTTAATTAGAGTTAAAAAATCTTGGCATATACCTAAAAATCCCATAAATACAATTCATAAGTTAACAATTAAAATAACTTTTAAATAAAAAGGTCTTGGCCTGGTGCCAAAAAACAAATAACAACGGCGCCAGGCAGACCTCTCTGGGGAGCACATTCCATAGGTGGGGCGCCACCACAGAGAAGGTCCTCCTCCGGGTATTCACCCTCCTAATATCTTTCACGGAGGGTTCCCGGAGAAGGGCCTCTGCTGCCAATCTCAAGGGGCGGGAGGGCATATATGGACGCAAGTGTTCCTTTAGATAACCAGATCTTATATAAATCTTTGCTGCAACCACACTTGGAAAAGTGTACAGTTCTGCTCGCCTTACCTGAAAAAGGACATTACTGAGCTGGAAAAAGTACAGAGAAGGACAACAAAAATAATCAGGCAGTAATGCAGTTCCCCTGTGAAGAGAAGCTACAACAACTTGGACTGTTTAGCTTAGAAAAAAGACAAGGGAGACAAGATAAGGTAAAGGTTTCTCCTTGATGTTAAGTCCAGTCATGCCTGACTCTAGGGGGCGGTGCTCATCTCCGTTTCCTGGCCGAGGGAGCCAGCGTTTGTCCGCAGACAGTCTCCGTGGTCATGTGGCCGGCACGACTAAACACCAAAGTGCACGGAACGCTTTTACCTGCCCACCGAAGTGGTACCTTTTTATCTACTTGCATTTGCATGCTTTCGAACTGCAAGGTTGGCAGGAGCTGGGATGGAGCAACGGGAACTCACTCCGTTGTGCAGATTCGAACCGGTGACCTTTCGATCAACCAGCCCAGCAGCACAGCAGTTTAAACCACTGTACCTACTTGTGCAAAAAGTAGAGAAGGAGACATTTTATTGTTTTACCTTTTATATGATCAATAATTGTTTTATTGTATTTATGTATGTTTCTACATTCTAGCAGAATCCAGAGAAACTTTGGGTTATGGGGCAGCACAAAAATGGAATTAAATAAATAATTTCCCCCTCTCTCATAACCCTCAAACCTGGATTCATCCATGAAGCTGACTGATGGGATGTTTAGAACTGATAAAAAGAACCACTTCTTCACAAAAGCATATAGTTAAACTATGAAATTCACTGCCATGGGAAATGGTGAAGGCCCTCAATCCGGGTGGCTTTAAAAGGGGACTGGGCAGATTCATGAGGGAGGTGGCTTTCAGTGGCTACTAGCCTTGCTGGCTCTATGCTACCTCCTTTATCAGAGGTGGTTTCTCTGAAAACACCAGTTGCTGAAAGCTTGGGCAGGTGGAAGTCTTGCACGCATCCTACTTGAGTGCAAGCAGGGGATCCTGTGGGCAACTAGTTTGTGACCAGGTGCATGGAGTTCTGGACTAGATGGATCTTGGATCTGATCCAACATGGCCTTGCTTATATTTGTCTTCAGCTTGTGCCAAGAGAGGTACCTCTTTGGGGAGGTCATTTAACAACTGTGTTGCCACCAGCAAAAAGGTCCACTCCTTACTCACTTACCTGCATCACCTAATTTGATGATAATCCCCAGAGCAGAATCTAAGGAAGTTTTCTTACGGTTTTGGCAAATATGTATGGGAGGTGACAATTCCTCAGGTAGCCCAGACCCACCCCATTTTCTGCACAGGTAAGGTGCCCTGCTTCTGCCCATTGGTAATTACAACAGTATGTAGAATAATGGCATTGCACATTCTTTATGAACAACAGGTATGTTCTGTTGTCAACAGGAAAAAATGAATTGCTATTGCTGGCAGAATTGCTATTTCAGGAAGGAGGGAGAGCACCCACACACCACGATCCACTTGCCTTTGATTTGACTGCTGCTTCTAAATTGTTCCTTCCTTTCTTCTGTATTTCACAGCACAAGCACTTTCCTCAGTTTATTTATGGAAATTTTAGCCTCAGCAGAAGTAGCAGTAAACAAGTTTCAATGAACTGGACAACTTTTGATATGTATAGTGGCACTATGGGGATTCAGAGATCAAGTGTTTGATGTCCTAGAGAAAATGGACTTCAAAAGACCACCACTGCACAAATTGCAGCAGCTCATAGATGTGGCAAACTGCTTACTTATAATCAAAGTTTCCTCTGTCCTTGTCTTCCCTTCAGATTAAAGTCATGTTGAGAAAGATTACAGGCTTTCTGAATTTATTCCAAATCTAAAGTTCTTTGCACTCCAATTTCTAGATGGGTAGCTTTGTTAGTCTACTGCAGCAAAGAGAATTTTGTGGTATCTTAGAAACTAACAGATTTATTATGACATAATAAATTTTCCATAAAACCTTAAAGCACTTAAAGACTCTGTTGTTTTATACTCCAAGTGCTCAATGAACATAATGGGTGCTCATTATGTTAGTGATGTGCTCTTGCAGCATAGAACACCGCAGAACCATCAGATAACCACAAGGTTCATCATTCTAACAGTTCAACTTTTAACAGCTGAAAATGAAGCTGTATAATTCTGTTAGCCTTCCAGAAATGTTACTAGAAGCTTTTTGAGAGGCATGGCAAAGAAAAGAAAAAATCTCTCTTCTTAGACTCAATCTAAGACCCAGCAGATGAACCAAATTACTATGGTCCAGCCCTGCACCACACCAGACCACCAATTCAGCTGCCATCCCAACCTCCTTCCAACATTGTCCTATTGTACCATGAGAGGGTGGATGGCTTTACACTGGGAAATAGTAACTTTACTGGTCTAAAATCACTCTAATAAGATTCATGGCCCAGTGGGAATTCAAAAACAAGTCATCTTAATTCTTGAGTCCACCCACTAATACAATATGCTGGATTTTCAGTCTATCCAGATACCTCACACCAGAAAGTTGTACAATTTGGCTTGTTTCTGTAAACCAGTTTTCTCCAACTTGCTGCCTCCACCCTCAGATATGGTGGTTTACAACTCCCAGCACCCCTGCTCCAACAGCTTGGAGGTACTCCTTGATCCAGAGCTGTCACTGGAGACCCAGGTGGCGGCAGCAGCAGCAAGGAGTGCTTTCCTACAGCTTCGGCTGGTCCACCAGCTGCATTCTTACTTGGATGAACACTGCCTAGCAACAGTGATACATGCTCTGGTAACCTCCTGGTTGGATTACTGTAATGCGGTCTACGTGGGGCTGCCCTTGAAACGGTTCAGATACTTCAACTGGTACAAAATCGAGCTGCCAGGCTGTTGATGGGGACCAGCCATTATTCTCATATAACACTGGTCCTCTACCAGCTCCACTGGCTTCCAGTTGAAGTTCAAGCCCAATTCAAGGTGCTGACCTATAAAGCCCTAAATGGCTTAGGACTGGGATACCTGAAGGAACATCTCCTTCTGTATACGCCCTCACGCCCCTTAAGATCTGTGGGAGAGGCCCTGCTCCAGGAACCCTCCCTGAAGGAGGTAAAAAGGACATCTACTTGGAGTAGGGCCTTCTCTGCAGTGGTACCCAGATTGTGGAATGCGTTCACCAGAGAGGTTTGCCTGGCACCAAGCCTATATTCTTTTCAGCACCAGGTCAAAACCTTTTTATTCAATCATTATTTTAAAAATTAACATTTTAACAGTTTCAAGTCACTTTTGATTTAATTTGTTTATTTTAGTGGTTATTTATTCTTGTATTATATTGCAATTGATTGTTTTAGTGCATTTTGATTTAAATATTGTAAGCTGTCCTGAGATGTCTCACATATAGGACGACATATAAAAGTTTTAAATAAACAAACAAACATAGCTGGAGGATACTAGTTTGGGGAAATCTGGTACAGACATTCCCAAAATAGAATGAAACCTGAAACAAAGGAAACTACTCCTACATTTTTCCAGCTCCCTTAGAGTAACTCCTTACACAACACTCTGCATTCACTATCTGGTCATTTATTCCTTCAAATATTTTTACTCCATCCTTCTCTTCCTTAATTTGTATTTTAATCTACCCTAGGATGCTTATTATAAGCTGCATCACAGAAATACTTTAAACAAACAAGTAAAATAAGAGTGTAAAGACAGACTACAAATCAGAGGACTGGGAACAAAATATAGACACAGAATTGCATTTTTTTATCACCTGTACTTTTAGAATACACAATAACAGCAGCCATATATTAGATATTCAAACCCAAATATCTTAAAGCACCAGATAACAAATCTGATGCAGGTATATACTATGATCTTACATAATAACCATCTTGTGATTCTTTGGAATAAATGACAGTATTAAAAAGTCTGAAATAAAATATTAATTCCAGGGTATAGAATATTCTGTGCAAATCCACTACCAATCTTTAGCTTACCAATGTGTATGTGTTCAGACTGCATTTTATAAGCTAGTCTGTATGTAGCCTGAAAAAGGTCAAGTAAAACACAATTTTGGCTAGAATTTCATCTGAAATAACCAACTTTAGTCAGGTGAAACACATCAGCCAAGTTTGGATTATGTGTCTTTCTCAACCACATGCTACCCTGTTCTACAAACTTCACTGCAGTGCTGAAAGCTCTGGCTTCTGCTAGCTCCAATTTCCACCGGTGTCACTACTGTGATATCACTCTATGGATGAGCAATGTTCTTTTCTGACAAACTGCCATACTAAAGTTGTATTAGGCTCTGAACACTCAGGCTCTAGGAAGCTTAAAATAATTGGTTGGGTTCTGTTTTTCTAGGATTTCATTTTTAATAAGTATTTTATTATAGCCACTTTCAGGACAATTTTTGGTAGAAAACTGGGAACTAAATGAAATAAATATTTTAAGGAACACATCATGTTCAAGTTTGTTACAAAGCAGGAATGTTCTAAGATTTCAGGGATAAAGTATATTACTAGCGAAAATTCAGCTTGTAACATACATAGTGTATGAAATAGATTCTTTACATGTTTATCCCAAACATTTCACCAAAGAAAACAAAAACTTCTATAAAGCAACATACAATGGAGTTTCATTAAGAAAAAAAAAATGACTCTAAGAACTTTGCTGAGCCCCCTTATGAGACTGCAAAATCCATCACAATTGTATAAATATTTGAATTTTATATTGTTCCTCTTCTGTATATAACAATAAATCCTTGAAATGCCAAGTGTTTCCAGAGTAGTGTGATATCGTTTTTCTTCTTTTGGATATTTTGCAAAAAGAAAATGGACAAAAGAAGCCATGGGAAAACATGGGATGGGATGGCCAATATAATTTTGTGAACACAGCAAGGTGATCACACAGTAAAAGCTATGCCTGAAAGTATTTTCATAGAAAACTTTCCATTCATTTATTTTACTAGAATTTAACAAGAAACTGATGCAATCTGCAAAGATTTCCAAAAACTTATTGATCCATTCAAAAACTCCACTTGCAGGTTTAGTTACACAAAACTCTAATAATTAAATGAGCCACAAGAGTATCAAATCTATTTCACTATAGTTCATTAAAGAGACAGAAACTTCCTAACTATCAGTATATACAGAAATACTTACACAGAAGTCTTATACTGCATAAGACTTCTGACATAAGACTTCTGTCTTTTGCTCCTATCATAATAGTTGCACTTTTTTTAAAGCGCGCGCGCGCACTATACTAAATTGATTTACCTTTTTTACAATTGGTTTTGCCCCAACATTGCTTTTTTTTGGTGGGGGGGGGGGCAACATAAGGTGCCGTTCAATGTAGAAAACAGTCCTATCACTCCCAGCATGCCTGGCTAGGGCAGGCTGGGAGTTGTAGGATTCCCCCCACCATAAGCCTCCATAAGAATTGTGCCCTCGTGCGCTGGGTTCTGTCCCAGCAGGTCTCGTCGCAGCCACCAGCCTTCCCCACGAGGGTGCCCCGGCCAGCTCGCGGGCTCCTGCTCGCTTATAGCCAGTCAGCCCTGCACAGGGAAGAACAGAATGGAGGGGACCGGGCTCGTGGCTGCTCCGAGGAGCGGTTTGCTGAAACTGCTCCTCAGAGCAGTAGTGCTGCGTGCCTCCAATACAATCCAGAGAGGCGAATCTAGGTAGTTAGGCGCTGATTGGGCGTTTGTCTTGCCCATATTCCCACACTGAACCTGCCATTAAGAAAGCAGACTGGAAAATGAAAATGCAGTGTAACGGCCGTTGTCGTTTAATTGTAAGGCTAATTTAAGGAACCTTTAGTGCTCGGTTTCTAAAAACTACCCCCCCCCCCGGGTCTCTGGGTTTTTTTGGGGGGGGGGATGCTCTCTGCACATGCTCAGAGACATATCTTCCTACTGCTGCCTAGTCCAATGCAACCCCTTGCTGCTACGGAAGCGGACCACCTTGCGGACGAGAAGCGGCTGCGGCAGTGCTTGGCGCCAACTGACCTGTGCTGCGCGAGCGGCTTCTACCATCCTTAAAGCAGCAGCTTCGCGGATCGGCCTAGCGGCGCTTGACGCACTCGCCTTGCCTTGCCTCGCCTTCCGCCACAGCCAGGATAGGGCGGTTTCTGGAGGCCCGGCTCCACCTTCGCGGCCATTTTGGATTCGGCGCGGCGACGGCTGGCTGCACAGAGAAGAGCGGCTGCGCGGGCGGGGTTGCTCTGGCGAGGCGGCGCGCGCAACCCGAACCTGAGCGCGCGCACTCCTGTTCGGCGGTGCTTCGTCCCGGCGGGCGTGCGTGGGATTTCCAGCTGCAATCCTGTTGCTGCTTACTTTGGGCCGACCCCTTGAATCCAGCATGTGAGGTTGCCGTGCAAGTCTGCGGTGTATGCCGGCTCTTTCCGCCTGTTGGATCTGATGTAGCTTTTCATCTTCCTGATAAAAAGCCATCTCAACCCCATGACTCCTACCTTTCTGATACATGCCTATTTTATTACATCTCGTTTCGGTCTGCTCCCCAATTACTACCGCTGAAGAAGGTTACTGGGAAATGGAGTGCCTCCTTTCCATGCATATCTTTGCCTGTTGAATACCGGTCTGTCGTAAAAGGGCACCATAATGGCTAGCATGTGTATTGTGGCATAAACGTCCACGGGCCAGAACCCACTTAAATAAATGCCTACTGCTTGCAGGAACAATCATAAAGAGGAAAAATATATAGCTTTCTATGAAAGGGAATATGTGTTTATGAAGGGGAGAACTGTACGTGTGTCATATGGCTATATGAAGCTAAATCTATCAAAATGTGTGTTCCACCTTATAGTAGCTGATGACATAAGCATAGCAAGAGCAATCACATAAATCTCTAAAGAGACACCAATTTCCTGTAAGTAACTACGAATCCCCAGTATTTACAAATCAGATCCTACACTTTCAAATTTGCTAATTCCAATTTAGAATCCCCCTTTCAACATTTTTGTTGGAATATATGACAATATTAAAGCCAACTACAGATTGTCCTGGAAGACTGAAATAGTCTTCCACTAGCCTGTGAACTTTGCAGTAAAATCGTGTGAGCCCTTTCAAGTGAAAAATGAGAGTGGGGGTAGAGAACTGTTCCATGTCAGATCAAGCCAATCCCATAGGCAAGAGATTTCAGTTTCTCCAGAATTCATATTTTTATCTGGCAGGCAAAACTATTTCTCACATTCTTATTCCTCCCTTAAATAGAGCTCAAGGCAATATCCATAGTTTTTAACCTCCACACATTTTTCCTTTATCACAACAGCCTAGGTAGAGAGAGAGCATGAGAATAACTGAGCTGAAGTCATGTAATGAATATCATAACTGAATGTGTTTTGAGCCTCCATTCTCTGGTCCTAGCCAGGCATCCTAACTGCTATAGTACTACTAAAGGTAAAGGTTTCCCCATGACATTAAAGTCCAGTCAGGTCTGATTCTTGGGGAAGGCGCTCATCTCCGTTTCCTAGCCGAGGGAGCCGGCGTTTGTCCGCAGACAGTTTCCATGGTCATGTGGCCGGCATGACTAAACACCGAAGTGCACGGAACGCTGTTACCTGCCCACCGAAGGGGTACCTTTTTATCTACTTGCATTTGCATGCTTTCAAACTGCAAGGTTGGCAGGAGCTGGGACAGAGTACGGGAGTGCACCCCGTCTGCGGATTCGAACTGTTGACCTTTCGATCAGCCAGCCTGCTACCTCTCAATCAGGGCCAACCCGAGACATGTTGCTACCTGAGATGCAGCTGTTAAATTCTGCTTTTCTGCCCTCCCACTGCCTCATCCTGCAACACAGAATACACAGCACCTAAAGCTAGCCATGTTGGCTTCTGAGGGTAGGATAAAATCCTACAAGCACCACTTTATCCTTCTGACAGTAAAAATGCAATAGTTAAAGAACTAACAATTTGCCGTTCTTTTCTAGCTCTCAGAATCCACTTTCTGAGGCAGCTGCCTCCATGGATGGATTAATCATTGGCCTAAGGGGGCTGCAACCTGAACTATCTCAGGGGGCCCACTACCTAGCCCAGGTTTGTTGGGTAGAAGTAAATAAAAACACATCTCTTGCTCTTGTACAACCTGAGATATTAGACAAATTTTTCAGGTATCATTCTATCCAATCACTTTGTGAGAAATGAACCTTGCAGTGGGCAGAATGCAATGAGGTGCTTATGCCTCCTCTGATTCTCTTGCATGTTGCTAATCCCCAGGGCTGTGCTGCCCACCACTCTTGATGTGAAGACTTAGCGCATCTGGGGCAACTGGAAAGGGGCAAAAGTGCTTGTTTCTGGAACAGGATAGCAGAGCTCCAACAACCTACCCCAACTGATATTCTGCTCATTTTGGGGCGTCCTTTGGGAAGTGCTAATTTTTTTGCAGAAGAGGTGGGCCCTGCTCGCATAATGGAATTGTTGGGACCCTCCACTAGTGACACAGAATCGCCAGGACACAGGACAGTCCGTGGGTGTGTAAGCATGCTGTTAGATTCTGCCCAGTCAGTGTAGCTAAAGTGTGGAGTCGTGTGTCTGACTGACATTTGATGAGAGCGATAAGTATAGAGTGACTACTTGTCTACAGACCATTCATTTTCAGTCCGTGGGTGGAGGGTTTCTAACCTTGTGGAATACTACTGTGGAAAACCCTTATGGAATACTGATTCTAGAAAACAAGAAATCCAGAATGTCAATGTTACTGTGATTGGGCAGCAGCATATTTATTTCAATTTACCTTAATAATAATTAAATATTCTAGTAATTCTGACCAATAATCCCAATAATCAAGTAATCTAGCCCAAATAACAAGTAGCTGGAATGATAGAAGTCTGTATACTTTGGCTCAAGTCATATTTCCTAATTCAGTTAGTGTTATTTTCCAGTTTGAAAAACAATCCAGTGGGAACACCTTTGCCTGACACTCAGGCAGTGTACACAGTATAGGGCTGGATGAACCTAGTCTGATCTGATACAAGTTAGCTTCTGATGTCCTATGACTTGTCTTTAGTACTTAATTTCCAAAAGAAGCCTCATGGCACAAACCTGCTTGGACATCACTCTTTTTGCACAAATGACATTTCCTGCAAACTGGTGTCAGATTGTGCGCACTCACTGATGATTTCACCCAGTATACCTCTAAGGTTATCTTCTTCATTGTTCCAAACAAGCCCCTAAATTGAGTTGCAAGGCAAGCAATCATGTGCCAGTAAGAGAACCTTGCTGAACTCTGGCTTCAGTTAAATCCTGCTTACGTTACAGGTACTTCTTCACAACAATGACTTCAGTTAGCTGGTCCAAGATCCTTGAATGATTCTAGTAATGTGTACTTCTGTAGAGGGATGGCAACATACCGCCCTTGGCCTCTTCCCGTGCTGTCTTCAAAGACTTACCCCACAATCTAGCTGGTCAGCTGAATTCCAGCTTGGAAATGCTGCTCCAGAACTGCTCTTCGCAGCACTAGGAAAGCTATCATGCTTGGGGATGGGGGAGAGGAAAGCTGCTCGTGATCCAGAATGATCCCGCTCCTGAGACTGCAGATTTCCCACACTTCTGTTGGATGACGAACTGTGATCTCTTCAGAGATCACATGACCCCTGGAACTCTGCAGGCAGGGAGAGGATATTTAAACCTTGCTCCCTGTACAAACTGATGTGTGTGTTGAGGGGAGGGTATGTGTGCATGTGTATCTATATGTGTCTGTACATGAGCATGGGGACATGCTGGCCCTGGATGCAGCCCTCAGAGCTGAAATGGTTGTGCACCCTTGAGAGGGTCAGAGATGGCATTAGGAAAAAGGTACCGGAACAGGAAAGCCAACATAAAATGAATGAGCCCATGTGCTTAGCAGACAAAGGGACAGCTGTGGCACCTCACCATCCCATTTGTCTGTCTGAACAGTCAGTTTAGAAACATTTGCAAGCTAGCAGCCTGACCTTGGGGCAAGGTCTCTTTGTGCCTGAGGACAACATCTGTACCAGCCCTGCCACCACTCAAGGTGTAGATATGACGTTAAGCAAGTAAGAAAGGTTGCTACACAACGGATTTTCATATGTGAACCAGTATGGTGTAGTGGTTAAGAGCATGGGACTGGGACTCAGACGATCTGGGTTCTAGTCCCCGCTCAGCCATGGAGCCAACTGGGTGACTTTGGGCCAGTCACAGACTCTCAGTCCAACCTACCTCACAGGGCTGTTGTTGCGGGGATAAGATGGAGGAGGAGAATGATGTGAGCTGCCTTGAGCCCTTTGAGGAAAAAGGCAGGATATAAATCGATAGATAGATAGATAGATAGATAGATAGATAGATAGATAGATAAATATGTTATGAACGTGGGCAGAAATTAAGAGATGAAAAGTATCAGCAAAATCTTCCATCAGCATTTATCACAGAGCTCATCAAAACATTAGAGCTATGCTGGGTCAGACCGAAGGCCTATCTAGTTCAGCATTCCATTCGCACCATGATCAACCATCTGTGGAAATTCCATATTTTAATCATACACTCGTGTGTGTCCTCAATCTCTCACTGTTAGCTTTGGAGGCTGCAGCAGGCAGTGTCAGCCAGTGCAGTTCTTTCCCTGCCAGCAGAGCCCCAGAGGAGAGAAAACTATCATAGGGACTGGTGCCGGGGCAGGAGGTGTTCTAGGCTGAGAAGGAGAAGGGCAGAGGCAACCTGCATCTCTGTGCTCCTCCTTCACTTTATCAGATGCCCAGCCATAACCTTCCGAATTTAGAAGGTTACAATCATAGTGTCACACCCTCAAACATTTTACTTTCAGCTCCAACAAAATCACTGAGTATCTTGACAAATTTTCTGGTACTATTTCACTTTATTTTGATACGGCATTTAGGTATATGTTTTTGCATCTTTTATTGTTTTGTAACTAATGTTGGGCAGATCAAGATATTTCTGGTCAGTGTCAGTTTCACATGTATTCAATCATATGTTCATTAAAATGCTCAAAAGTTCCCATTTAACGTATACATACTTCCTTCTCTGGTGATACATACTCATGAACTGCTAATTTTAAGCAATTCATCAAGATTTGAATTAGTTCAGATTTATTGATGAAGACATCTAAAAATAGTTTGTATCTCCTCTGGCATAGAACTGAAACTGAACCTGCACAAGTGCACACTTGAACTAATGTACATTTGCAAATAGGAATGAAATTCTCACCCATCTTTTAAAAAACCTCTAGTTCCATCACTGAGTGGATGTTAGAATGACAACTGCCTGACTATCCGCACAACGCAGATGGAGAGGATTTAACAACATTCATACATCTCCACTTGAAAGAAATAACAATTATTTCAAAAGCCCACTTGCAGGCTTACTTCTAATATTTTATTAATTAATGCCATAAGACCTTTGTTTTGTATTTCTGTGTGTATTTTATTGTTATTTTATTTTTAATTCATTATTGATTTTTATTGTGTTTTTATCTTGTAATTGTGAGCCGCCCAGATGTGCTGTGGCACAATTGGGCAGCATACAGATGTTTTAAATAAAATAGGTAGACATGTAAGTAGCCCTGGGAGGAGTGATTATTTCCTCTAGTTCATCCTCCTTTGCTTGCCACAGAGTTTCTGTGATCAGCCAAAGCACTCTGTGATCTCTGAATTCTGGGTTTTGGAGTGGTTAAAAAGTGATGATACGGTTTTATTGCCCTCAGTAATGTTATTACATGCCATGTTGGTAATGAAATATTTAAAAAGAAAAGTAACTGAACATTCCCTAGTCCCAGGATGCTGAAGCACATATTTACTGGAAACATGCAAACACAAAATAAAGTATACACAAACAAAGAGAGAGCGCTGTTTAGGAAGGATTCAGATAAATCTGAAGGAGCGGAGGGACAGCGCTAGGCCGGAGCAGATTCAGATAAATCCCAGACCTAGTACTATTGAATAACTGTTTCAGAAAGATGCAGGAAATGTCCAGATTGAAACATCAAAACTCCTGCACCTGTTTGTCTAAACTTTGACTCTCTTCCTCTATTCAGAAGCTGTTTAAATGCCTGAAAATTGCATCCAATTCCAATTCAGTTTCATCCAAATAGCAAAAATGTTACGTCGTTGGTTGTTGATTTCCAGTGGAATGCACAAAGCTTCAGATTTCTGAATCTGCCAAGCCCAATTAGGCAGCCTCTGATTCAGCCTGAGCCAAAGTGGGATATTTTCCCAATTGCCGAACTGAGGTCCAGACTGAATCTTGCAATCAGCACTCATCCCTGATAGAAATCCATAGGCATGTATTGCCTCAGTATTTGCCCGCCTCATGTCTTCATATGCAGACCCGACCACCCCATGTTGAGGGCTTGCCCCTGATCATTCCATTTTGGACCTAGGTGTTTAAAGATGCAGAAGAAATGATGACCCAAAACATAGAATTCCCTCCGCTCCTAACACTGGACCTAATATATTGGTCTTCATTGCATTTGAATTGTGGGTGGCAATCAAAATCCACTACGCAAGGAATTGCTTGCCTTCTTTTTGGGTGGTGGCGGAGGGGGGCGGTTACTAGAAATAGCTGTGGTTTAGAAAAAGGACTAATCAGAACTAATTCCACAACAGAAAAACAGGCTTAGGTTCATTGTTCTGGTGGGGAAAATAGCAAAACACATTAAAAACTCAACTTTGTGTCAAAGAAATATAATTTGATGGCATATGCAGCAAATTTATTGATGTTGCAAATAGAAATGAAAACATGATTCATCCTTCCATGACTCATGGGCTACTCTGGAAAAAATCTTTTTGGCTCTGATGTATATGACAGCAAGATCATATGATCTAGTATATTTTTGAGATTCTGAGCAAATGTGTAAGTGCAATGTATGTGTAAATCCATACATTAACTATAATTAAGTGCACCAAATCAATTGTTTTTTGTAATTGTGTTTATTTAAGAGAATAGAATCATAAAACATGGCAACAGATTGCTATAACTGTCAATTACTGTGATTGCTTTCTAGCCTTCACTGCAAGCCATGCAACCTTTTTGGTGTGAAAAATAATGCTGTACAAAACTTCTGAGAAATCATGCTGTACATAACTTCAAAGGGAAAACATTTATAGCAGCAGAGGCAAAAAGGCAGCAATGCTGTAATATTTTCTGACAGGGTACTATAAAGTGATATTATAAAGAGCTTCTCAACCAAAAGACTTCCTATCAAAGCTGTCAGTTCCCTGTATCCTTATTTCTCCCCTTGTTAATATTTTAGAACTAGTTTTAATCATATAGTCAAAGATACTATGTATAGTGCATAGTCTATCAATAAATCATGTCCACACATTCTTCGTATTTGTCCTATCATTTATACCTATCAACTCACTTATCTGAAATCTCTTAAATTAGCTACTTGTTTTCAATGCCCCTCTGACTTGTTTATGAGTCATCGGAGGTGAACTGTACTAGTGTTTACTTTAATAAGTGTTAAAACCTTGGTATAAAAATGGAAATCTTTCTCCTTTGGCCAGCAGATCATTTCAGTATCCTTTATCTGTAGTGGTTACATGCTTGGTCTGCAATGAATATAGATATAATCTATGCCCCAATTATGGGTTTTAGTGCTAATTATGGAGACACAAACAAGGCCAGTAGCCTGATAGGCTGGAGAGAACAGGGAAAATATCAGCCCTGATTGATGGTCATACATGGTTTGTCTATTTATTTATATTTCCATTTATATGCCACCAATTACTTTAAAAAGTCCCTAGGTCCCTAAAGTGCCTTTAGAATGCTGGTAGATGCAGTTGCATAGATGTTGTCCTGAAGACAAACTGAATTGTTTGTTCCCAGACCTTGCCTGTGCTTAAGATCTTCTGCTGAGGTCCTTCTCTGGGAGTCCTCTCTGAAAGAGGTTAGAGGAGTGGCTATCCAGGGAAGGGCCTTTTCTGTGGTAGCGCCCTGGCTCTGGAACCTGCTCCCCAGAGAGGTGCACCTGCTACCAATCCTTTGTTCCTTTTGGCACCAGATCAATACCGTTTTATTCACCTAGTATTTTAAAATTTGATGGTGTTTTTTTAAAGATAGGAATTTTCTTACATATTTTACATTGTATTTTAACTGTGCTGTTACTGTTGAGAGTCATCTTGAGACTTATTTTGGAATAGACAGGGTATCAGTAATTTAAATAAGCAAATGTAAAAAGCCTATCAAAAATTAAATTAAAATCGGGAGGCCAGGCCGCCTGGTGTGTGCCAAGAGCTATGGCAGGAAGCATAGTAGTGCCCATGTGAAGCATAAGGGTGACTTCAGCCCGACATTGCCACCACTCAGAATACCCCTCCAGAACAAAGCATTGTGGAGTGAATCCTGGCCCCAGAGAATGTGAAGCAGCACCTGCCCCAGAAGCAAAACCTAAAGCAAACAGCAGATTGGTGAAGGGAAATGTGATCTTTGGTGGCCTGCCTTAAGCAGCAAGTGCCAAGATATCTGGCGCTACTGCTGCAAATTCAAATAGCGATAAATACAGGCAAGACAACAGCACATAAAAACGATTAAAAGTCAGTGCTTCAAATACTTAAGACAGCAATAAATAATTTTAACATATGAGCATATATTCTTTGTATAATCTGTTTTGCTTGGTGCCTTTTAAAAAAAAAATCCAAGGCAGATAACATCAAAAATACTACCTGGGAAGAACAATCCATTTCTGGAGGTGACCACAGAAAACCCCCTCTCTTGTTTTATTCTGTGAAGATCCTCTTGGTATCAACTGATAATCCAAATCTGCATGTTGGTATAAGAGGAGACACTCCTTCGAGCCTTTTGAGAAAGGTAGGTTTAACTGGAACACCATCTTCAACCAGAGCTTTGGACTTGCTAACTATTAAATCCCTTTTAACTCTTAGATCCTATGGAAGTCAAGCAACTTAATACAGGTGCTTCCAAATATCTAGTCCTCAGCATTTGCAGCAAAGAGTTCAAGAGAAGGTAAAGCAAAAGGAATTGGCCACTCTCCAATTGTCAAGGGTGATGGAAAGTCAAAGATTTTAATACCTCGTTTGAATGACAGGGATAAAAAGTGATGTTGTCAGTTTCAGGTGAGATAAAGAGAATGATGAAACTCTAGGAGCATGGGGAGTTTTTAAGTTTTTAAGATGAGAACAAATCAGGAAGATAAGCTATGTTAACAGGCTGATTGACAAAGAATAAATCAGGAGTGAGAACACAGATCTGAAGTCCCAGATTCACTGTCACTCTTGCATTGGATTTTAGGGCTCATGTGAACTGGTCTAGATATTAAACCTTTTATTAAGCCAATGGCTAAGATCACACCCAAATTAAACCCTTGATAGTTTCTGTAGGCAACAAAACCCCTTTAACATGGAAGGAGAAGGTTGGTGTTGGACACAGTCAAATATATTCCACCTTGATTAGTTCTTTCCAGAAGAGATTTCAAGCAGATGTGAAGAAAAGGGACAAATGTGCCCATAACATCCAGATGATGGATTCCTGGTGGATGGAACTGTTCACATTTTTGTATTTAACATGAGGGTTTGTGTAACATATCAACTGAATGGGTGTTCATCAACAGGATCATAGCAAACATGGAAGGGAAATGTAACCCTTTCTCCCTGTCCCCAGCCAAACTGTTTCTTCTTGTTGGCACTTATTATATTATTGGTAGTTTGCTGTGATTAGTTACTGCCAACCACCTGAGTCATCTCCATTTTCCACAGGGTGACTTGGGCTTCAACAGAAGTACCATTCATATCAGCCAGATATTCCCACAGAGACCTCTGGAAACCATCTGGATCCTTCAGCCTCTGGGGACAGACCATCCTAATAGGAGCCCCAACCTTACAGAGGGAAAAGGGGCCAACAGTCTAAACCTCACCAGAAAGTGGTCAAACTATGTTGTTGTTGTTAGTCGTGAAGTCACATCTGACCCATCGCGACCCCATGGACAACATTCCTCCAGGCCTTCCTGTCCTCCAGCATCCCCCGGAGTCCACTTAATTTCACACCTACTGCTTCCGTGACTCCATCTAGCCACCTCATCCCTTCTTCTTTTGCTGTCAATTGTTGCCAGCATTAGGCTCTTCTCCAGGGAGTCCTTCCTTCTCATTAGGTGGCCAAAGTATTTGAGTTTCATCTTCACTATCTGACCTTCTAAAGAGTAGTCAGGGTTGATCTCCTCTAGGACTGACCGGTTTGATCGCCTTGTAGTCCAAGGGACTCGCAGGAGTCTCTGCCAGCACCACAATTCAAAGGCCTCAATTCTTTGGCACTCAGCCTTCCTTATGGTCCAACTTTCACAGCCATACATTGCAACTGGGAAAACCATAGCCTTGACTATACGCACTTCTGTTGGCAGGGTGATGTCTCTGCTTTTTAGTATGCTGTGTAGATTTGCCATAGCTCTCCTCCCCAGGAGCAAGCGTCTTTTAATTTCTTGGCTGCAGTCCCCATCTGCGGTGATCTTGGAGCCCAGGAAAATAAAATCTGCCACTACATCCATTACCTCCCCATCTATTTGCCAGGAAGTGAGAGGACCGGATGCCATGATCTTAGTTTTCTTAATGCTGAGTTTCAAGGTCAAACTATAACACTCCTTAATGGGGTTAAAGTTAACCTGACTCACCATCTTCCAGATCCATCCAAAAAAACAGGTCAGTGCCAGTTTCTGTACTGGGCCAATGACATGCTGAGGCAGTCCCATGGATGTCATGGTGACCATGAAGTCCTTCCTCCCTCCATGGAGGCAGAACTTGCACAGTTTCAGCAAGACCATAAAATGTAACGTGGAAGGTGCTGTTTTAATCTCTTGCCCTTTGAATGCACATGTCTGGGAAAAGTTAAGATGAAAGTAATTTGGGGCTGCTGACACTAAATCCTAGCTTGGGAACACTGCTTTGATCATCTAACCATGAACTAAAATTAAAAATGCAGGGAAGTGTTGTTATCATCATTTTAATCCCCTCTCCCTTAAAGTTGTCAGTTATACCCTTAAAATAGCTGCAGCAGATAATGGTCTGCCCAGCTTCTTACTGCTCTGAAGGCATCAGGACAGTTAATTCCACATCCTCATTTGCTGCTCGTGTGAAAAACCTCCTGACTGATGCTCAGCTATTAAGAGGTAAAATTAGCAGAGGGCAGCTGTGTGTGAGATGCCTGTACATAAAGCACTTATCACACATTTTGCATGAAATACATAATTAATGTGTGTTAGAAAAGGAAGAAAGGCTTAAGAGGAAATAGCGCTCTCCTAGGCAGCTAATGCCAGTGACATTGATCCCACACATTGATGGAAGCCCAGAATTAGCCTCTTAAACATGGATTTTCAAAACTCTTTTAGGAACTTACAGTCTGGGACAGCTTTCTATCCCTCGTGATTCTGTAGCCAACTTAAGTGAAAATGTAGGCCACTTTAACAACCTGTAGTACAAAACAGCATCAGATTCTTTAATTTTACTAGTTAGAAAAGCCAATTTTTGCACAATGGCTTATTGCATTTGGAATTCTTTTGTATTATATGTGTGTGTGTAGAATATAAAAACCAAGACATGTATGACTCTCTAAGGGAGGAGTCTTGAAGAAATGCAGGTGTTTTAAAATGTCCTCATATTGCACTTCAACCAATCCTCAAAGACTGCAGTTGACTGAAGAAAGTGGACCCCGTCTTTACACTGTTAACACAAGACATGCCTCTGGCAGACAAAGTAAGAAACTGAAAGCAACCTAGTTGTTGGCTGAGCTGCCCTGATATCACCAATACTCAAACTGGCATGACAGAAGGGCCATCATTTAATGTCCAAAGTCAACATGGTTGCATATGTTAGTTGTCACATATACATATGAATGTCATGGCCATTTTGACTGTACATGCTTAGTTCTGACAAGGGGCAGGAACAAGCTTTGGACATACTTTGAGCAGACTCATTGCATTTAACATAATTGTGACAATAGTAAGTTAAGTCCCATTGGTTTCAATGAATCTTCTCTGCGTATTCATATGCCTAGATTCAACCACAGATAGTTTGTGCCAATGCTGTTTTAGCTCATGCTTAGGCCAAAGATGGAGGCCTGTCGTACTTCACTGTGTATCACTTGCAATCCCACTGCAACACATCATTACCAAACGTCAGGAGTACGTAGCTTTGCTCATATTTGATTTTATTTCGTACTCATTTATCCTGCCTTTTTATCTTGCAAGCACACCCAGTCAACACAATCCTTGTCCTGCTGTCTCTTTTATCCTCACAACAACCTGATCAGGTAGGCTTGGTTGAGAATCAGTGACTTCCTAGCGCACTTCATGGCTGAGTGGGGACTAGAACCTGGGTGTCCCCAATCCCTGTCCAACACGCTAACCACTACCTCCCACTGGCTTTCATATAGCTGACTTTATGTCCTAAGGACACCAGCTGGGCACTCAGTAGACACTAACACTTAGGAACAGTTTATTTTCATCCATCCATAGAGCACTAACAATCACAGCATAGGAGGCTCATCTCTAGAAATGCCCACTTTCCATCCAGCTTGATACAATGCTGTGTCTGACAATGGCTGTTATAATGACTTTGCACCTAGATTATTTTACTAGTTTGCCTCAAGTTACGCAGTGGCATAGGATGTGACATTGTACAGCTGTTTGCCAAAGTAATGTGTCTCTAATGTCTCCTCAGTTCCACCTCAGCTCTCCCTCCCTCCCTTTCAGTAAAGTGCACCTTGAATAGCTGTGTTCAACTTCTGTAGAACCATAGAGTTGGACAAGACCTCGTGGGTCATCTAGTCTAATCCCCTGTGCAATGCAGCACCTGCAGTGCAGAGCACAACTACAGATTGTGTAGCACCCCTGAGAGATGGCCATCCAGTCTCTGCTTAAACATCTCTGATGAAGAAGAACTTGCCATATCCCAAGGAAGTGTGTTGCACTGTGAACAACTTGCAAAGTCAGGAATGTTTTCTAAGGCTCTGTCAAAATCTGCTTCCTGTTAAGATGTATTGTCTTAAATATGGTGCCCCAGACTGGACACAAGTCCCAAGCTGTGGCTGATGAGTGCAGAACAGAACCGTGCACTTCCCAGGATCTGGCCACTGTGCTTCTGTTAATGCTGCCTGAGTCTGCATTAACTCTTTTGCAGCCACATCGCAGTGCTGCCCCCTATTCATCTTGTGATTCAGTACGACACTTTGGTCCTTTGTGAAGGTTCTTCTGCCAAACCCAATATATACTTGTATACTTAGGGTAGAGCGGGGTTGTGGCTGCAGCACATTACCTTAATCTCTGCTGAATGTCATCATTCTGCTTTTGATCCAGCCTGCCAAGTTTATTATACATTTTGCGTCTGTCTGTTGTGGAACTAGGCCACCCAGGTTAGTGTCATTTGCAGGTTTGATAAGCTTCCTTTTTTGCATCCTCATTCAAGGCAGTGATAAAAATGTTGTGCAGCACAGAGCCAAGGACAGGGCCTTGTGGCAGTTCACTCAAACAGGTGCCACAGTTTGACACAGACAGTTAAGCAGTGCTCTTTGGGAATGGTTGCTCAAGCAGCTGTGGATCCACCTCATGGCAGTCCCTTCTGGCTCACAGTCTACCCTCTTGTCAACAAGGATATAAGGGCAGATCTTGTAAAAATGCTTTGCTGAAATTAAGAAATACCCTATTCATCGTATCCCTTCAATTACCAGAACGGTAACTCTACCAAAAAAGGAGATAAGTTATTTCTATCTTATGACTTATTCCTAAGAAACCCACAAGACTGCCTGTAGTATTGTAAAAAGGAGGAGGGAGATGTTGATAAAGAGTAGCCAGCAGGTCATACATGGTATGTCTTGGCTGGATCTCATTGTTCCTCAGCTTACCACCAGTACCGCTCACCTTTCTCTTGCCAGGGCTCTTTTCGCCATTGCAGTTAATCTCGGTCTTCCTTACGTCCCTTCCCGTTCTTTCTTGGATTGCTCCCTGTCTGCCATTAGTTTTCCTAAGAGTGGTCCTTATGTTGCTCAAAGAGCCCCCTAATTCAGGGTGCTACTTATGACCTGTAAGCCCACGACAGAATTTGTCCTGATGGGCATGTTCATTGACTTTTGCATGCCAGAAATGCCCTTTGGTTTTAAGTTTACCTATTGATGCAAGAAAGAGAGGAGATTTTGTATGCACTAATGTGCACACAAATGGCAACCCCACCACAAGCTCCACCCACCATCCATCACACAAAAGCACATGTCTCTTCTGAAAATTCAGTATGGGTGAAAAGCTATGAGACCAGCAGAGCTGTGCTGAGACCACAGAGGTTCCTGGTCAGCAGAAGAGACCTTCGTAAATGAGCACACTGAGCCGAGAATGTAGGCTGTGGACAGAGATGCTCTGCCCTCCTCACAAAAATGGAAGAAGTAGAGATGGGAGTTGGTGCTCTGAAATTAAATGGGACGGTCACACACAAAGGGGGAAAATGCACAATGATATTGGGGAGTGGAGAGAACATGGGCACTGCTTTCAACAACCATTTGGAAACTGACTTTATTCAATTGACCTTAATTGTTTAATAATAATTATAATATAATATATAATTAATTAATTATATTATATTATTGTTACTATTACTACTACTACTATGATTATTTGCAGGGGGGCATACATGATTTCCACCAGGAAGCAGGCGGAGGAAGGCAGGGATCCTTCATGGTCCCTTTGCTGAAATGTGTTCCTTACCGAAAGTTCTCAACCCTGGGATGGGATGCTGCGGTGGCAGGGCAGGTCAAGGGTAACATTCTTGCTCGGGTAGGATAAAGAAGCAGATGGGGAGAGAAGCGTTCCTGATGCCCGTGATCCCACACTGAGGAATGGGAAGCCTCCTTCCCCCAAGACAAAGCACCAACCGCAGGGAATGCCCCAGAGGAGCGGAGACCCCCGCGGAAGGCAAAGCCCTGCCCTTCTGCCAGGCTGGATCCGAAAGGTCTCTCGGAGCCCCCGGCTGTGTCCAGCCAGCGGCGTCCCCGCTCACCCCGTTCTCTCCATCCCCAGCTGGACCTGGGAAGAGGGCAGCGGGATTTCTGCGGCGCCAGTCGCGGGAAGGACTGGCGCGGCGCTCCCCGGAGATCTGCAGGGAGGAGCCGCAGAGGAGCCCTGCCGGCGACTCCCCTCCCCAGGGAAGGCCCGCCTGGGAGGGAGCGGGGCCGCGCACCCTTTCCTCCTCGTCTCGGGCAGCCGCAGGGATGCCAGACCGGGAGCAGCGGCGCGGGTGGAGGAGCTTCGAAGGCACAGCCGAAGTTGGCAGCCAACTAGTTCTCCACTGCGGAGTTGGGGACTGCAAAGGCTGAGGAGCGACTGCGAGGGGCAGCGGCGCGGCGGCGGCTGCCTGCACCTGCCCCGCCCCCGCCGCGACGGGGACCGGCGCTCCTCGCCGGCCCCCCCGGGGGCGTCCTCTCCGGTGCCTCCCCGCCGGCCCCCCGCGGCCCCCCGCCCCACCAAAGTTGAGGAGGAGCCGCAGTCTCTCCCGATCTGCCAGACAGGCGGTGCCAGCGCCGCGGGAACCCCCAGCCCCAGGTGCGGCGCCTTCTGCCCGCGGGTGGCTGCGAGGAGGCGCCCCGCCGCTCGCAGTACCGGGGCCGGGTTGGTTTGTTGATCGGCGCGGAGTTCTCCCCCTTCCGTGGCGCTGGCAAGCCGCGGGATTTCCCAGGACCATGGACAGCAAGCTGCCGGGGAAAGGCAGGGTCCGGTAGATTCCCGCCGGGGCCGGGGCCGGTGCAGCCCGCCTGCTCCTTCCTGGAAGGAGGAACTTTCCGATGGTTTGTTTGGCTGCTATTTGACATGCGAGGTGAGCAGCGAGATCTGTAATGGCAAAGGATGTCTTCGGAGGGAGAGCCAGAATCTGCCGCTGAAACAACTGCAAACACTCAAGAAGCAGCGGTAGCTACGGCTACAGATGCTGGACAGGAGGTGAGAAGCCAAGGGCAGATGCGGGGCTGCGCTGCTTGTTGTATATATGGAAAGCTGGGCCCGGCGTGGGGGTGGGGGGGAAGGTTTGTGTTACTGAGCTGCCTGGCTATAAGCAGACATGCAATCTATTATATGCATACATGCACTAGACGCACTGGAGACGTGGGGGCGGGAGATGGAGACTCATGCGTGTATTTTGGGATATGCACGTAACTCGCGATTGGCACAAGGGAAATGAACTAGATGCAAATCCGATCCTTGAGGTTTGGCTTCACCAAACTCGGGCAAAAATATGCAGGCCAGGGAAAGCAATCTTCGTGGAGGAGGGACCCATTTTCATTTCTCCAGGAAAATGCATTTGGGGATCTATTCAGATATGAGTATGTGTGTATGCGCGGGGGGGCGGGGAGAGAGAAGTTCTTATGTAGACCTTCTTTTCTTGCAGATTCTAGCTGGGGCAGTAACCAACCAACTGGAATTAATTGTCCAGCAATCCAGGGCAATAGAGCATAACCGCCCTTCCTAGAGAGGAGTAGGGAGCTCTCCAAGGTGCTGGAAACCTTGCCTTTGGACTAAGCATGGCATGTGCCCCCCATATTCTGTGTTCAGGGAGCTCTGAAGACAGAAGCTGGAGCCCCACTTCCTCAGTCCTTGTATGAAATCATCCAGCCTCATCCAGTGTTTCCGCAGAGGCACAAAACATAAAAGCAGGGAGAAGTCACTTCATCATAGGGCATACGGTGTTAATGGAGGGACTTCTCTCTTCTTTTTGTCATATAAGAGAGTCTGAATAAGTGCTCTGCTGGGGTCTGGGTGGCAATAATGCCACTGAATTTCCAAAGAACCCAAAGCAGAGAAAGCCTAATGTTCTGCAGTCTAGAGGACTGACCTCAGCAAATCATTGTTCTCCACCAGGGTCATAAAACACTCTGCAAAGATGTTTGCAAGCCTTTTTGTGGACTGTCAACCACCAAGCATGTCATGTGTGGGGTTAGTAGCTTATGCAATAGTTGTAATAATATTTTAAATAGCTACATAGTTACAATCAATCTTAAATTTGCAGTCTAAAAGGCTCAGATTCTGGTTCTACATGAAAATAAAACCAACTTGCAGAAAATACTTAAACCATTTATTCTACAAGAATTAAATAATTAAAACAGCAACAGTAAAGAGAAAAAACAAAGCATTATAAAAACAAACATGAGAAACCAAAAATGGGGAGGGGGAGAATCCAGTCAAAGTTAAGCATTTTTCTTTCCATTGATTTCTGACATTGCAATGTCAGTCATTTACCATGCACCTGCTAGGCACAGTTATGTCCCAGTAAGTCTTAGTCTTTAAGGTGACACAAGACTCTTGGTTGCTTTTGCTGCAATGGACTAATATGGCCAACCATCTGCAATTTGATTTCAGTTGAAAGTCCGTGAGTAACTCTCCCACTGAAATCAGAGAGACTTAAGCATGACTGACTTTCACTGGATCAAGTGCAATGTAAATATTTTAATTAATGTTATTGCTATGACATTTCTATCAAACACGACTTTCGTGAGATAGGGAATGTGCCTCAAATTAAATATGTGAGTTTATGTTTCACCAGCCAACAAACTATTATGATGACATAACACATGCTTTTTGTTCAGTTAGTGAAAATTATTGTACACAGTCATCTGCCTTTTTGAATTGGTAAATAGTAGCTCTTTCACACAGACTTAAATGAGCTACTGCATTTCTTCCAAACAGGTCCCCTCTCTGTGGTGTCTTAATGGGGCTACTGCATGATACCTCACACATCATTCATCATTTATGTACATCCAACTGATGCACATCCAACTAATTCAGGACATTGATTAATATGAACAGGTGTCCTTGGATGAACAGCAATACTTGGAACTGCCATTTACCCCATGCAGAGCATTTTTATGTAACACAGTGGATATCCTCTCCTGAAGAATATTACTCAAGTAGCAAGTCAAGGACTATATAGTTCTAAGACGAAGGTTCTTAATAAGCTAGGGAAAAATAATAATCGTAAAGAAAAACACTTTTACAGTGCAGGCCTATATGTGACTACTCACAAGTAAGACCCACTAAACTGAACACCGCCTGCTCCCAGGGAAGTGTATACTGCAGCCTCATTCACAGGAAATGGGACGTAGTCCTGCATGCTTTTGATTTCCTGTCCAGAACTACATTCAATTCTGCTAAGTTACTGCTTGTAAATTATGAACTTTTAAAAAGCTAACACAGTTCAAAGATTAGCAGAGAGAGGTGCAGGGACCAGCTTGCACCTGGAGCCTGCACCCCAGAGTGCTCGTTGGTCTCCTGGGGTTCCTTTTGGCACATCTGGCAAGTGGGACCGAGTGTCTGCAGCATCTGACAAAAGCTGCTTTCAGGTGAGTGCCAGCTGACAGCTCAGGTGGACCAGGGTGTTGTTCTAGAGCCAGTAGCTCCAAAGTGGGTCCCGTGGATACCTCTCTTGGTGCCTGCTAAGTTCCTCCTCCTCGTGATTTTTATTTATATCTTAAAACTCTCTAATTGAGAAGCTGGCACGTGCAGAGCAAATTGCTGCCCTCCAGTGCTACCCTTATTTGAATGAACTGAATTCAAAAGAGCAGTTTGGTGTTGATAGTTCATACGCTACTTCTGTCTACTGGGCTTCTAGCTTTTCTTTTAGTCTGACAAGTTTGCCTTCCAGAAAATACATGTTTTGTGACCAGCAATGCACACCATTGTAGCCGCTGTACAAGAAAACCTCCAGGCCTCCATTTTGTAAGAATACCCCTGGCACCCTCTCAACTTTCTAAATGTGCCCAGCAACACAAGAAAGGCCAGGAACTCCTGGTTTGGAGGTCCGAGTGTGACAACAGTTTCTGTTCCTCAACAGGTGTTCCCTAGAACTGGTGCTTCAGCCAGGTTATCTGAGACTTTCAGTATCTCTTCATCCTTCTTTGTACCAGAGCCTGTTCTGCACATATTCGCCTCCTTGCCTGGGTCATGGGCCTGGCTTAATGAGTGGGGCCATAACAGGCTAGGTGTTCCATGGTCTACCTATGTTCATTTGGCCATGGTGTAGATGCCCATGTGGATGAATCTCCCCACTGAGATCAGCCTCCCCGCTCATCCCCAGGGTGGAGGGTTTCCTCCGACAACTTAAGATACGTGTATTTTGCTAGGTACTTGCTGTCTGCTAGCACTGCCAGTGATACCAGTTATTTTGATAGTTATTTTAATGCAAAATTGCTGTTTTATCATTTCTGTTGCTTTATTGCTTGTAGTTTCATGCCCATTCATCATGTTTTTACATTGTAAATCAGTGCATTAAAAATGAAAAACAATACAGGAATATTTAAAGAGAAATAAATGAATAAGCTCCCAGTATTTCATTGGGATTGTTACCCAGTAGATCCTGCATGCAGACCCTGCAGCGTTCTGACTGCAGCTCCTTGTCTATCCTGGAAGACCCCAAGGTGCTAGAAATGTTTTGCAAGCAAGCAGTGCAGTCAAAAGTCATTAAAACAAACAGAACAAAGCCACTCCTGAGCAGAAGCAGAAGCTCTGCCCACAGCTCTTTGCATCCTGTTACTTACTTCTGCCTGCAGAATGAAGTGGCTGCAGTCCAGCAGTGTTTTTAAAATGCTTCTTTTGTTTTAATATAAATATGGAAGCTGCACAATATAATTAGTTGATCTTTTCAGATGAGAAAGAGCTAGTGTCAATGTTCCAAAGACAGATATTATTGAAATCTGCCCCCTGGGGCAAGAGCATAAGCACAATGCTGCAGATATATAAACGGAAGTTTTAAATTAGCTTAGGCTGTCTCCTCCTGCCAATACTGAGACTTCATTCAGGCATACTGCCTACCGTATAAAAAGCACAGAAGTATTGCCTGGGAGTTCAACATCTAAAAAATCCGACCACCAATTTGAAGAGTCAGCAAAAAGGCTGCATAATACCTAAACAGCTCTCCCCGAGTATTTTTGCATGGTCCGACCATGTTCAAAATAATTTGTCTTGCTTTCTCCAGCCTGGTATCCTCTGGATGCATCATACTCCAACTCCTATGTTGACTGGGGCGAGTGGGAAGTGTCGTTCAATGCTTCTGAATGGCACCAGGTTGGAGAAGGCTGAATTTATTAATTTCTTGGGGATTGTTAGTGTTTCAGTTTAATTCTATTATGCCTTAAATGTAGCTAGTCTGCCCTAAACATTTCACTTTCAGAGTTTTCCACATGGTATTGGAAAATCCAATGGTAAGATCAATACTAGGAACAAGATCCATTTGCACCACAGCTTGGGCATTCATTTGCTTATCCTCCATTCGAAGGCCAGATGTATTGCAATCCCAGAAATGAGAAAAGAAACCCTATTTCCCTAAACTGTGCCTTCCAGAGTTTTTGGATTTCAATTCCCATCAGCCTCAGCCAGCCAGGCTAATTGTCAGAAATTCTGGGAGTCATATTCCAAAGCACTGGGAGAGCACCAAATTGTGGAAGACTATCCTAAAGGTCTCCTATTCCCAGGATAGGCAACATGGTGCTCACAAGCCGCTCACCTGATGCCAGCCAAGGTGCTTGTCCTATCCCAGAATTAATCTATTAGCTTTGTGCATGCAGTCAGCTCAGACCTCCAGCAAGAGCATGTTGTCCCTCCCCAGGCTGCCCACTGGACATGAAAGAAAGAATGATGAGAGAGATAAAAAGAGTGGCAGGGGGAGAAAAGGTGTGAGGCACCTGCTCTGGGCTCTGTTCCCACCCACCACTGGCTTGTCCCCGCTCATGACTAGCCTGTGTGGGGAGAGGATTCCATTCAATGACCATGTGCTGGTTTGTTTTCTTCAATCTCTGAGACTGAGGCTGGGAGGTCATGGCTTGCTTAACACCATGCAATGAGTGCCTACGTACAGGGCAGTCCTACAGCCACTTACCTGGGAGTGAGCTTCATTGAATTCAATGGCACATTTCTGAGTGGCCGTGTATAGGATAGCCATAGACCACCATCTGCCCCAGAGGTAGCTGCACTCAGGCCCTCTGGTTTCTGTGGGCCTTACTGAGCGTTCATATATTTGCTTTGTCAGGAAGTCACATTTGGCTACAGCTCCTTCCCTGTGAAGCAGATCTTCAGTGCAGCCGCCTCTCATGTGAGGGCCTTATCTCCCATCACTGCAATTTCACACCTGGCTTGATGAAATCCGATGGAGTCCATGCAGCAGCAAACCTGCTTTGCTTACTAGCAACTTGCTGAGGACTTTGGAGAGGGAAGAATTAGGGAGAAGTGGGGGTGGGGAGAACCAATTCTTTAAAGGTCCTGACTGCGATCCCTGCACAGCACTGAGATGCAGGTTTTTCTGCAGTCGTCCACAATGACCAACAAGGACCAAAAATCCCAGGTACGTTTAGCCAGGCTGGGCAACAATGAGAGTTGTGGGCATTTTTTCTGCCTGAACATGCCTAAGATTGCACCCTAAAACCGAGTGAGTTAGAAAAGTTTCAGCTCTTCACACAGCGTCTTGTCATGATGTTGCAAACTTTAATGAAAGAGAAAGATTTTATTTGCCATGAATCTTCCCCAGCCTTCCCCCAAGGAGTGCAAAGTAGAGTAAGTGGATTTCCCCCCAGCTTTTTGCCTCATAAAAATATTTATTTTTATTTTCCAATTTATTTTCCTACAAAGGGCTCAAGGCAGCACACATCATTCTCCTCTCCATCTTATCCCCACAACAACAACCCTGTGAGGTAGGTTGGGCTGAGAGTCTGTGACTGGCCCAGAGTCACCCAGTTGGCTCCATGGCTGAGCGGGGACTAGAACCCAGATCATCTGAGTCCCAGTCGCATGCTCTTAACCACTGCACCATACTGGCTCTCACAAATACTGTGTGATAGGTTAGATTCAGGAACAGCAACTTGCTTAAGACAAGCCAGTCTCTTTCATGACTTAAAGTGCTTCCTTCTCTACATCCAACATGCTCCACCAGGAGGCTCCAACCTTAGTCTCATGGGTGGAATCTGGCCTGTATGAAGTCCCATCTGGCCCTCCTGCATTCAGTGGCCAGTTTCCCTAAACCACCAATGGTTTCATGGCTTCCCAGCTTTTGTGCAGTTTTTTCTATCCATTCCAAAAGGTTGAACTTTTTCTCCTAAACTTGAGTTGCGGGCAGTAAGAGCTTTAAGCAAAAATACCAGTGTCTTTGAATATTTTTTGTATAATGGCTCCACTCGTTTTGCCTTTGGCCCTGCCCTCTACTGGAGTAAAGCTTCTTTGAAATTTGAATTTGATAGTGAATTTGGCTCTCAGGCTGAAAGATGTTCAGCATCCCTGTACTGTACCACACTGGTTCCCATAGTGTGCGCCAAAAATTTGGGCCATTCTGATAGAAACTTGCTTTCCTGGTCTTCCTGTCTGGATGAAATGGAACCAGATGTGTTGCTGAACAGAGAGTTGATAAGGCAAAACAAACAAGAACTTAATGTTCACAATAAAAAGGTGGGTATGAAATAGCCACAGACCTCTCAGAAATAAACAAATGCATTTATTCTATAAAGCAGCAAGGCACAGAGTGTGTGCATTTTATGTCTTCCTCTCTCTGCCTGTCTGTCTCTCTGTCTTCCTTCTTTCTTTCATGCATTCTTAGATCAAAGGCAAAAACATTTCTGTCTGATATTTGAAATGACAGCTCACAGAAGAATTGGTTGCCTAATGATCACTAAAAGCTTGTCCAGCAGCAAAGAGCAGCTTGTGGACACGCCCAGGGACAAGCAAAACTATAGTCTTTGTCCTTGTGCGATGGGAAAAAATCCTGCCTCAGGCTTTTTATTTCCCTAATTGTGGTGATTCACAGCTTCATTTTTAGGTGCATTGGTCCACCCCCAAGACCTGGCAAAACGGTGCTCATCAGCATCAGCGGCAAATCCTAGATTATGGACGAAGAAGCGCAGTTGATACCAACTCCTCATGAGTCTGAGGAAGTCAATTGTGAGCTGCCCTGTGGACTCTATGGCAAGACAGCCTTTCCTAACCTTGTGCCTTCCAGATATTTGGGGCAAGAATTCCCATTTCGCAAGCACAAGCCATGCTGATGGGAGTTGTACTCCAAAACATCTGGAGGGCACAAGGTTGGGGAAGGCTGTGGCACAGAATGGAATGTACCTTGTTTGTTTTCCAGAGAAACCCAAAGCCCAGAATTCTAAACTTCTGTAAACCAAAGGGCTTGCTGGGGAAGCGGGACTGTGTCTCTTTCCAGGGCTGCTCAGAGTGTTCTTGGAGCCTAGGCAGATGTTGGGGGCCTTCCTGTGACCCCTAGAAGAACCCATGTGGCAGGGGACAGTGCTCATATAAACCTCTAAATGAGGTATTACTTGTGTGCTTGCGATCCCTCATTCATGGAAGCGTGTGAGACTTTTCATGAAGTGGTCATCCTCCAGGGACTCTCCTGACCTTCCAATCAATCTCACATTCAATTTAAGAACAAGGACATTTTTGTATTTTCCTGCTTGCTACAGAAGACTAATGTATTTGCACAATTCCATCTTTACCACAGCACCATTTTGTGTTGTGTAATGGAACTTACGGAAAGGCAGAGAGGAACACTGGGGTGTGTGGAAGCTTGTGTGAAGGAAATGCCAATCTTCCTGTAAAGAAAACGCAGTCTTGGAAAAGTCTAACGCAGTCTTGGAAAAGTGCTGGGTTAGATGCCACATAGAGAAGGGGTCAGGGGTCCACCCAGGTAGGGTTGCCTTGCTTTGAATGATCCCAGGGCTAATTGTACCAATTATTCCCCTACCCCATCTGGAGAGTCCTGCTCATATCAAATGCCTGTTAAGGGATTACACATCTGTATCGTGTGCCAAATTTTTGTCCCTTCACACCTTCAAGGCAACAGATCATTTCTTTGCAAAACCCCCTTCTTTATTCACCAAAGGATACGCAATCATCACAGAATGTATCTCTGGGCATACAGAGCAGTTCATTGAACCCAACAACTCCCAGGAACCCTCCTTTTGGTATGCCTGGGCCCAGTCCCTTCTGAAGGACCCATTTGGAAGTGCTCCTGCCTCTTTTCTATACGACTATCTTCTAGCGTAATAGAGAAAGGGTTGGCTAGAACACTTCTTACTGGTGTACTCGTTTTCCACCTGCAGGGAACTTCTCATATAAGGAGCAGTGAAATGGTGTTGTTCACCTGCAGTAAGAAGTAGTACAGTCCTCCCAGTATCCCCAGGATTCTTCCCCTTTATTCTGCAGTGTGTGCAGATGAGATAGAGAGAGATTACGCTCAGGGATGATGGCTGTGACAATGCCTGGTGGATCAGAGGGAGCATTCCAAAGAGCATCTCCTCCCTGCGAAGACATCATTCTCTGCCATCACAGAAAAGAACAGCGCTATGAGCCTTGGCATTTGGACATCAGCCCAGAAGGGGAAGTGCCCACTGCAATCGTAAAACATCTGGAAGCTGAGGACAATCCTGGTAGCCTCTTTTGGTGGGGCGGGGGGGGGTCCCAATTCCTAAGCTGCCACTACTGATAGCCCTATGGGGCAGCAAGAGGATGGGAGAAAGGCTTGGTGCATCCCTTCTCAGCCTCTTTCTCCATCAGCCACGGCCCCAGAGGTTTCTGAGTGCTGGGAGTCACTGGTACCAATTTTAAAGGAAATCCCTGGTGGTCCAGAGAGAGGACCCTGGCAAGCATCTGCCCCCAGTTTGCAGCTAGCATTGTTGAGGGTGAGCACAATCATCCCCTGGAGCAGCTGGACATCAACCAGGGGCTCATTTGACACCATCAGGAGCACCTGGTATTTCCAAGACAGGATGCCCAAAGAAGAGACTTGTCCCTCTTATATTAGGAATTCTCTTAGTCCAAGAGAATGCCAGTGCCAGGAGAGCTCACCTGCAATGTGCTGGTAAGATCTGTCACCAGGAAAGCATTATCATCCACCAAGATATCTCAGTGGATTATGATATGTCTATAAACACAGGACTACATTTTATATGGAATGGGTAGAGTGAGGTGGTAGAGCTCTTAGCCACTGTTCAGCTGGCAGGTGAAAATCATTTAAAAAACATAAAACTTGCTTATAAAACATTTCAGCACTAAGCTTTTCTACTTCATGTGTTAGTTTATTACACGCAGGGAGGGTTTTCTTAAGGGCAATATTAAAATTTCTATTTCTAATATTTTGAACTATGATAGTCCAGAATTTCATCAGCTCATTCTGTACAATACCTAAATCTAAATTCAGTAAATGGCTTTCAAAACTCTTGCAGAACTCAGTACAATCTATGCATGTGAATGCACCATTCTCATAAATCTCTTGAAAATCAAAAAAATAAAATAAATCAAAGCTTGAAACATTGGCCAGGTTTGCCCAGCTGGGAAAGAGAAAAAAGGCACAGTGGTTTTCCCCCGCTGACCTGTGCTTGCCAGTTGCACCTTGCCTCATTTCCAAAGTTAACTGTGCTGTGCACAGGTTGCCATGTGATCCCAACCTGGCCAAGGTGAGTGGCAAAGGTTTTCCAAACCATCCTAGAACCCCAGAAAAGCCATGGGTTGCAGCCATTCCTGTCACTCATCTTCCCAGGTAGCACAGGTAAGCATGACAAAGGGGTGGTACACAGCCAGCATCTACAGATTGGAGATTATGAGATAATGAGAACACTGCCATCACCTGTGTTTATGCCAAACAACAAGCAAGCCTATGTGGTTATTTGGTGTGCAGCTGTTTTACTATGATCTACCTAACAGTTGGGAGCAGTGGGTATGAGCGTGGGTGGACTCTGAGGCACGGTGGAGGACAGGAGATCCTGGAGAGCTGTTGCCCATTGGGTCATGATAGGCTGGGCATGACTTTGCAACTAACAACGACCTGACAGTTAATCAAGAGTTTTCTACATTATCGGGGGCTGCTTCCTCTCCATACTCAGTAGCTCATATACTTTCATGCTACTGGCTTCCTCTCCATTCAGTCTTTCTGCTACTGTGCCTGAAATTCAATTCCAAGGCGAATTGCTCCCTGCCCGTGTTGCCTGCCTCTTTTACATTGGTCCACACATCAAGGCTAGATGGCTGGAGTAGCTCCTGTATTTGCTGCTCTTTCCAGGGGATTCTGTGATAGTTGCAAACTATGATCCTGGTTTTAGACAACACAACAAGCCAGGGTGGTATGGAGAAGCTATTGTTTTTCATAGTCGTTTCTAACGTTCAAGCTTACCATGGCGAAATACCACAGCTGGGTTCAGACAGCACAACAGACCGACACTTGTAAAAAAAACATATGTTGTCTGAAGCCAGCTGTTCTCTTTATAAATGTTCTTAGAGGATTAGAAGCTGCAGCTGGTGCAGAATGCAGCAGCCAGATAGATAACAGGGACCACATGGTCCAACCATGTAAGACCAGTTCTAGCCCGCCTGCACTGCCTGCCTATATGCTTCCAATCCCAATTCAAGGTGCTGTTCTTAACCTGTAGAGCCCTACACAGCTTGGGATTGCAATACCTTTCAGTGTGCCTTTCCCAACCCCAGTCTACCTCTGAGGCCTTTCTCTGGGTGCCAACCCCTTGAGAAGTTTGGAGAGTGGCAACTAGGGGAAGGGCCTTTTCTGCAGTGGCCCCCATTTTTGGAACAACCTCCCTGCCTGGTGTCAAATCTTTTCAGCATCTGGACAAGAAAGCCCCCTTTATGGGGGCCTTTAAAGATCGCCTTGGCCATCCAGGGGCCTGATGGTTTATCCAGGTGCCCTTTTCCTTTCTTCCTCACTGGGTCTTTATATTTTATTGTATTTTAATGCTATTTTAATTGATTTTGAAATGTTTAAAATGTTTTAGTGTTTTTATATCCTGTTGTGAGCTGCCCAGAAATGTACAAAACTGTAAATAAGAATAAGAATATAATGCACATGCCAATCAAGACCAAGGAATCTGGGTGTTTTTTCCTGTTTTCATCAGAACATATATTGTGTGTTCTCTAAGAAACAGGTAAATCCTACAGTCAATATGGCATGCTTCAAAATCCCAGGGCTCTCTGCTTGTCCTTTTAAACCTCTGAGCTAGCTATTGATCAGCAGAGAAAGATCAAGAATATTGTTTTATGTGTTCTAAAATGCCTTTCTTAGGAATTCCACAGTCAGTTGCTGCTGTAGAATGAGAGTACTGACTCAGGCTAAGTCAGACCTGCAAATACCTTCTGTAATCAGGAGTATCTTTGGCCCTGGATAACTTCTTCTTAGATCTTCTGTCTCCCAGGACCTCTTCCCAGTCCACAACCTACTGCTGGACAAAGTTTTACTCTCAGCCAAACTGGTCATTTCTCTTTCATCACAGAACCTGAATCACAAAATGTTTAATTCCCCATCACAAGTACAATACAATACAGGGTTGTCAGAAGAGAACCACTGGTCAAGGACAAGAACTGGCAAATGTGAGACAGCCTATAGATTGGGCTAGGCAACCTTTTTCAGGCAGTGGGCACATTTGAAAATTCGATGGTTGCGGTGGAAGCAGTGGCCAATCACAAAGGCTAGTCATATGAAGCCCAGAGGAAATTAAGACGGCAGCTGCTAGGGTCTCTCGCATGGTGCCAATGTGATTCAATCATTTGACCATGAATTGGATTTTTCTCTGCTAAGTTTTCTACAGACATTTTGTACCAATTAATCTTTGCTCCTTCTTTGAGATTGTGATTTTCTACCCTCTGACTTATTTTACACATGTTAGTTGTCTTTTCTGGTATCATTTGATGTCCAAGTTTATCTTTTCTCCCAAGGGAGAAAAGACAAATGTTAATCCAGATGTGTTCTGAATAAAAAAATAAGAATGTCAGAAAAGCACAAAGAGTGCAATAGGCTTGTGCGATTAAAGTTCGCAAGTACAAAGAGGAAAAAGTGAACCAGATAAGTAAATTGTAAAAGGCAAGAACATGGTAAAGTTAGACTGCATGAGACTTAATGCAGTGGTGTTTATGCAGTAATACAAGGCCTATTGATCTCTACTCATGTTCACTTGATAAACAAGTGTGGTCCCAGTGTGATGTGCTGGTTGGAGCATTGGACTAGGGACCTGGGAGCTCTGGGCTCCAATCCCAGCTCAACCATGAGGCTCACTAGGTGACTTCGGGTCCGTTCGCCGTGCGCACGCACTCTGGTGAGATTCCCAGGAGTGCATGAGAAGCTGACTGTTTTAGTGGACCTGAGGCTGAACCAGATGAGGCTCAGAGCTCAAACGGTGATAACAGAATTGGTGTTGCAACAGACAGGCCTGCACTTGCAGACTCAGCCTCTTAGTACCAGTCTGGGCCTGCTCTGGAAGAAAGCAGTTCAAGGACACCCATGGGGTCTGGTCTCCCTGCCTGTGGGAATGAAGGAGATGATGGACTAAACATACAGAGGGAGAAGATTTGGAATTGGGTAGTCTCTCGGGTGGAAAGCACCCACCCCCTGAGAAACTGGACCCAAGGGCCCATTGCTACAGCTGCAGGTTGGCCCAGTTAGGGGCTCAGAGTGCAGAACACAGGTGCCCCCGGTTCCACAGTGCCCCTCCCTCCAGAGACAGGCTCCGAAGGGTTCATAAGCAGAGCTTTGGGTAAAGAGGGGCAGAGAGGGTTCAACAGCTCTTTGTGTATGCTCAGAGGCTTGTGTATGCTCAGAATCTTCTTTGTAGAATAAAGACACTTTCAAGAAGTGCTGGAGAGTCTCTCTTGCTGGGGAGGGAATGCCTAGAACATGGCAATCAGTAACCCACCTCACACAGTTGCACTTGTGAGGACAGAATGCAGAGGAGGAGGACTACAAAAGCTGCCTGGAGTTTCATACAAAAGCAGAAAAGGTGGAATATAAATGCAATGTAACAACAGCAGCGGCAGAAGTGCAGTTTATGAAGTTAAACGTTACATACAGGTTCATTTTCACATGCAGACTCCTAACAGATATGATGCTTTGGCCATATGCTTGTGCATGGGCCAATGTTTACATCAAGTATTTCTCTTAAACTTCCAAACTTTTTTTGTTTCTCCATGTATTCTTCCCCATCGTTCCAGGCAGCATTCTATTGTAAGCTCAGTATTTTGTACCTTGTATGAATGGAGCAATAAGCATGTTCCCCAAGAGCCATATCCCACTGTGGCTTTTGGTAGCCCAACAACAGCCAGGGATGGATAAGTTGTGGCCCTCCAGAAGGGATACGGCAGGATTGTAGCCAACATCCTGCAACCCAGCTTTCCCAATCTGGTGTCATCCGAATATGTTAGGCTATAACTCCCAGCATCCCTCATACTGGCTGAAGGATGCAAGGAGTCTAATATGTCTGGAGGGCACAAGGTTGGGGAAGCCAGTATAGCCAATGGAAGGTCACAGTTGTTCACTGCTTCCCCATGCAAAGCAACTCCCTTTGTAGAGACATGTGGATGAATCGCCTAAAGCTGTGACTATGTGCCCAAAGGGAAGGTGCTGGAGAATTTTGACAACTAACTCGGTATTGCTTGTTCCTCAGATCTCTGGGACACCAGAAGGCAAATATGTGTATGCAGGATACTACCTTTGTTCTATAAATGTTTAAGATCAGGTAACTTGCCACAACTTCAGCAACAGCTTCTAATATCAGCGTATAATTAATAATTATTTGGGAAGAGTTCATATTTTTCTGTGAACTATTTTGAATGTGTTCCCTAAATTCAGTCCTCTGATGCATTTGAGTTTGACATCCTCCGACTCTGCAGTTTTGCCTCCTATAATAACTGGGCTTTAATTTAAATTAAGGGTTGACTTAGTTTTTTTCCAATAATCACACCATGCTTGCTCTTCATCAGAAATCTATGACAAAATGGTCAATATCTAGACCATCTAGAAATGTCAAGGATTAATAAAACTACAGGAATTTACAGTTCCACATTTTATGTATATCCACATTTCAGAAAAGCATGTGCACTTACCACTTCTTGATCTTGGGAACCAACCGTTTGAACTTGACGCACTATAAAATTATTTATGGACAGTTTTGCAATTAATCTGGGGCTTTGATGTTATATAAGCTGTAAGCTTCTGAATTTGGAGGTTTACATGCATCCTATGCCCAGAACAAAGTTATCACACCACTTCTGGCACACCCCTTTTTCTCCCTCTGAGGTTCAATGGTAGAGTTAGCTGGTGCAGTTCTTTATGCATGGACTGCTAGGAAGGCACAGCAGGAACTCAACCTTCAGAGCCCAGAATTGTAACATCTCTGAGCTGAGCCTCTGAATAATCCTGTGGCTTCCCAGATGAAGTCAGGAGGCCACAGGAGTGCATGCTATGGGCACACTTCTGTGATGACTGGGGAATGCTGGGAGTTGTACACTGTCTAAACCTGTGTAATATCTCACTTTAAATCATGCACAACAGACTTTCTGTGCAGTTGCCAGCTTTGCAGAACATATACATCAATAATACCAGATATTCCGGTTCTAAACCTGCAACTTCTGAAGTCCTTGTAAATATTGTGGTCACCGTGACAATTTAAACAAGCCTCTTAAAGTAATTCCTCAAAAGGTTTCATAAGCAGTAATCAAGCAATGAGTGATGCAAGTGAAAGTGATTTTATTAGCATATTAATTAACTTCAATGAGCTGCTCTCAGAAAGTCTTTTATAAGATTTGGGAGTGGTTGCTTCATTTGTAGCTAATTTTTAATATTGCGTAGCAACACTTATGCAAACCTGTTGCAAGATATAGTATATCAGTAGCAATAACTGACACAGTAAAGGCAGAAAGGAATAAATTAGTTTTTATTTTACGTTCACAGACCAGGAAGATTAAGGATTAAATTAGGGAAACTGTGGTGAACGGAAGCAAGACTAGAAAGTAAAGAAATGGCAAAACCCAATTACCTCCCGCAAATAACAATAACAATACAAGGAGCTGGTCGTACAGCTACAGTAATTCAATGAGGCCAAGCTTGCAGCCAGAATGGATCAGGGGCATTTGTCCTTTTCTTCTTTAGGGCTGAGAGAAGGTCTACAGTCGGGCAAATGGAATAACCATCTCTGCCCAAGCCTCAACAAGTTGCTGGTCCAAGTTGTGAAAAGATGGACAAGGAGGAAACTCTCTGATTCAGTCAGACCCTGTGTAAAAAGAACTGTGCTTTCACACTTACAGCAGCTGCTGATTTGCTGATTTTCAGTTGAGGCAGTGAAACAGTGCATGGATTCTGTTCACAAAGCTCCTCCTCCTTTCCAAAGCATTACTCATGTCCTGACAGTTCTGGTCATTGCTGTCTCTTTAAAAGACAGATATCTGACAAATGTGTTCGCAAGTCATTTCACACTACTTGGAACAGATCTGATTAAGGACATACAGAGAGTCATACATAGTATTTGGAATTGCTTTGAGATCTTACTCTTGATTACTTGGGGACTTGATAAATGCAGACTTAGCATCTCTACCCCCGGACTTCCATGTATACGGGAAGACTGTTGTTAAGGGGCTCTGCTGTACCTGCAGAATAGACTGTAGGGAATAATGGAATGGATCAGATAGTAACGAGGTTGCATGTTATGGCAGTGGGGATTTCATAAAAATATTGCACCAGCATAGTGATGGCTGGAATTGGGCCCAGACTTGAATGTATTTGACTGATCCATACTGAAATTGTTATCTGATTATGGAGAATAATCCAGCTACAAGTATTTCTTTAACATTCCCATGTATAAAGAGAGTAAAATTTGGAATATTTTGTTCAGGGTGGGAAATCTGCAGTCCTTGGCCTAACAGCAAGTTGTCCTCTCGGCCTAATTTCAAAAGCCATCTACATTATGCCAGTTCAGACCTTTGGCAAGAGCAGCCTACCCCTTTCTTGGCAAGCTGCCGAGTGGGAGGGAATTTGGGAGAAAGGAGAGGAATGAGGAAAAAGGGGGAGAGGAAGGGAAGGCGTGACTCACTGACCTTTGGCACAGGTTTTGTTGGCATTTGCTGCCAACATACAGATTACCTATGAAGAAATGTGATCCTTGACAGTAAAACAAAGCAAAACAAAACACCCAGTGCTAAAGTATGTCATAATGCAACAGGAACAAAGTAGTTTTATATTTATGCTTCTTTGTTTATAATCCTTCTATAAGCTTCCTTCCAGCTGAGTTTCTCAAAGCAAAGGTCAAAAGAAAAGAAAATGACCTTTTAAAAAATACAACCAAAAAGCAATAATTAAAATGACAAGAAATATTAAAAAGATTCCCTAAAATATAAGTTTTAACAAGGGAGGCTGGTGACTCCCATGTCAGAGAAGATGCAGTGTTTTTCATATTAAAGTAGGCCATCCAGGGCTGGGTTTGTGATACAAAGAGGGTAATGCAAAGATCCCTAGTAAGAAGCATCTATTCAGTTAATGAGCCCCTAACTGTGGACTGAGTTCTGCCCATGCAAGAAGTTGCTTGCTTCCAAACAGAATACCCCTCCTCCTTTCTCCACCAAACAGAGTTGGGCCCACCCTCAGGGAGGTTTGCACTGCTTGTGGGTGAGACAGCAGGAATGCTTGAATTACTTAATTCTTCCACTGTTTTGACCTGGCGTCGAACTTCCGGACTGATCAAGTGACATCCTGCCCTCCCTGTTCCAAAGTATCTCCCCTCAGCCAGAACTAATCTAGTTCTCACTCCTTGGCTTATTGCGATTCTCACTGGCCTTCTGTTTTCCACTAAGCATGCCAATCCTGCCTCTTCTTCCAGTTCAGATTCAGAGTCTGAGGTCTATTTGAAATACTGTATTTTGGGAGAACCAGAACCTGTCCCTGAAGAGACTTTATATTAATTGCATATTTTATTCTGAACTTTATAGAAGCTATACATGGTGCTGAACTCTGCTCCGAAAATAAATTCACCAGCATGGAGCACCATCGTTAGGTCCTATAAAGCTCAGAATAAAAGTTGCCATGATTAACTACTTGCCTCAAAGCTGCTGAAACCATTGGACTGTGATGGGGAAGCTTTTACCACTGAAAACACCAGTTCAGCTGTGGCCCACTGTTTAATGGTCTGAGGAAGTGACAAAAAATCCTCAGATCCTGAAGAGTGGGAAAGTAGCATGGAGTCTGAAGGGTCCATCAGAGGCCTGCACACAGGAGAAATTCTCCACTCCTGAGCTGGCTCAGCAATAATGACATGACTGGATGAAGTTATTCCAAATGTTTATCAGTGAAATCAGCCTTTAGTCATGTTTAAATCAGGGATAAGCAGAAGGTAGATTGGCATCTACTAGAAAATACCTTGGCAATTTGCCATAAGTTGAGAGAAGTTTCTGACTCCCAATTGCTTAAGGGAAGAAAAAGCAAAATGCTATTTCCCACCTCAATTAGCCTGTTGAAATGAAGAAAGCCAGGAGTCAGCAGGAGTGAAAGGACTGTGGGCTGAAAACAAATCTTAGGCTCAAGATGTGCTCAGCAGCAGCTGTTGTTTAATTCTCAACATTTCCCACCTGGCTTTGCTTGAAGGATCTTGGCATTCTAGGAAGAGGCTTGGTAAGACTGAAGTTTAGAAGGTCCATAGATTGTGGTAGAACCATGCCTTGCATACAGAAAGTCCCAGAGTGAACCTTCAACATCTCCAGATAGGATTAGGAAAGAATCTTTTCTGAGACCTTGAACAGGGTTGATAATACTGAGCTAGGAGCACAGGAAGCTGCCTTATACTGGGTCAGACCATGAGACCATCTAGTGTTGCCACTGATTGGCAGTGGCTATCCAGGGTTTCCAGCTCTACCTGGAGATGACAGGGACTGAAACTGGGGTCCTCTGCATGCAAAGCAGGTGCTCTACCACTGAGCCACAGCCCTCCTCCAGTGAGTCAGCATTCATATGTCTTTTTCTCCTAAGAGTAAAGAAAAGGGTAATATCAGAAGCAGTCCTGAAATCTTAGTCTCGATTTAGAGAGACTTGGGATTCAGAAGTCTATTGCTGACAGGACAGTACTTGTTCAGCAGTGCTCCTGAAAACACTCACTACTTCCAAGTTATTTGGGTATCAAACCATGTCCAGTCACCTATGTGTATGTAAAATAGGACATAATAATTAAACTGATCTCACAAGAATCTCTCTCCCCCACCCCATCTCATATCCTTTTTTTGCTTTCTGATTCTCAGCAACAACCAGTCAAGCAGTCGTTGAGTTCTTCCATGTGCAGAGAGTCCCACTGGAAGTGCCTCCTCCTCTCCATCCTTATGTACGGCTGCCTAGGGGCTGTAGCTTGGTGCCAACTCACACAAGTAACTAAGCTCACTTTTGATAGTTCTTCCAAAGGCAAGTCTATGATCTACCATGACAGTCCTTGTTCTGATGGCTATGTGTATATTCCATTAGCATTTCTCACCATGCTGTACGTGGTCTACCTGGTAGAGTGTTGGCACTGCCGTGCCAAAAGTGAACTCCAGTATAAGGCGGATGTGGAAAGTGTCTATGACCGAATTGCCAGAATGAAGCAGGCCACACCTTGCATATGGTGGAAAGCCATAAGCTACCACTTTGTCCGCCGAACGAGGCAAGTGACTCGGTACCGCAACGGTGATGCTTATACAACCACCCAGGTCTACCACGAGAGGGTCAACACCCATGTGGCTGAAGCTGAGTTTGACTATTCCCACTGTGGATTCAAGGACATCTCTAAGGAGCTCATGGGCTTGGAGTGGTATTCGGCCACAAAGCTAAGGTTCACCAAGTGTTTCAGTTTTGCAAACACAGAATCTGAGAACTCTTACCTGACCCAGCGGGCTCATTTCTTCACAGAGATTGAAGGTTTGGATGACTATATGGAGGTCAGGGAAGGCATGAAACTCAAAAACATAGACTTCAAAGAGCTCATGATGGCCTATGGAGACCCAGACCACCTCCCTTGGTATGTCTCCCAATATGCCTTCTGGGTGGCTGCTTTGTTGATGATCTCATGGCCACTGAGAGTCTTCATAGAGTATCGGACTGCATATGTGCACTACCACGTGGAAAAACTCCTTGGAGTAGAGTACAGAGTGCCCGCTACAGCTGAGGAGCCCCTGTACAGATATCGCATTCCCAGGGTTAGCACTCAGGACAGCACGGAACTTGAGTGGCACATCTGCACCAACCGCCAGTTGATTCCCAGCTACTCAGAGGCCATGCTCATGGACCTGACAGGCGCCCCTGTGTGCAATGGCTATTCCTTGTGCAGGTACAGTGAGATCACTCATGGCTGCGAGCACTGCCATCATGCCTCTAGTACCTCTTCCATCTTCTCTCGCCACGCCTTCTACAGCTGCAGTGGAAATTCGCAGGTCTCCCTCAACACCAGCCGCTTCTCCTTGTGCCGGATTCATGGTTCTCACAGGACCGGCCTTTGGCGAAGTCACAGCAGCAGCATTGCTGAGCGTGGCTGCCAAGATGACCAGTGCTGTTCCCACTCAAGTCAACTGGCCATCAATGAAAACCCACCCACTTATCATGATGCTCGGTTCTTCCCGGTACTGATCGTGCATCGGCCAGAAGGGCAGGAAGGAAGGCACTTCTACCTCCGCCGTGCATCCTGTCTGGAGACTTCACTGTGATCACGCTTCCTGTTTCTATGTGTTTGCCTGTGATAGCAATGCCAGGAAGGCCATAGGCTGCAACCTGATGAAGATTCCTTGATGAATTTCTCCAAACGAGGAGCTGTGTTCACCCAGGAGTGAAGTCAATCCTAAGTGTAAGGGTCAAGTAATACATTTATTACTGTGTTTGTTTATTACATTAATATCTTGCCCTTCCTGCAATTTGCTCAGGACAGTATCAGTGAGGTTATCCTAGCTAAAGACTGCAGTGACTTATGATTACAGCTCGGGTGAAGGAAAATGATTTTCCAAAGGCTTCAGGTCTTCGTGGCTGAACAGAGATTTGTCTGTACTCAGAGTACACACATTACTACACATAGTACACAAGCAGCTGTTCACTTATGAGGTGGTAAAACCCACACCTGGTGACTTTATGATCTCATTTGCATACAGGGAAATTATTGTGTATGGGTCTGCAGACACTAATAGAAACATTTTGTCTGAAATCACTCTGTGCTCTTCATCTCACTTCATTTTCCGCCTGAAATACACTTTGGCTTCTACTTCTTGCATTTGCTTTCTCTTTCTCATTTCTTCCCCACCCCCTCTCTCCTTCACTTACTCTCTCGTTACATTCATATAGGCATATTCATTTGAGGGTATGTAAGTGTTTGCTAGCATTAATGCATTTGACATCCTTTGTTCATCACAGTGAGAAGAACAGTGCCATATAAAAGCCATGTTGTTTTCTTTAAATCATGCATTTAAACCAGAGTCTCTCCAACTAAGGTGTCACACTTTCCCTTTAATGCTTCTGGTTAAAAGCAGACATGTGAAAGGGTGATTTTCCATCTGCATTCTGTAAAAAAGGCTAGTTCACTTCTCATTCCACACTGCTGAAAACAAACAGTCAAACCAGTTTAACTATTCTGTTGAGTGCATTATGTTACCCTAGCCAATCCAGTCTATTCAAGAGCTATACACATGCTCACTGGCATCTCTTGAAATCCTCCAAAACTTGAACTATGGTACTTGTCACATGACACTGGAATAATAGTGATGTTTCCAGTGGAAGAGAAATTCAAGGCATCCTGGTATCATGAAGACCAGGGTGATCATCATATCTGACCTGCAGTAACTTTTAGGAATGGGAAAAATAGGAAAGCACTTCCTTCACTGTTTTTAGGTGCATGCAGGTTGAGAAGATACGGGACTGATATATTTAGCAGGTGCATTCCAAGGGTCATCACAATGCAGGAATGGGCAGGAAGTAGATCTCTAGATGTTTTCTGTTTCAGCTCCCAGCATGACTATTGGACATGCTGGCAGGGACTAAGACTTGAAGTCCAAAACCCTGGAGGTCTATTTTCCATAGAGGTCTCATGTCTTTCAATCTGAGATTATATCCAGCTTTGTTACAGTGAGCCCTTCCTTTTCAAGAGTTTTTCCTCTGTCTTTTCCTTGATTAATTTTTTTTAAAATTATGTTCCCTTGTCCTCTTGTTGCCCTTCTGTTGGATGTTTCAGTTCAACCAGTTCCTTTGCTCCTTGCAAGATCTTCAAGTGACCACCTGTTAGCCACTCCAACTGCTGTTCATCACTTTCAGCATACAGTCAGTTGATACTGACTAAAATAATTGCTATTCAACCATTCAACACATACCTGGGCATGTGTTCCAGGTAGGTAGATAATATGGATTGGCTTTAGCCACACAATCAGCAGTATGCACTGCTGCACATCTAGGTAGTCCCATGCCTCTCAGAACAAGCACAGCCAGCTAACCAGCTTTGCACTACATGCAAACTACTAGCCTAAACCATGCAATCACACATGACATAGGATGCCATGCAAAGGATCGGCGGATATCACGAGTCTCCACTAGTGCCTTTGTGCACCACAACATCAGTGGCTGCTAGTGGACCAGCAGAAATTGCCCAGAATTTCCTCACAAAACTGGAGGTTACGCTTTTGGGAGTTTATTCTTACGTTTTTCATGCTATTTCTAATGAGGAAAATGCCTTGTGGAGCTTTTCTTGTTCATCCTAAGAACAGCTCAAGAAGAAGTGGGTAATTTCCATTCTACTTATTTAACTTCCATACCACCCAATAGCTAAAGCTCTCTGAGTAGTTTATAACAGAGGAAGCTGAGCTTGAAGAGTGGTTCACACATGTATGCATGTCACTTGATTAAACACTTGGTGACTCTTAATCAAATGTATGGACTGTTTCCCCTGAAAAACACTGCACTCAAGTTGACATTGGCTGATACGAAATGTTCCTCTGCAGTGACAAATCTGTGATATCTTGTTCATACATGCAAGTCATAGAGACACAAGAGAATGTGTGAATCAGCTTTAAGGGCTGCTGCTTTACACAAGGCCACTCAGTGCTGAACAGAGTTTGAACTCAAGGCATTGTCCAATGCTCCATCCACTGGACCACACCAGCAACCTGCTCACACAGTGGGAACCTAAGGAAGAATCCATATAATACCTGTTGACTTTTGTTAGTAAAAAGCTTTGCTGTGTATAGGATCAATCGCTTTAAATCCATTGACTGCTACTGTTGGTAATGCTAGCAACTAATATTACTGTCAGCTGTGATTGTCCTGATAACGCAGCTTCTACACACTGGATTTTAAAGCCACTTTATGCTTTATCATTTGCATTTAATTAAGAGCTGATGTGAGTGCTTTACATTATGCTTTGCTGCTGCTTTTCCTTAGAAACATGGAATATTGTATGTTAAGCTATGTATTTTGGTCTGTTCCCAGTCACTCCCAGTCTATACATGTTGAAAGGACTATTATGAGCAGACCTGGAATCAAGAGCTCATTAAAAGAAAAGGGGGAAAAATTCTTCTCAGGTATAACTATAGACCACTTCAAAACACAGAAGTCTTTCAAGACAGAGAGAGGGAGAGACCCTGAGAAGCTATTCATGTTTGGGCTGGAAAAGCTGGTGAACATCCCTGGATTACAGCAGCTAGCCATACTGCATTCATTGTCTTTTAGAAACAGCTTAAACGAGGAATTCTGAAGCCACTGCAAAGCAAATAAAGTATCAACCAATGTCTAACTAGGGACTGAGTTCTCACTCCCCACTTTTTTTACCTGTATGTTAAAATTTGTAGTGTTTGTTTGGTATATGTAGATGATTATATACGCATATCTGGGCACATATATGATCGTCTCTTATGGCACTGACTGTTGCACCACCTGAAATATAGTTTGTTTTTATATAATTATTTAGTTTTGTAATAATGTTTTTTTTTGTTTTTACCATGAAAGACATTTCTCCAGATTTGACTGGATGTAGAAGGGAAACAGTGGAGTCAGTGCAAAATGTCTTCCCAGTCTTCTTAACTGTTTAATGTATCTAAGTGCCTTCTTCCTGGTATTCCATTATATAAGCTGGAGAATATCATGGTGCTTTTGCTCAGACACACATTCTTGTGGAATTATTACATTCAAGTTTTATCATATGTATCGGCCAGTCAACATGAATGAATACAATCTTGAAAAATATTTAGAACTGAAACAAATTGGTGGTGAATCATGTACTATGTCCCCTGCTATCCAAGCTGCAATCCTGTGCACACTTAATTGGGAGAAAACCCAACTGAATTCAGTGGCACTTACTTTTGAGCAGACATGCATATGGTTTTGCTAGTAATCTTCATCCATCTTAATAGTATCTGAAGAGTTCGTTTATGAGAATAATACTTTTGATTCATAAGAATGATCCATTCAGTACATACTTCCTCACTACCCATGACAGGACCCAGTCAGGGACAGCTGCATGTAAATCTTACCGTGGAAATTGTGGAAAAGTCATGAGAAACTGTAAGTATTCCCCAAGCAGGAGTATAATCTCTGGGTGCTAGCAGCTATACATTGCAAACCCTGCGACTTCAGGACACTTGCCAGTCACAGGGCCCAGTGTTACACATCCTGCCTTCTTCTTCTAAAAAGATCTCTGATGCTTGAGCAAACACCAGCCCAAGTAGCCTGCCAAGCCAGGCACCAATCTTAGATCAGGAGGTTCCATTCAAGTCCCAGAAGTGAACATCTTAGAGAAGAACTGCATATATTATACGAGTAACAACAATGATTAAGTGTAAGGCCAAACTTGCACATTTCACTGTTGTGTGACATATGCTGGCTACAGTATACCTACTTCTCAGCACAATCAGAAGTGATAAAAAAGAATACTTGGGATCATTATACCTTTCTTGGAAGTTTACATGCACTGTGGAGATACTTTTTAGTAGACTTCTTTTGGTCAAATGAGCTACAGCCATTCAGCATGTTCAAGGCTATGACACTAATTAGAAAGAGACATGGTCAGGTCCAAATTTGGAGGGGACCTTTAAAAGGCCCTCTGGTAGGCCATTTCCTGCATCACTACCTCCCTAGCGGGTTTACTAGGAGCAAGGAACACCCCTGGGAGCCAGCAAGCTACCATTTTAGCTTCCACTGTCCTGGAATGATGCAATATCAGGAGCATTGTGGAAAATTAAAATAGTGTCCAGGCACCAGGGCAAAACATAATAGTTTGAGAGTGCCTCTAGGCCTTAGCTGCTGCCTGAGGATGATGGATGCTGATGCCTGGATTGGATGAAGGTGAACGAAACAGAGTAAAGAACAACACACTTCTGAGCAAGATGAGTTGGAAGAATAGTGTATCAAGGTTTAGCTGTGTCAAAAAGCATTTATGTTGTAAGAAGATCTATCTTCAGAGTTGTCACTGAGCAAAATTGTTATATAGCATATGCAAGCCTTAGAAATCCCATTATTAGAATGGGCAGGGCAAACCATTACCACCCAGCTGAGATCACTGTGCTCATCGGTTTTGTGCATATTCATCCCATTGGAATGCTCCTGGTCTTCTTCTGACTCCTCCCCTTTGTTTTGGTCCTCAGAAATTCTTGGGAAGCTTGAAAGTTTTTATCTAATCTTTCATCTGAACATGCTTTCTACCACTATATCAAAGCTCACCTAGAACATTTGAGATAGCTAATCAGCGGTATCTATCCTTTAGAACATTCCCCAGCACTGGAAAAACGCCCTTAACTTGAGGCTGAATGTACTAGTTGCAAAACACGTTTATACTCAGTAAAGGAAAACGCCAGGAGAAAAAGCAGTCATCCTGGATCTCAGTTTCTGCTTTGCCTGAATGCCGTCTCACTGTTATGTTAAGACACTCCTTCAGTGTATCAATGCAAAATGGCATTGCCTGCCTGCAAAGGAAATCACTGTGCCCCTCTGAGGAAAAGAAGTTTTGCTTTTCACTCTGGTGAGGGAAGAAGTGGTGATTCAGGTAACCTGGTCCAAAGCTACCAAGGGTTTAAAATGTTAAACATTTTAAATTGGACCCTGGAACAGACTGGAAACTAGTGCAGCTGGTAAACCACTACAGTAATGTGATCAAATTGCCTAGTTTTGAATCCCTATTTTGAGCTAAGTAGGGTTTCCATACCATTTTAAATGGCAGCCTCCCATACAACAAATTTCAGTACAGTAATCTGCATAGGTTACCAGGCCATGGGTAAATGTGCTCAGGCAATTTCAGTCCAGGCAGGCTTGCAATTGCACTGTTTGGTTGTTTTATGGGACACGGCTGTGTCACTTTTGATGAAATTAAGGTGTATATAAAGAGGCGAACAAGCACTTCACTGGGCTCCTTCTAGAGAATTCTCTGGCAAGGTGAATGGGAAGCAGAGGATAGTTCCTCCATGCAAGCAAAACCATGTGCAAGACGTTATGGATACATGTGCACACACCTGCACACACGCACATAGTGCAATCATCCGAGAGACTTTCCACCAGAAGCAGAGTGGCTGTTGAACAGAACAACGGTTTTCCATTCTCCTCAGATTCACTCAAGAAAAGGGTGAAGAGACAGACATTGGCTTGCTCCTCCCAGCCCCCAGATCTGTTTCTGTTTAGACATCTCAGGGTGCATTGCAGGAAAGACAGAAGTAACTGGCTTGAAGAGTCCAGTGAAATATGAAAATTCCCCACACACCTAGTAAGTCACACACTAATGAAGCACTAAACAGTGACTTAACTTGCATTAAACATAACTGATACCAGGTGTTCCTGGGACATAGCCCAGGAAACAAGCTGGTGCAGGAGAACACGTAAGCTACCAAGAATATCATGGGTGTAACCATATGGTAGTGTAACAGTACTAGGAGGACTCACTGTGAAGAACAGGTATGCTTGCTTGGAAAGATACTATAAATGGCCATATATGGCCATAAATATTGTTGTTGTAAGCTGCCCCGAGGCTTTGACGAATGGGGCGGCATAAAAATGTTTTAATAAATAAATAAATAAAATAAAGGTTATAATTGGGTTTGGGAAACAAACAATTCAACTTTGTTTCAGCACTCAGATTGCAGTGCTAGATTCCAATACTGATTTAGGAAGGGCTTTTTATTATACATTATACTTTATAATATAATTTATTTCTGTTTTGTGAGTTGCCCAGAGAACTTTGGATATTGAATATTTTAGAATGAAGCAAATGAAAAGAGTATTTTGTTGAAAATATGGAAGAAAAATAATATACTTTTTTAACAGTTTCTTCATTACTAACAATAATTGCTGATACTGAACAAAATTTGGTAACTATTTGCCAGCAATGGGTAACAGCCCATAACTGAATTAAAGTATCTGGAATGAGATTTATTTGCATTTATGCCTCTAATGGTCCTAACCTGGTTTTGGTCCAGGTACTTCACTATAACAGGACTCCAGAAATAGCCAGAAGACTGTTGCTTATGATAACAACCACTATTTCTACAAGTTAAAATTAACTCCCACAGTGGAATCTGTGGTCAAAATTGATTTATGGGGCTAACCCTATCATTAGGCCTAGTGAAGGGCCAGCTCATGCAGCAGATGTCGGACTGATGACAAGATGCTTGAGGACAGGACCATGCATGCCATGCAGGCAGCCCTCTCTGTGTTCCCTAAGCTAGACGGCTACTCCAAAGTGCAGTGGAGGATGCTAGCACTGATGTAATTTCAGCTGCAGGTCTAACTGGCTTTTATGTGTGCAATGGGAGTAGAATGCCATTTTGTTCCTCATCTTAGGCAGTAAAATATATTGGGCAGGCAATGTTTATTTGGGACGAACCCATGTGATTGCATGATTCGTCTGCAAAGACATCTGTTCTTAATTTGCCAAGAGGGAACATGGATGAAGCAACATTTAAGCAAGATTATTTTAATATGAGAACCTATTTTGATTTTATTTACTGAATGTTAATAACTCTGCTGTAGTTTTACCATAGGTGCTATCAGTTTATAGAATTCATCTCCTTTAGCTTTATGCATATAAAATTATTCTCTCAGAGTGGAAAACTTATCAGCAATGGATGCAAAGATCTCAAACTCACTGTGAACAGTTGACATTTTGCACCAGCCATGATGCTATGTGGCATTCAGGGATTACTGTTTGAAGTGATCTTGAATTCAAGTGGAAATGTTTGATATTAAGAGACAGGAAGAAGAGTAGCAGGAGTAACCATTCCTGTTGAAGAAGAAACCAAGTGCGACAGCATAATGCCAAGACCACTCATTAAAGCTGATGACGCATTTATGTTACGCCCAGTTAGGATTTGAGAGGTACTGAAAACCAGGCAGGTACACAGCCATGACAACTTCACAAACCTACTGAACACTCAAGAACGTCAGATGTGCATCAGACTCCATCAAACTGCCTGTATATTTAACCACATGTAAATACACTGTTCTGCCAAAAGTGTGTCCCATTATGAGTCTGTGGCTATGCTTTTATTTATTTAGAATTTGCCCCACCCAGCCACCTCCAGCCTGCGTGAACATACATTTCAACTCTAACTTTCTGGGAGATTGGTTGAAGCAAATAGCCTTGCGAGATTGTTTGGATTTCACAAAAAACCATAAACACCATGACAGGCAGCACACTGGTAAGTACAAAAGTCAGATGAAGACTGTTTAAGTCATCAGGGCAACAGTCTAAGATTTTGAACAAACACATGCAAAAGGCTTAATAGCCAGAGAGAAATACCCAAGAAAACTGAGCCTCTTATTCACACTTTTCAAAGGAAGTCATGCCCCAGGAGAACCAGGCGGCCTTCTCAGTGTCTCACCTTCTGTGAGTTTTATGGAACAGGAGAAGAAGAATCCCATTTGCAGTTCACTCATGGAGTCTGCCTGGCATTGCTCTAGTGTTTAAGGGATCCCTAAAGGATGTAACAATGCGACAGCAGAGCAGTCTTGGTAATGACAAGAGTAAAATATTTCTAATCATGCCTCAGTTTTCTCCTCTGCCAGGGGAGCACAATAATATTGTTGTAAACCACTCAAAGAGCTTCAGCTATTGGGCAGTATAGGAATTAAATAAATAAGGAGGAAAAAATGAAGCATCAGTTGTGCTTAAAACAGAGGTGGTGTTGTGGGGTGGCCCACTAGGACTAGAGCCCCAAAACTCTGGAAGGTCACCTGCCCACCATTCTGCTGTCCATAGGCTCTGCTGAAATAAAGGTCCAGGGCCTGATGATCTCTGTTGCATCTGATTCCCCTGAATTAGCTGGCTTTTTGCCCATACAGCCTTCACCTCCTTCCATCCCCACAATTAAATATTTTTTAATAGAGAGTTTTTTTCTGATATCAAAGGCTCCTCTCCACACATCCCTTTTCACAAACAGCAAATGGGGTGGCCATAGGAGACAGAGTACTTTAAAAACCCATATACAGATGGTGGAACATATGTAAATTAGCACATGCAGATTTGGAGGGGGGGTTGTTGTTTTGTCCTGTGGGTCTGAGCCATGAATATTTTCAGTCACTGGTTTACAGTGGGATTTTAAGGCTTCACATCTGTGAATTGCCTTAAGAGACAGGTGCCCTTTAACTGATATACATCACCTTTATATTTAAAATATTGGTTTGCCATCATTATTAGATTAAAAGTGGAATTCTTAGTCTTTTGCTCCCCTGACTCAGGCAACATTCCTTGAATTATAAACTATAAATCACAAATACCATTTACAGTGATAGGCTGCTTTTGGTTATACTTGTAGCAGTTGTTTTTTTTTAAAGAAAAGAATGTTCTTCTTTATGTGCTCAGCCAATTCCCTTTAAAAAATCCAAAGCTCAAAAAAAGGTAGTAATTACTGCCACTACTCCAAATAGGTAGTGACTAGCTTGCATTTAAAAATTAATGCTTTTCTTTTTGCACTTTAGAGATTTGGAGGTACCTTAACTCTCAAATAAAAACTCAGATTATTTGTAAATAATAGTGGACACAACAAAACATTTTAAGCACATACAGTTTAAAACAGTGCTGCAGTAAAATAAAAGAATAGGTCTAATATCAGGAAATCAGTTTCATATGGTAGTAAAATATAAAAATGTTTGAAAAGCAAACCATCCTCATCCCAGAATGTCATGCTAGACTCACTGTTGTAGGATTATATAACTAATGGTCTTAATTTTGCCCCAGCCAGGTGCTGATTAGGACAGGCAAGCACACATATCCCATCAAATCCAATCACACCTGTAAATTTGTGGACTACAGTATGGCTACCATGTAGTTGCATTAGGGAAAACCTCCATGATTGCCAGAGGGGTGTCCTTTCCCCACAGAGGACAAGTTCAGCCCATTTTGGAAAGCTCTTGGAGCTGTATTCCAGTAGTGGGTGGAGTTGAAGGCAAAATCTCTGAGCATTTAATACTTAATATTCAGTAATACGGAAATAGTGCAAACATTACAAGTATATAAACAAACAGCTAAAAGGACTGGGATCCAAAATACCTACAATACCAGCATATTTCATCTTAAACTTCTTCCTGCCCACAACTAAGCATTTCATTCTTCTAGAATGGATGGGTTGGGAGAAAACGGCAGAAGATCCTGGAAATAACTGGCTCGAAGGAAGGGGGATGAAGCCAGAGCAAATGGGCAGGACAACCTGTGGACCTCCAGAAGGCTCCCTGCCCTGAGGTTCTGCAGCTCTGCTATAAGCCAATCCGTGTCACAGAAACAGGGCTCGTGAAAGGTCAGTCATAGGCTGCATTCACACATAAGGCTAAACCATGCCACATGGTTCCTATGCAATGTGGTTTCCTACCTTAGGTCCTAGTTCAAACAGCCACGTGGTGTTCATGCACGTGTGGGTTCTTCATTCTCTGTCTTCCCTCCAAATGGCAGCTGCTATCCCATCAGCCCCTGCAACTGAAGATCAATCCCAGGGTGAACTGCTGCTGCCTGCATTGCCTGCCGCTCCCTCATAGGCCCACAAATGCTCCTGGGCATGGCCTAAGCCAGCTGCCCCTGTGTTTTTTTAACCTGCTGCTGAGAAGCAACCATTTACGAGAGTACCTGCTATGCTCCGTGGCAATATACAAGCGTGCCAACCCATGTCCACCCCTCCTATCCACTCTTGCTCCCCTATAAAGAGGACTCACATGTTTCAAAAGGCCACCTCCCCCTGCTTCCAGGCACTGGGGGGCTTCAGCGGGGCTGCCTGTGCAGTGGAGGCAGGGTGTCCTGTCAGGAAGACTTTCCTGAGAAAGATGAGTGGGCATCTGCCTGGCCCAGTTTCTCCGTCCATCATTAGGAATGTGTTTGTGGCAGGGGACTAGGGGACAGGAGGCTTGTCCCTCACGTTTCTCAGGACTGTCTGCAAGAGAGGAGCAGAACAGAGGGTGGGAGACAGAGCAGGACACGTGTGTGTTGGGTGCCCTTTTGGTGATGCCTGCATGCTCCTCTTGTATAGGGCAACTTTCTCTTGCAGAGAGGCTGCACAAGTAGACCAGCAGTTTCCAGGCAGCTGCATTGCTCAGGCAACCTGCAGCAGCCAGGCAGGAAAACCAAGCATGGCTGCCTCCAAGGTCGCTGCTGCTGGAGGCAGTGCAGCACGCTGCCAAGCGGACACTGGCATTCTGAAGTTGCAGCCGGGCATCCAAGGGCAGAGCATGGGAAAAGGGGGGGAAAAGGAGCACACAGCATCCAATCAGGGCTTTGCTAGCTGCAAGTCAGCAGTTGCTATGCAGAGCTGGACAACAACGAGTGCAGACTGGAGCAGTTGCTGCAGCTACATCCACTCTTGCTCATAAGTCTATAAACAAAATGTGGAAACGACACTGAAGCATGGTTTCTGGGTTCAGACACTAAAGCAAGCTATGATGAAGCATGGAGAGTTGTTTCTCTCCGTGGTTCCACAGAGACCAAACCATGGTTGCTGAATTCCGGTATAACAAGTCATGGCACCATAGTTTCCACCATAGTGTTACCCAATTCAGCCAGTCAACAGCTAGGGCAAACCCAGGTGGACCCAAACCCAAGTCAAAAGTATCCTGAGACAAGACTTAGAGCCAAAACCAGCTTTATTCTAGTGCACTATAGAATAAAGGGAGACGAAAGGGGATGTTCAGCCCAAAGCAGTGTCTCAAAAGTTGCACCCCAGTACATGTTTTTAATACCCTAGATAAGCAATTAGGTCACCTAATACACACCTAATGCATCAGTACTTCAATGTAGCCACACCCCACTGCTGTTAGCTTCAAAGAGTCTTTTCTTCTGTCAAGGACTAGACATTTCCCATGTCTATTTCTTAACTGCTTGAGATTCACACAGGCTTGCCATGTTCTTACTCCCTGCACATTTGCAACTTTCATTGAGGCTAAAACCAGTTTCCACTGTCCCTTTGATTATGAGTACTGTATCAGAGGTCAGACTAGCTTGTAAGCTGTGGGTTACACAAAGTTCATTTTGTTCTTATCCCCGCTCCCTAACTGTGGTGTTTTTACTATGTGGCCTCCCTCTGGCCAACTATTCTTCGGGCCTTCCTCTGGCCAACTACTTTTGGGGTGTTTTGGGGTGCTGCAATTGGCAATAATAGCTTATCATTATGTTTGAATGCACCCACCAAGGCTTATACTAATGAATGAAGGGACTCCACCATGTAAACATATTGCACTGATACCTCTTCATCAGCACTGGCTGCCAGTCCATTTCTAGGCTCAACACGAAGGGCTGGTTTTAATTTTTAAAGTGCTAAACTGTTTGGGGCCAAGTTACCTGAAGGAATTTCTTCTCCCATATGTATCTAGCCAGGCATTAAAATAAACCTCTGTAGGCTCCTCATTGATAAATGTAGTAAGACACATGGCTACTAAAGAAAAGCCTTTTCAAAGGTGACCCTGTTTGTGGCATGCTCTCCCTAGACACACCTGGCATCTATACTACAATCTTTTGGTGCCAGGTGAGTATCTTTTTATTCTTCCAGCATTATATTCTTCAAACATTTCCATTTTAAGAACTGTTTTTGTAGAGCTTTTAGCATTTTTTCTGGTACTAGTTTTAATTTGTTTTCATTCTTTCCTGTCGGTTTTATCTTTGTTTTGTTATGTCCTTTAATTTTTTTCTTTAATATTTATATTTTTTGTTTTTAATGCCTCATTTACCACCCAGAGAACTTCAGTTACTAGACAGTTTAAAACTACAGTGTTTTAAACTGTTAAAACAATGTAGTTAATTCACTATTAATGTATTGAATGATTAGATATAACTAGAAAAAATATGGTGATTGTTAGAAACTCCATGAGCTCAAATGACAGAATTGGGAAATCATTGCAAAGCTTTTACAGGACATTCAGGGTTGATGGGTAATAACTATCTAGGGATATGAGGTTCTTGTTGTCATGACAACAGAAAAGAAATACACACAAATACAGCAGCCTAGTACAGTCAGCTGCCATAAAAAATGGGGCTTGGGTCTTTTTAAAAATGGAAGCCAGAATGTCAGCTTAAGTCATTGAGTCCAATGCTATTGGTTCACCTTCAAGGTACAGAGAAACTTTAGTAACAAAAATTCGAGGACTACTTTGAAAGCAGTGTTAGGAGGTGGATTTAGTGAGGAAACGGAGTGGGAAAGAAGGATTGCTTAACCTTATCTCTACTTAACACTTTACTACTCAAATCCATTTCACACCCGCCCCATCCTATGAGGTTCCAAAGCCTCTAAAAATGAGCAGCTGGACCCTCTTGGGGCAGGGAAAACGGCTGCTCTGTGTGTTCTCAAGATCAGTAGCTGGTGGGAAAGGGTGACTTCTCCCCCTCTCAGCTCTGCTTCTCTACTCCAAATCATTGTTTGCATTATGAGGGAAAGGTAGAGGAGCCTTAATGAAATCCTCAAGCCTCACCTCTTCACTCCACACAGTTTTGGGTCTATTATGACCAGCCCCTTTGATTTCTAAAACCAGTAGTGCAGCATGCACTTGCAAACTATAAAAGGTAAAGGTAAAGGTTTCCCCTTGACATTAAAGTCCAGTCATGCCTGACTCTAGGGGGCGGTGCTCGTCTCCGTTTCCTAGCCAAGGGAGCCGGCGTTTGTCCGCAGACAGTCTCCGTGGTCATGTGGCCGGCATGACTAAACACCGAAGTGCACGGAACGCTGTTACCTTCCCACTGAAGTGGTACCTTTTTATCTACTTGCCTTTGCATGCTTTCGAACTGCAAGGTTGGCAGGAGCTGGGACGGAGCAACGGGAACTCACCCCATTGTGCAGATTCGAACCGGTGACCTTTCGATCAACCAGCCCAGCAGCACAGCGGTTTAAACCACTGCGCCACCTGCAGTCCCATTTACAAACTATAGGGGGAACAAATTCCCTATTTCCTCTATCATTGGAGCATTCTTCCACATCTTGTTTCCAAAATTTTTGTTACACGTACTGATGCATAATGTAGGTATTATTCACCTCCACGGTCTCCTTTCAAAATTGCTTTCCAAGAGGCCTTGGAACCTCTGAATGTGGGCAGTGGGACCTGTGGGACATACCAATACATTAAATGCCTTAGTTTATTGTCTGTGTGGTAGGGAGTACACCTTTTTCCTCACTATGATGATCAAACTGGGAAGCATTAAAGAACAGCCGGATCTGTGTTGCTAACTGTTCTGAAGGCCATCATCACTACAAAACATAAGTGAATCAACGACACATAAAGGAGCTGAAATGCCCATGTGGGTGGGGATAAGTCAAGGAGAAGCATTATCAATACATTGCTGTCAGCAAAGAGAATGGGCTGGCCTCCAACAGGTAACCAACCAATGAAAGGACAGCAACTTTCATCATCATCATCTTGAAGTCAGGGATGGGGGAGAGGCAGTTGTGGGATTTTCTGCATCAGGTACCAAAATAAGTTGGCTGGTGTCAGATCCTATGCACCTTGACTTGTGCAGGGGGAAACATCTGTTCCATCTGTGGGAACAGACTGTCATAGACCACCCTGGCTAAGAGCTAAGCAAAGGTACACTACATATTTATCCTGGGTGGGGGAAGTGTGTTCATAGAAGTCATAGAAGAGAGAACTCTTGGGTTCTCTCTTCTATGAATGCATACCTGGGTGAGTGTATGTCCCCTTTATTAATGATAGGAGAAAGGTATAGTTTGACAGGAATTCCTAGAACTGAATATTTTGTGGCATTTTTAAGAGTATTAAATATGTTATGGCACACGGGGTGTTGGTTTGTTTGCCACAAACATTCTTGGATTAGTGTTCACATAGGTACTTAGGGAATTGGTAGGGGTTCTCTCACATCCGTTGGCTTCCATTTTTGAGGTCTTGTGGAGAATGGGTGAGGTTCAAGAGAACTGGAGAGTGTTGTCAGTGGTCCCAATACTCAAAAAGGGTAGTTAAGGGGACATGAGGAATTACAGGCCAGTTACCCTTAGGTCCATTCTGGGAATGACAATTGAAAGGCTCATAATAGGAAAGGCTCTGGAATCCCTAGATAGGGAAGGGAGGTTGGTGGCCATGCAACAAGGTTTCCACGAAAACAAGTCCTGCCAGACGAACCTGTGAAATTCTATGACAAGGTTTCGAGGTGGCTAGATGGAGAGGACACGGTTGATGTCTTTTACCTGGATTTCAGCAAGACCTTTGACAAAGTGCAGCATGATATTCTGGTTGAGAAATTGAGGAGTTTTGGGATAGACCAATGCACTGTCTGATGGTTTAGGGCATGGTTGATGTACCGAAAGCTGGGGGTAACTATTAGTGGGGAATCATTGAGAGAGTGGTTGGTGATGAGTGGGGTCCCCCTGTGCTCTTTCCTGGGACCAATCCTGTTTAATCTTTTCATCAATGACCTGGAAGAGGGGGTGACAAGTCTGCTGATCAAATTTGCCGATGATACTAAAATGGGGGCGATGGCCACAACCAAGGAGCAGGTATTCTGGATCTAAAAGGATCTGAACAGACTATGGAAGTGGGCTGGGGACAACAGGATGGTGCTCAGTGTGGGTAAGTGCATTATACTGGTTGCTTCAAACAACACAGTTGGAAGCATATAGCCAGCCAGGAGGGTTGATTTTGGGCAGGAAACTTCTACAAAGCACCCATCTGAATCAGAAGTACATTTAATATTAGAGCCTTCAGCTCCTTTTTCAAATAAAAGTGGAACTTTTAAAATTATGAAAAATGAAATGTGTACCTTAGCCTTTAGACTTCAAATCTACGCACATTTAATCAGAATGCAGTGGGATTTACTTTCAAACAAACATTGTAGGACTGCTCTGCTCAATTATTTTACACATTTCCTACTCAGCGTTCACTGGCTGCATTAGTATGGGTTGCTAGTGCCACCCCCTGTTCCATAGCTTTCCCCTTTGGCAGAAGTTGTTTATAATTTATATTTGAGCTAGGACGCTTCTGCTGGGCGATGAACCAAACTCAGCCTTTCACAAAGTTTCCTTATTGTCTTATGGAAAAAATTGGTAAGTTCTATTCAAACCATTTATCAGACAGCCTATGTAAAATTCTAGAACTGGCGTAATACAGCTTTCCATGTGCCCAGACATTGCACTCTGCTGTGGGAAGAGTAGAGATGGAGGTAGAAAGGGGTAATTTATTAATGGAAGAGCTACTTAGGACCATTTCCAGTGTAATGCATTAACTCCATGCAGGTCCAAGACCATCACAGCCTGAGGTGAAGGACAAGATGGTGCCTTCCCCAGTTTCACAGACTTGCCTGGATTAAATCTTTTTTTAATACTGGGGATGGGACAAGGCAGTAATGTCCATTGCACCCGAGGGAAATTGACTAGTATAACACTGCAGCAGGAGCAGTCACCTTGCTCTGCCTCTTGATGAGGCCAACCTTGGAAAAGTTTGTCGAGAAGAGCACCTGAACAATGCTGAATGTAAAATTAATGTGGGTTTTAAAAGACAGAACTAGAGGGGGCGGGTTATCATCCAAACCCCTCTGAGCCTTCCTGCAGCATCCGCATCAATGTGGATGTCTGCATAAACGTGTATTGCATGCGCTGGTTTGTGTGGGTTTTTCCCTATTTTGTTGCCTTGTAGCTGTGCATGCATTCCTCCACAGGTGTATTCCAGCGAAGAAACAGCCCGACAGCCCAAGGCTGCGCGGAAGGGCTGGGCTGCGGCAGGCACTGACTTCTCGGTCAAAGCACGATCATTCCTGATTTCGGCGAAGGCCAAGCGCTCCCCGCGAAGAGCAGCTGGTCGGCCTGCGCAAACGAACAGGCTTGTCCCTGCGCTGCGCGACTGGCGCAACATAGGGATGCGGCGGTTTCTTCTGTTTCCCTCCCGCTTCCAGAGGCCGCACGCCCCCATTCCTGCAGGCTTGTTATTTTCCACTTCCCGCGTGCGGGGGAGAAATAAAGTTCAAGGAAGCGGGATAAGAAATAGCTGCGCTACATATTCATGAGGCCGGTGGTGATGTCATGAGCAGCGCAGCTCCGCCGTGGGGGCCTCCCGAAAGCGCCATTTCCTGGAGGAGCAGGAGGAAGCCAGCGCGAAAAGATTTTGCCGAAGGAAGTCGCGGCGGCGCTCGGGGGGAAGTTGGCAGCCCGGCCGAGCCTGGATCGCCGAGTGAACTCTTGTGCACCGCGGGAGGCAGGCCAGCAGGGGGGGACCTTCTCGGCTCGGAGACGCGGGATTACAAGCCCGGGGAAGAGGAGCAGAGGGAGCCGCCGAGCCGAGCCGCGCTGCGCGTGCCGATCGCTGCTCGCTGGACCGGCCACATCAGGGGCGCCTCCTCGCGCGGCCAGGTCGTGCGTGTGGAAAGGTCGCCTGCTACGCGCGCAGGGGGCTCCGTCGGTAAAGGCATCGTCGCTTCGGCTCCCTCCTGAGCTCCCGATTCAACCCCCCTCTGCTTTGCCGTACGCCCATCCTCCCCTTTTTTCCCTCCCGTTCCTTTATTTTTTCGAAAGATTTGTGCGGGGGGTGTGTGGAAGCGAGGAGAGGCAGCCGCTTTGGAGGTAGCTGGGAGGATGATGATAAAGATGATGATGTGGAAGAGATGGAGATGAAGCAGACTATGCAGATCCGGGGACTCCTGTTGCTGCTGCCGGCACTATGGGCTCTGTCTTTGCGGGACGGCACGGCGGTCACAGGTAAGGCTCCGCAGCTGCCCTGGCCGAGGCGGAGAAAGCCGGGCGGCTCTCTTCAACTGGGCGGGGGCAGGGAAGGCGGCGGGCGGGGGATTCGGGGCAACATCTGCACGATTCACTTGGCCTTGCCCCAGGTTGTATTTTCAACGCCTCTCAAGTTCGTCCCCGTGGAAGCTTTGGAGGCTCTTCGGTTCTTGCTTAGCAGTTGCTCAGTTCGCCTCTTCTGCGGTTGGTCTTGGCCAGTGATTTACAGTTTCATATGGGGCTTGCTCGAGCGATGGGATTCCCGTTCCTCCCCTTTCCTAGATTTCTGACTCGCTCGGTTGAAAACAACCAAACTCCTCTTGACAATTGACTTCTCCGGAAGGGACTGCTGGGAGAAGCAAGAAGGAGCCGCCGCTATAAATACAGCCCCCATTTCACCCCCACCCCGTCTTCCCAGGGTGCTGTGAAGCTGGCCTAAATCTCTTTTTAATTGCTAATCGGAGCTGAAGCAACTTGGAGAACTTGATTGGGGGAATGCGTCCCTCCTTTTCCCAAATTAATCTTGAAGCTTCCTTTTATAAGTAGCTTGGGCATTTTATTAGTTCATCCCTCACCGTATGTTAATGAACGGTGCCTGCAGCAGAGTCAACAGTTAGTGTCTCCTCTGAATTAGTTTCCTGGCACCTTTCTGTCAGTTTCCCTGCAATAGTAAGGCAAACCAGCTCCTTTACAGGAGTGAATGCATTTTTGAAATAGTCACGATTTGCAACATGTGACCCTCTCACCCCAGTACCTTCCTTGCTGGTTAAATGGATCGGTCCATTTTGAAGCTGAGTGTTTAGTCCAGTCATGAGCAACCTGGTGCCTGGTGCCTTCCAAATATGTTGGATCGCAGCTAATATGGCGAATGGTCGGGGGTTATGCCAGTTGTAATCCAAAACATCTGGAGGGCACCAGGTTGCTTCCCTTTGGTTTAGCATGATGCTTTTATGTGTCCGTTTGAAGCTGTTCCATAGGTGGCTTGGCTACATTTTCAGAAGTCTTAAGTGAAGACACAACAGCACGCACTGGCCTCGATTAGGCTGCTCTGTGGTTAGGACACTTGGAGGTGGGGAACCACAACATCAGTGAACAGCCCAGTATTCTCTAAAGCCGTGCATGGCAACTACTCCACAAGTACATTTGTTTCATCAACATCTTCTGGAATAATAATCATGGGGAATTTTGATTTCTGTGGGTACTTTTAAAAAATGTTTCTAAGGACTTTGGCTGATCGTATTTATGTTTCTGTATCTGAGTACTGGTTGTAGTTCGTATACGTAGGAAGGTTCTTCTTTTTTGCGTGTGACTTGATCCCAGACTTTTGACATGGTGGCAACATGCATTGATTCAAGAAATGTGTTTTCTTCATTGTGGTGATGACATACCACTACCACCAATGCAAAAACTTTGAGGAACTTGGATTGACATGTGGCCATAGATTTATTTAGCATTTTGCAAATAAACAGTGTTACTCATCAACAAAATAAGAGAAAGTCCAGTGAAATGGTGGACTGAATTTGCAAAACCATTTGAACAAATTATTTTCTTCTCTAACTCTACTGAGGCTATAATTCTAAATTCATTTACTGGGAGCTAAGCCCTATTGAGCCCAGTGATGTTTAAGTTGAAGGAAAAATGCATAAGATTGTATTGTTATGGTACAAGAAGGGCAGGTAGTTCTCAATGTCTACAGGTGTCCTCCAATTTCTTTTCTAATAGACAGGTAGGGGAGAAAGGGAGAAAGACAGCCAATGTTTCCTATAGAAGCTCTAAAAGTGTATAGTCAGAATTTAAGTTCTCCTGTTGAAACAAGCTAGGCAAAATAAAGGAGTATATACTAAATGGAACGGAGCGTTCAGGAGCATACTGTCACAAACCGTGGTTAGTCAATAACCTGCTCAGAAGGACACAGACCCATGTGCATGTGGCTTGGATGCCGTTAGCCAGGCCTGTTGCTTGAGTTTGGGTGGCCAGTTCCTGACTTGCAGGCAGTGTTGCTTGCATCCTCAGCAGTGAGACATCTGAGACTCCAGCGCTTGCATGGCAGTGGCCCTTTCCCCCCCTACACTGGTGGTATGGGAGCCAGAGTTTCTGCTTTCTAGAGCCGCAGTCTTATCTCTGTGTCATGAACTGGCAATTCCAGGTAGGATCCATTTGGCACTATTGGTTAGTGTGGCTGAGTGGGTGCCGACTAACTCAGCATTGCATCAAAGCATTCTGCAAGCAGACGGAAAGGAACAACATAAGCGGATAGGAATGAAAAGACAGGAAAGACAAGTCCGAAAGGCAAAAGATGATCTGGACTCGCTGGCACCAGGTTGACAACTTCCTGTGGCGCCACCTTAATAGTTCTCTATGTATCAGCCTGACAGTCTTTGACCAGGAATATGACTGACCAAATCCAGGAATTATTGTATACTTCTCTGAGGCAGTCAAAGTCTGCAAACTTTGATGAAATAAGGGAAGGTGAGAAAGGTCTACGATCTCTCTGGTGTTCCAAGTTTAATAGCCGCTCATTCCGTTATTACAGCAGTGAAGCAGAACCTGCCACTGCCGGTGAGGAGTCTGCATGTGTAAAAACTGCACCATGTGCTCTTGCTTGGGCAAGCTTCCACATCAGTATCTGTTGCTCCTGAAAATGCGTTTCTGCAGCATGGATTTTTCCTATATTAGGGGGCTGATCAGCGTCATAAACAGCTCTTACATAGTGTTGTCAAGCCATGGAGTCACCAACTCTGAACTACCCTCCAGATCCAAAGGACTTAGTTCCTGGTCTTATATGTCAGAAGCATCTGACAGTATTTTGAAGATTTGGGTGGCTATTTGTCATGCAGACACATACTTCTAGCCACCAATTTTTCTCTCCTAAGAAAGCCTATTTGCTAGTGGTAATCAACATTTGCAGAGTCTGAAACTGAATAAGCAGCAGTGCAAAGGAGTCTAGCAGCAGTCAGTATATTGTCAGGTCTAGTTAGCAATTAGTTTAAATGCTATTACAAAATTGGTTAGGGAACTGTTACTTACAAATGGTAAGGACACAGAGGAACCAAGCCTCTAAAGAGCAGAACCCACAGGGAGACCACAGTGTCGCACTGTGTCCTGCTGAGTATTATTCCGAAACAAATGCAGCCCAATCCTTGCTGTTCCTCTTCTTACTGGCAAGGCACCCTTCACAGCTGGGCAGCTGTGGTGCAGCTACTTCCTGGCCTCATGGGATCTGTTTGGCCTTTCCTGTTTTTGCTAAATTTCTGTGTTGCCAAGTGGTAGCTAGGAAATCAAGCAAATGTATTTATATAAACATGAAGCAATATGTATTAATGCTTTCATATAGACTTCCATATTTTTGCTGTTTTTTAAGCAGTTCGCATCTGGCCGTAAAAGGTATATTGCTAAAAGCCACACTGCTCTATGGGTCCGGATCCATGAGAATTATTAAGCTGCTTCTCTTAATTGAGCAACTTGAATTGATTTCCATAATCATTACATTATGAAGAGGCATTAGGGACTGTGTTTTGATTATCTCCATGCCGAAGAGTTTAATTGGGTAACACTTGTGGCTGGAAATTGGATATTATATCTCTCTGTGTGTCTGTATGCTTATATGTAATATATCTTAATATTAGCCTCTCATCTTTTCACATTTATGTTATATTTTTTATTATTTTATTTTTATTTATTTTATTTAGAAGACTTCCATGCCGCCCCATTAGCCGAAGCCTCGGGGCGGCTCACATCCATAAATAAACTTCCATAGAATAATATAAATTAACAGTATAAATTAAGTCGCCCTGGCCAAAGAATAAAATGAATAAATACTATTAACAATTAAAATGATATTTGAATAAAAAAGGTCTTCGCCTGGTGCCAAAAAACAAATAACGACGGCGCCAGGTGGACCTCTGGGGAGCACATTCCATAGATTGGGCGCCACCTCAGAGAAAGCCCTCCTCTGAGTACTCACCCTCCTAATTTCCTTCATGGAGGATTCCCAGAGAAGGGCCTCTCCCGCAGATCCCAAGGGACGGGCAGGCATATATGGACGTAAGTGCTTGTTCAGGTAACCAGGACCCAGGCCGTTTAGGGCTTTATAGGTCATCACCAACACCTTGAATTGGGCCCGGACTTCAATGGGAAGCCAGTGAAGCTGACGGAGGACTGGAGTCATGTGAACATAACGACCAGTCCCCGTCAGCAGCCTGGCAGCTCTATTTTGAACCAATTGAAGTATCCGGACCGTCTTCAAGGGTAGCCCCACGTAGAGCGCGTTACAGAAGTCAAGTTGGGAAGTCACCAACGCATGTGTCACTGTCGCCAGGCAGTCATACTCCAGGTAGGGGCGCAGCTGATGGATCAGCCAAAGCTGAAGGAAAGCGCTCCTCGCCACTGCTGTCACCTGAGCTTCCAATGAAAGCTCTGGGTCGAGGAGCACTCCCAAGCTGCGAACCTTGTCCCTAAGAGGGAGTGCAACCCCATTCATGACTAGGTTCAGTTCACCCTCCCCGAAGCCTGATCCGCCAACCAACAGGACCTCCGTCTTGTCTGGATTGAGCTTCAGTTTATATATCTTATGCAATTGTTCATTTGCTTTTATCAAATGCCAAAAAAATATCCAGTTGGTACTTTGAAACTTCTTGCCTTTCCCCTTCTTGTAATCTAGTCCTTCTTGTACCTTGTCCTGTACTCTCCTTTGCACTTCGATTCCTAGAACCCCAGCAAGTATGGGAAATCTGAAATTGCTTCCAAAGATAGCAATATTTGTTCATGATTTAGGTGATTTGGCCAAGTGGGTTACTAACAGGAGAGTAATTTTGCTGCTACAAGGTATTTGCCTGTATTATAAGATTGCCTAGCATTTCATGCATGGAGTTTAGGTTTCTATAACATGACTGTTTCAGCATTGTTATGAGAGGGAGGGTGCTTTCATTCACGTGTACACACACATGCACACAGACACTATATTCAATTGCTGAATTAAATAATAATGGCTTAGGAGTGTTTTTAGTTCCTTAGCTCCCCCTCCCCACAAAAATATCTTTCTAAAGTGTTGCATGTAAATGTAAGATATTTTGCCAGCTTCACTGCTCTCAGCAGTTTTCATTACCAGAGACAACAAAATAATAATAATTACAAAGAGCATGCTATGGGAACCAGTAGATTCCCAGACTACTAATCCAATAAAAATCCAATAAAAGAATGAAACACATTTTTTCTATACAGATTTATTAGGTGGAGTGACTATTATAGAAATTGCATAAATGTATTTGATTCACAATATTTTTATTACTATATTGCCTAATAAGCAAAGTTACTCACCTCAATTTAGGCTAAAAATATAAAACTGGAAGAAGTAAAAGGGAAATACTAATTCTCAAACAGAACAAAACTAGCAACAGCATGAAACCAACAATAGGAAATACTTTTTTAGTGCCCAGATGTTAAAAGTGTTAAATATGTATAGGACCGAAAAGCTTTGAAAAATAAAAGTTATTCACCAGGCACTGAAAAAAGCTGCTGTGTAGTCATTAGGCTTGCCTCCACCAGGAAGGCCCTCAGTTCACCTTCAGCTGGCCTGCACTCAGTGTTATGGGGTGGCCTGCCCATAGGCTGCTTCCAACATGGCAAAAGCTGACCTCTGTTCACACAACGGATGTTCCCCAGCCTCTTCCTTTCCCTTTCACAGCCTGCACAGGAGGGTCCCCAGGCTTGGGAGTGTATGTGGGGGAGGGGGGGCTGCAGGGAGTAGAGAGAATTTACTCCACTGGCAGATGCATTTGGGTCACTGGTGCGATCAAAGTGACTAGCACATGGCCAAATGCTGTCATTTAGGTTTGGGAGTGTTCTGAGCTGGCAGCACCAGCGAAGGCCTGAGCCTGATTTGTACCAACAGTGGGAAAGGGTATTCAAAGAAGTTGCCAGGTAGTATCAGCAGCATTATGCCAGTGTTTTTAATGAAGAACATCAGTTGTAGGGTGCATTCTGAAAGCATACATAGGACTGGAGTTGCCACCTTTTTATTTTGCAGTGGCCCTCTGCCTTTGAAAGCAGCGCTTCAGAGCAGAAACCAATGTATTTACATTTTGGGTGTGTTGTACTTGATTCTGCCATGAACTCTGGAAAAGCAAAGGAGCCTGGAGAGGACATGGAAACACAGAAATGGAGTGATTCGGAAGGGGTCTCCCAGGCCATCTAGTCTGACCCCTGGCTCCAACTGGCTCCACTCATGACATGCCTACCATGTCATGTCCATATCCATGTCAACTGTGGCAACCTCATAGCAGGATATTTGAGTTTGTACCAGTCACTTCTGTCAGAGGCTTCAGTTATGGCAGCCCTCCCTCCTATCATCAACTGGGAACGAGGGGAGTTGGGAGTTGTGGTCCAACATATCTTGAGAGCACCACATTTGGGAAGGCTGGCTTATGGGCATCATGTCATGGGGATGGAGCAGGGGGGAAATCCTTTTCTTTGTGCCTGCTGATTGTCTGCCTGGTTGCTTGTGGAATGAACAGTGGGTACCAGATGCAACAGATACTTGCACTTGCAAGCTGCTTATTAATGGTTGTGGACTGACTGACTGACTGAATGAATGAATGAAAGAAAGAGTGTCAGTACTTAGGATATGGGTGCTCTTCTTTTATACTTGTCTCAGCCCAGCTCCCCATTCCCCCAATAGCCATTTCCTTGGTGCCCATAGCTGGGGCATCACTTGTCACAAATTAAGTCGCTGCTACAAGAGTCACCCATTCATTACAGTGTGTTGCATAGTCTGCATGGCTCCCCATAGCATGGCTGCAGAGGAGACTACATCACAAATGCTTGGCCAGCAGGGGCAGTGGTTAGAGTGGAGTACCTGAAGGGCAGCTCCAAAGTTCTTGCACGTTCCATCCCTGCTCCCTTCACTCCTGGCCTTTGCACAATTGGCATTATTGTTGGAAAGGAGATTCTAAAAGAGATCAGCCAAGTGCCCTTGGATCCCCCTTCGGACCTTTGCACTGAATGTGTGATGGTCTCCATTTGGACTGCAGATACTGGGAGGCAGAGCTTGAACACACAGTCCTCCTCATGCATTTGCAGCAAATTCCAGAGTGAATGTCAGCATGTTGGAACAGAGTAACTTCTCAATGCCTGTAATACTGAAATGACAGTTTAATGTAGCTATGTATTAAATGCACGTCCCCTTTCCATCAGCCTGCTCAGAGGGGCTAACAAAATCAACAGCCCATAAAGTATTAACACCAATCAATACAAACTAGTCATGACTCATTGCAAAGGTAAGAATCCTATTAATAATCTGACAGAAAACAGATAATTGGCACTTCCTTTTCTGTTGATAGCTAACAGAACAGCGGTCCAGCAGTTACAGCAGGGATAATGAAAGAAGTTTGGCGTTATCTTGAAACTTGCTATTCTACCTTGCTGCTTATTTACCATTCTGTTTGTTTTCTTCCTTGTCACATATGTTCATTTTTCTCCCATGGGCTGTTCCAGCCTACCTCAGTATCACTGCCTGCTATCGTCTTTCATGCATCAATTTCTTATGGAAGCAATTGCTCTCCACCTACCCATTTCAACACATTTGAGGGCCCCGAGGCATTTATCCCAAAAGAAATCTAAGAAATGCAACTGCCTGCAAATGAATTAGTGACACCCATCCAAATGGGGGATGATATCAGAATTTGGCACTGCATCCTAGGTTTGGAGGTTGCTTGGCTACTGGATGAAGTAATCCCATGCCGCACATTAGAGAGAGAGAAAAGTAGATTCTGTAAACAGCTTCATGGCAAAACTCTCAATCAGACTTTGCTTCCACAGTGCTTAGGAGCTTTGGCAATAAAGGGAGTGTGTTCACTGAATAACCCCCTGTATGAATGATTTCTTAAAATGTCAGCTCTTTTCGTAGGTAGTGATCAAAAGCCATGATTCCCAAAGAGAGCATGAATATTACCTGGCAGTCAAAAATCCAGAGGGGACTTGGGTAGGATTGTACCACCATTCCAAGAATAACACCTTGAAAAGCATTGCCAGGGTCCTGTTGCACTGATTCCATCTGTATTTGCCACTCACACATCGGTGCTCTGTGACTTTCGCCCCGCTGATCTCCAAATTGGCATATTACAGAAGAACCTCCACATGGATTTAGCCTCCTCTGTTATTTGCTAACTGGAATTTCAAGACTCTTATCCTATAATCATTCAACAAATATAATAAAGCTTTGATGAGGCCTTTTTGGGAGGCCTATGTGTTTTGTTCTTCAACTGTATTGCATGCCAGGCCACCAACCTTGATTAATTTGCTGTACTCCCAACCTCCTCACTCCCCTCTTGTGGGCGTGGAGAGGAGGGAGGTTGCTTTCTTTTAGGAACGAAGGCTACAGGAATGCCAATCAAACTGAAGGTGTCTCAAGGTCAGCCTGTGAAGCTGAACTGCAGCCTCGAGGGAATGGAAGACCCAGAGATGCTATGGATCAAGGATGGCGCTGTGGTGCAGAGTGTAGACCAGGTGTACATTCCAGTCGATGAAGAACACTGGATTGGTTTCCTCAGGTAGGTGTGATGCACAGAACAGAGGATGCCAAAAAAAAAAAAAAAGTTTACATTTTTTGCTCTGTGGCACTCAGGATGACATTCGTCCCCTCCCACTGATTTTATCTTCACAACAGCCCTGTGAGATATGTTCAGCTGATACAACTGTGCAAACATGAGCTGTGCAAATATGCAGTGCACTCACAGGTATTCCACCCAAAGCTTTCTTCTTTGATTAAAATCCTGGGCACCTAAACATTTCATGCCTAGGAATCTGAAAGTCTATTCTGAACCACTTCCTGTTCCTGTAGTTAATAATACTTTTTCTTTGTGTGGCACTTTCAAGTGTCCAAAGCACTTTGCATGCATTATGTGGTTGTAATCTAGCTGTACAACCACCATAAGGATATCAGTATTATTATCCTTCACACTGTTGATAGGCGATGGGGTGCTGGGGCTGAGGGGCAGTGGCCTGTTTGAGGCCACCTAGTAAGCTCACAGCAGGGGCAAGAGGCTACCTGGGGGATTCCTGATTCATAGCTTAACTACTCTGCTCCCCTACGGTTGGAGGGAAAAGCATAAAGATGGGTGGGCTGCAGGACAGTACATGACCAGGAGTCAGAGGTGATCTTCCAAGCCAGCCCTGCCATTAGACTGAGGGAAGCGGTCACTTCAGGTTGGCAGCTGCTGGGAGGCAGCAGCAAGGAGGTGGAAGAAGGACGTGTGTCATGTGGTCTGCTTTGCCCCCACCCCACCCCCAAGTTAGCTGGCTGTCATCAGGTGAAGTGGAAGAAGCCCTCATGTCACTGGTGTTGAAGACAGATACATCTGCCCAATTCAGTTGGCTTTTATACGTGGAATGGAGGGGGAGTGTTTTCTTGTCCTTCACCTTGGGCAGCAAATTGCCTTGGGCCAGCTGGTGTGATCTGGTCATGACATAAGGCATGCATTTAGTACACAACTCTTTTTATCGCTTAGGGGGTACAAAGGAAGCAAGAGCCTGTGTTCCCCCCCCCCCCCCCCCGACTGGCTGGGAGGCTGACTTTCCCCAGGGAAGTTCAGGTCAAGAAGTCAAGTCAAGGCTGACTGATCAAGCTGTGGGAGTGTCGTGCCTGACGCCCCAGCAGAGGCGGCACCTCACGAGGAGGATTTATGCTTAAGACCCTGTAGCCAAATGTCTCCCCGACAACCTAGCTTGGGAATGGCTGAACAGATAGCCGTGCCTCATCCTGACCCTTTGCCCATTGAGCAAACACCCAAGCCTGCATCAAAGCCAGAGGGCTCCGAGGGAAAAGGCACTATAAGTTCTGCTCATGGAGAGCCTGAGCAGACTGCCCCCCTTCCTCCTGACACTGAACCTCCTGAGCATGACACAGGAGACACAGGAGGCGGAGTAGACCTTTCCCGCACGACCCTTAGGCATTCTCTGCGCAGATTGGAGCAAAAGCAAGCTTTGTCCCGCCTCAGAGGGGAAAGGTGGGACCAAGATAGCTAGTCCCACGTGGGCTCCCTGAGAGATGTCACTAAGGAGTTAGCATCTGCCTTGTAAAGACCTCAACAGTAGAGTTTATCTGTAGTGTTGTAAATCTTGTAGATAAGTAGCAATAAAAGACTTTAGTTTTATTGCTCACGAACTGTGTGGGTTGTTTACCTATTGAGCCGTCATTCACAACAGGGAGGGATGCAGCCCCATTTCTAAGACCAGCAACTGACTTCTCTGTCTTGCCTGCTATGCCTTGAGAGCAAAGTTTTGCTTTAGCTGGAGGAACCATGTTGAGCCAAGAGCTAGTGTGCAGTGGCAAGAGGAAGACAAAGTTGAGGTTGAGAGTGAAGCCTGAAGAGGCCAAGCTCTGAACAGTTCTATAATATGTGTGTTCAGTACAGTTGGGGTCTGTGTTGAATTTCCTTTTTGATTTAATGTTGGAGCTTACCTTATTTGCTTTAAAACACCAGTGGAAGTAAAGAAAGCAAGAATAAGGTGATCATTTCTAAGGGGGAGTCTTAGATGCTACAGAGATCATAGACTAGGGGAAACAGCACTGGCAGGAGAAAGTGGAACTTCACACTTTGGAGAGATGAGATACACTCCCTGTTTGGTTTTCACCAAGTCCTGTGTTTTAGAGTAAGAGAGCATCCTTGGTTGGGGCTGGAAAATGGGGTTACCTTGGGAGGGGACCCTAGTATATCGTATCACTAGATGACCTGTGCCAAGAGTTTGCTGCTCAGCTAGGCAGCTGGTGGGAAGGGCTTCTGATGCTCTGAACAATTTCCTTGTATGCAAACGTACAGTGGCGTTAGAGAGCTCCTGAAGGGGGCTCATAGTACCTGATTGGGCTCTTGCCATGATCCAAACTCCAGGCAATAAGGCTTTCTGGAATGGTTCATAGAAAAAAGTTCTGTTTCACAAGTAACTAAATTAAGGCATATATAATATTTAAAATCTAGTGCCACTTTCTGATCAGAGGATTTCTGTTTCCTACATCCTGAATTTGGCTGTGGAATAAGGGTTCGTTTTTATGACAGAGAGACAAAAATCAATGGAGAGTCTGCCAATTTGACATACAAAGGCAGCCTTTCCCTCTCCTGATGTATTTTCCTTTCTAATGGTTACAGTCTGCCCTATAATTAAACTTTCTCTGGGCCACTTACAGGGGGAAAAGAACAATGAAATGAATGCAGTAAAATGTGATGTAGCATTTTGTAAATTGACCCCCAAATTGACCATCCCGACATTTTATCTTAGCTGTTCACTTTATTAGCAAAGAGAGCCCAGAGAACTATTCACTCCATTAATTCCATAGCATGATTTCTTAAGATTAGAGCTAAGCAGAACAGGCAGTGTGCCTTGTATTAGGCAGCACTGCTTCCTGCTTGTGCTGTACTGTTCTGGTACAGTACAGCTTTCCATCTCCTGGCCTTTGTGTTTATAGCATCTTTTTCTGAGGGCAAATGAAAAACAGCTTCACCACTCCCTTTTCACCTTGTTTGCTCCAACATTTCTTACAGCAAAATGGGAAGGTTAAATTCAGAAATGTACTTAAAAGTTTGCTTGCATTCATTTATTCCCACCATGTCCCTCTCTCCTTCTCTTTGAATAAAAGAGATGCCCTAATTAAAATCAAGCTTCTGAGATCTGAATCCTTTTGGGAGAGGAGGATGTGTCATACAAACCAAGCCTTAGTCATCCCCCACAAGATATGTTCCAGCACATTTACTCCGTCCTTTAGATCAAACCAAGCTTGCTACACTACATAAAATATAATGTTCAAAGTAGTTTGCTTGAGGTGTGCAGAAAAAAAGAATCAGGCATTTTTCTTGAGACTCCTTGCAACTGTAGTGAATCCAGCAGCAATGGCCAGATATGTACAAGAGTTGCCTGTTCCCAAACACCTCTTCCCTGAGTCTGTTTGCATTCATAGTTTCTCTAGAATCTTGAATTCTGAGAATCTGAGGGGTGACTCAGAGAAAGTTCAGGTCCCCCAATCCTTCCCACAGTCTGAATCATGTTTGCCCCATAGGATGGTCCTGCCATGATCTGCCCCAGCTGGAATACAGCCTGGCTTGACTTTGACCTGTAGTTGCATCAACCCGAGGCTGTTCAATGTAGTCTTCACTCTCATATAAATCTATATATGCGCCTTAACTTGAGCAAGTGGGACAGAATGTCTCCCTTGGGTAGACTTTTAAAGCTGTGATAACACTTTGCATTGAATGCAGTGACTTCCCGAGATACCATATACTATGTTTTCCCTCCCCAATGAGAAAGAAATGAGTTCATTAGGAGCCTTATGAAGTTTCAGCTGCACTGCTGAAGAAGGTCATGGAGGAAGTGTTCCAACTCCTGAGTCATTACCTTGATGAAGGAACATTTGCTCCACCCTCTTCATTCCTGTCAGACCAATACATTTACTTTCTCTGCATGTTTTCAGGCTCCAGTCTCAGGATTTGAGTGGTCTGGCAACCTCCAGGTTGAAAGCAGTTAGACTTTCTGGAACCCAGCGAATTAGTTAACTCTCTTGCTTTCTTCAGACAGGAATTCCTTGGCACTTGGTTAATTAATTTGTACAGTAGTTCTAGATAAGCACTTATCTCTCCTCTGTGGGAACCAAAGATTCCATAGCAGTTTTGAGAACAGTAGGTTTCCCCTGTCCCTCTCCCAACCCTAATATTTTTTGCCTCAGGGCATATTTTCAGTCATTTGTGTTGTGCTGTTTGCTCTGCAGTATTTGGCTAATCTCCTCCTTCAAATAACTCCTGAGACCTATTCACTTGAACATTTTTAATTGAAAAGATGACTACATGGGCTTTGCTTCACATCCATATCTAAGTGAAGAGTGACCGTGACATCACCCCACAGAATACTGAAAAACAATGGCTTGTTCTTACCACTTCAGAGGGCCCAAAAGCAGTGAGAACACATTTTTGCCTGCAGAAAATCCTGAGTTCAATCCTTGCCACTTCTTAGGTAGCAGGGCTGGGGAAGGCCTCTGTGTGAGACCTTGGAGAATGAGTGCCTCTCATATGGTGGAAGGGTGCCATTGCATTCATGCCTTTCCTGTGGATTTCCTATGGGAAGCTGGTTGGCTGCTATGTGAACAGAATGCTGGAACAGATGGACCTTTGCCTGACCACAAGAAGTAAGGAATAGATTTCATGTATTCTAAATGATTGTTTGTAGGCCAGCCTTTACGCTTGTTACAGTTGCTGGGTAGTATACAATTGATCATCAGGCAATAAAACAGTAGATACAATCCATAAAAATCAATTTACAGAAAATTAATATGGCTGCGTAAACAAAACATGTTTGCTAGCACCGAAAAGATTGAGCAACAAAGCTAAATGAGCCTCTGTAAGGAGGACATTCTGTAACCAAAAAATAACACTCCCCTTCTTTATTGAATATTCTGCCTTCAATAATGGATGTGCCTAAAGGAGGGTTTCAGCGTGTTGATCTGAAAAGAGATGTTTCTTCAGATACAGTAAGGCCTAGGTTCTTATAGTATAAGCTAGCTTCATATGGTCATAAGACTGCTGTGTTCCTGTGGATGCTGAAGGAGGAAGGCATATTATAGGAATACTTTTCCATTGCAGGAATGGTTCAAATGATTGTATGTCTGTACATCGCAGTATAGCTTTGAAATATTTTGTGATGACATGTGAAGTACTAGTTCCCCTTTACTCAGCACTGGTGAGGCCTCATCTGGAGTACTGTGTGCCACACTTTAAGAAAGATGCAGACAAGCTGGAAAGAGTTCAGAGGAAGGCAACAAGAATGACTTGGGGACTGGAAACAAAGCCATATGAGGAGAAATGGAAAGAACTGGGCATGTTCAGCCTCTAGAAGAGAAGACTGAGGTGTGATATGAAAGCTCTTTACAAGTACATGAAAGGCTGTCACAAAGAAGAAGGACACGATCTCTTCTTGATCATCCCAGAGTGCAGGACATGGAATACCAGACTTAAGTTACTGGAAACCAGGTCCTGGCTAGATATCAAGAAATTTTTCCTGACCTTAAGAGCAGTACAGCAATGGGACCATTCATTCATTCATTCATTCATTCATTCATTCATTCATTCAGCGAGCTTCTATGCCGCCCCATTCGCCGAAGCCTCGGGGCGGCTCACAACAATAAACAAATACATATCATCCATATAAAAACAGTATAACAACAATATAATTGGAGACGTCCTGCCCAAAGACATAAAATCAATAAATCATATTAACAATTAAAATGATGTTTAAATAAAAAGGTCTTGGCCTGGTGCCGAAAAACAAACAACTCCTGGTCACTTACCTAGGAGTTGTGGGCTCTCTCACACTAGAGGCATTCAAGATGCAACTGGACAGCCATCTGAGAGGGTTTAACTTGGGAGTCCTGCACTGAGCAGTGGGGGTTGGATCCTCTGGCCCCTTTCAACTCTACTGTTCTATAATTTGACAGCTAGTTGGTTTTGTGCTGTGTTATTTACAATTTTATACCCTTCTCTCAACATTTTAGCTTGAAATCTGTAGATCGGAGAGACTCTGGGAAGTACTGGTGCCAAGTTGAGACCAATGGAAAGAAGGAGGAATCACAGCAAGTGTGGCTCATTGTAGAAGGTAAGGGACTATATTGCTGGTTTTGTCCAGGTCATAGTGTCAAGTGCACAAGGCAACTGCATGTCAACATTGTGAGAAGAGATTTCCTGGCTGATGTTGGTCCATTTCCATTGTCTGTGCAGCTATGACCAACACTATTATACTATCACAGGGAGCCAGCTAAAGCCCAGAAGAGAGTGGTGTCACCACTGTAGAGACCTGTTGTATCGTTTTATCTCTGTGTTTAATTCTGCAGAATATGAAGCACATGCAGTGTTACATTTCCTGACTTGTATTTGAAAGTGTAGGCCAGAATCCACTAGAATATGGATGCTGGTGTTCATCTTGGTAATGTTAGAAACCTCTGCAGGATGTCAGATACATTGGAGAAGATCTAAAGATCCCTCCAAGATGTGCATCTGACATTTCTGACAGAATTAAGTTCTGCACTATGTGCTGAGAAATGTAATGTTAGCAATAGCATTATTAAAGGTCAGACCTGGGGCTTAACTTTGCATCAGGTGGCAGTGTGGGCTGCATCTGCCACTGGGAGACACTAGCCAGATGACCAGAGGGAGGAGACACTTATTAGATCAGGCCAAGAGGAAAAAATGAAAAACAAAGCAATTATTGATGTGGTCAGAGATCCAGTACCAAACATGGCTTACAGAGCTGAAGATTAGTAACAACCTGGGTTAGGTAAGATGAAACAGGTGACAAAAAGTGCAAACTGTGGGACGGTGGCTTGAAAGTTAGCTTTGGTGGGGCCAGATACATTTCACCAGATATATTTCACTCAACCACTTTGAGGCTGTAGCTTTAGCTGATGGGAGTCTGGCAAGGCAATCCAGAAGGTGGCTTTTACTTACAGAACTTAATCTGAAGGGACAAACGTCTGTGGCACAGGAAGTAAGGCCCGGCAGACTCTCTGCTCGAGATCCTGGTTTAACATCTTCCCTAGTAGCTTATACAGAATTATGTTTTGACAGATACAGTTTTTTCCCTAGGCTCAGTGCCAGCGCCTCCTAATAATTCATGCTTTTAATCTCAGGAAGAACCTGGTAACACCTTACCCATTCACCATGTTTTAATCGATCCATTTCATTGATCCATTTAGCTTGGAATGGCACCCTATTAATTTATACTAACTGTATACCCAAACCCAGAGAACACTTCAAATAGTGCTCTAGCGCCAAAGGTGTCAGCTGAACCTGCATGATTGAAAAGGGGTGAGTTGCTAAAGCTGGCTGTCTGTTGGTCCTCCTTGGGCTATAATTATAGCAGATCTCATAAAGTTAGTCGTGTCACGTCCAGAAGGGATTCTGGAAGGGGTTCTGTCGCTGCAGAAGCTGATCTGCAGTAGGGTCGCATTGCTGATGCAGTCAGCAGCACTTTTCTGACTCATGGCTGACTCAGTGTCCCAGCATGGGCTCAGAGTGCCGTGCTGCTTCAGGTATTCGTCTTTTTGCATGAAGGACTTTCATCTCTCCAAGTCATTAGAACATTCATAGCACTTTATTTTTTGGAAGAAGAAATCATGGGATGTTTGGGCTCTCTCAAGCATACTAGAAAGGAAGGAGATGTCTGTCTGTTCCCATGCCAGGATCTTAGGTACACGTGCAGGAGCTTGTGCTACATCTCTGAGCTGCAAAGTGAATTCAGGAGGTTTCTTGGTTAGCTTTATGATAAAAAAAGAAATAGGCATGCCAGGGTCAACATTTTGAAGAAAGGGAACTAATCAGAGAAAATGTAAGGCAGGCAATCTTTGTAAAAATGTCCTGGGTGCACATGTAGGTTTGTGTACCTACAAACACAAACAATCCTCCAGTGCCAGGTAGATGCATCAGAGCACACACAAATGCAGTGCAGTCTCCTCTTCCTCTAAATAATCTCTTTCATGCTGACAGAGCATCTATCATCCTTCCTTTGTGATCCTTCAGCGTAAAAGCCTGACATGACTCAGGGTTTTATGAACTCATTTAAACTGTCTTTCTTCCCAAATTTGCCTAAAGAAAAAGAAGGAACAGCTGCTTCAGCCATTGTAAATCAATAGACTTCAGTTCAAATCCCGACTGAACCATGAACTTAGTGTGCAACAAAGCAAATATCCCTCCGCTTCTATTCCTTGTCTAAAAATTGGAATACCAGCGACTCACATTACAAGATCACTATGAGAACTAACAATTACATGCTGTAAAACTGGGATTAAAAGTGGCATCCACATTCTTATGAATATTACCTTTTCTTTGGACATGCACATGCTAGGCATCTCATGAGTGGAGCTGGCTGGAGACTAGATAGCCCAGGAGGTCCCTTCTGACTCGCTCTGTTTCTATGTTCCTTTAGAGAAGTTTGAGGAGTTCAACTCTAAGGTAGTCATTTCACAATGGAACACATGAGCTTTCCTCGGTTCGCAGCTTATGAAAGGAAAAGTGCTTCTAATTTCTGGAGACATGCAGGACTAGTTCTACCATTAGGAAAGGTGAGGTAGCCTTCCTTAGGCAGCTGAACCTAAGTTATCCTTAAAAGGCCAGCAGTGGGAAGATAATTGACAATAATTAATTTCATTTACTATCACATTTTTCCAGTGGCTGGGGTGTGGTGGAGAGTAGTGCAAGTTTGTTCTGCCTCAGACACAAAATATCTCAGACAATTCTTCATTTTATTTATTTCTTTATTTAAAATATTTATATGCCATCCTGTTCGCAAAAAGTCTCAGGACGGCTTACAGCATAAAATATAACATAAATAAATTCCTGACCCACACTGGCTGCAGTTAAAAACATAGAAAAGACAATATTAAAACTTATTAAAATATTGCTGGAATAAAAAGGTCTTAACCTGGCGCTGAAAAACAAATAACGACGGTGCCAGGCGGACCTCTCTGGGGAGCACATTCCATAGATGGGGCGCCACCGCAGAGAAAGCTTCACTTCATTTTGCTTCACTTTTTACATCACCGCAAGTTCACAGTGTTTTTAATGCTCAGCTGCTTCTATTGTATAAGGGGCCAGACTGAATGATACTTTTCCCCTGATCCATGGAGGAAAGATGAGTGTGTCATCACTTCTGCTACCCTGGCCATTCATGCATATATAATATGTTCCCCTATGGCTTAATATTCCATGTATGTGGGCTAAAGTCATGCCATCAAACTACCAGATTTCCCAATGGTATGACCACATGGTCCTGGCTACATGAAGTGGGTTTTGTGCATGTAGGCTGTATTTGGATGCCTCATCCTAGTACAGATTGATGGGTTGATGGAGCGGAGGGAAAACGTGCTAGGTAGGTGCTCTCCCACTCCCTTTCCTGTGAAATGCTGGTTTGGAGGAAAGTATTGTATGATTTGGCCCTTGCTGCATACTTAATTTCACCATATCCATTAAAAGCTAAGTCACGTCTGACCTATTCAAGTGCTTTATTGCAACTATGTCCAGAGACAGTTGTCCCTTTCTGTTGACATCTCCTAGATCAGCATTCTCCAAAACGGCACCCTCTAAATCAGCCCCAACCACTGGCCGTACTCACTGGCATTCATGAATGTTGCAGACCAAAATATCTGGATGGCACCAGCTTGGGGAATTCTACTAGCCAGACAGAGATTAAATCTTTTTTAGTCCAGCAGGCATTCATATAGCCTGTTCTACAGAGAATTAAGGGATTTGGAGAACAGTATTTTGTTCAAAGACATCACTTTCAGTCCAAGTCTAATGTAAGGACAAGAAGGGAGAGTGGGAGCCTAGAAGTTGTCCATTTAACACCTGGGCTGCATACATGGCTTACCTGGTCCCAGTTTTCCTTACTATGATAAGATGCACTGTGTTTCTGTTTAAATCATAGTGTTAACTTTTAAATTTGCATCTATTGTATAAATTAGCAGGTGGGTATTTTATGCATATCTGTGCCCTCGTTTTTGATGATAGATTTCCTATTTTGTCACAATATCTAATGGCTACCCTATTCAGGGTGAAATTTAACTTCAATCACTTGATAAATAGGAATACTGAAGAATGTATCTTATCCAGTTTTCCCTTATATTATCTGATATTAAGAACATATGCTCATAAGAAAATCCATGCTGGATCAGACCAAAGGTTAATCCAGCCCAGCACTCTGTTCACATGGTGACAAATGAACTATCCGCGGGATCCCTTAAGCAGGGTGGGTACAAGAGTTCCTCTTCCGATGATGGAGACAGCACACAGACAACAAGGCTAGCAGCCACTGATAGCCTCCTCCTCCATGAATTTGTCCAGCCCCTTTCCAAGGCCATCCAAACTGGTGGCAATCACTACTTTCTGTGGCTGTGAATTCTGCAGTTTAACTGTTTTCTGTGTGAAGGACTATTGTCCTAAATCTCCCACTAATCAGCTTCATGGGATGACCTTGGGTTCTGGTAATTTGGGAGAGGGAGAACTATGTGAGACCCCACTAGTTTATTCCTCAGGAGAAATTACTATACATTCCCATTCTTTTTTCTGGTCTTTAACCAGGTACTGATCCATAAAAGGACCCTTACTCTTATTCCCTGGCTGCTTAGTTTGCTCAGAAGTCTTTGGTGAGGGACTTTGTCAAAAGCCCATTTGGAAATCCAAGTAAATAATGTCAACCAGATTGCCCCATCCATGTGCTTATTGACACTCTCAAAGAACTCCAATAGATTAGTGAGACAGGACCTGTCTTTGTGGAAATCATGTAGATTCTTTTTCAGCAGGGCTTATCCCTCTATGTTCTTGGTTGCAAAGTAGCACCAATGAGTTAGTAATCCACGATTCTTCTGCTTCTGTGCTTTGTCTGGAATGTTGCAATGTATAGTTGGTCCCAATATGGCAATTTATGTCTTTCCCCCCTTAATTTTACAGACAGATGCACTAATGAAATTACTGTTCACTAAGAAATCTTGATGTGATGGCATGGTCATATCAGTACTCCTTTTTGAGTAGTAAATGTCCATAGTTAATATTGTGAACTGATAATTCAGTTGCAATAAAATGAATTTAAAGAGATAACTTGGCAAACTGCACATACACATATTCCAAAATTAAATTTTAGAAATTGTCCAGGTTCAGCTGAAAGACATGCAGGATACAGCTTGGGGTGTAATCGGTGTACAAACTGACTGGTACTGGAATGTGAATACAATTATCAGGTCTAGTAGCTATTGATAGATTTATCCTTCCTGAATTTGTCTAATTCCCCCTTAAATTCATCCATTTTGGTGGTCCAGACTACATCATGTGGTAGCAGCATAAAATCCTTTTATATTGCAGAATAGCAAACATTCATAAAGGTAAAGGTTTCCCCTTGACATTAAGTCCAGTCATGCCTGACTCTAGGGGCGGTGCTCATCTCCGTTTCCTAGCCGAGGGAGCCAATGTTTGTCCACAGACCATCTCCATGGTCATGTGGCCGACATGACTAAACACTGAAGCGCACGGAACGCTGTTACCTGCCCACCGAAGGGGTACCTTTTTATCTACTTGCATTTGCATGCTTTCGAAACATTCATAAATAGCTTTAAAACCATGCTATAACATTGCTAATGTACAAAGGTTGTTGCAGTCTCCTTAAGAGCTGCGTGGATTTGGGTGTGTCAAACTTTCTGTACAAAAAGGCTTCAACGGACTTTGGCAGCTTCTGGCACACTACAAATATAGCTTATTCAGGAGTTTACTTAGCTTAAACATTCTGTTTTTGTAACCTGAAATGTAAAGGTCAAAACATACTGCTTTTACTTCACAAAACATCCGGAGGGCTATTGCGTTTGGCAGTATGAGATGATTCTGATTTAGCAATTAAAACAAAATAAGCTTATTAAATTGATTCCAGTCATTGGAACAAGATACTATCTTTTGCAAAACAAATGTTTGCTACCTGGAAAAGTCACACAGTAAGAACCAGAGTGGAGATTATCTGACAGCATTATTTGGAGTTTTGTAAATGGAAAGCAGCCATGAAAGTAGTGAGAGAAGGAGCTGCTCACTCTTGGATGGCTTGTGCGTTCAGATCCCACCCCCCACCCCCAACACACACACACACACACACACACACACACTCCCACTCCCACTGGTGGCTTTCTACTTGCTTGTGAAAAGACAAAGAGATGCGCCTACCTTTTTCTCCTGAGGGCAGAAAAGCAGCTTGGGGAGAAGCTGAGTGGAAAAGCAGCTATTCTTGAATTTTCTAAGTTATCTAACAGCTGATGGGGGTTTCTGATGCTTTAACAGGTCTGTCATTAAGTCCTGTTTTAGTTGGCAGAGTTTTTAAAAACTATTTTAAAATGTGGTACCAAAATTTTTAATGGCTTTTATTATATCATGGTCCTGCTTAGCTAATGTTATAAACTGTCCAGAGACCTTTAGCTGTTGGACAGAATAGAGCTTAGAGAAATAGTAGTAAGATAATACTGTTGAGCACAGCTCAAACGTGCAGATTCCTGCATCTGCTTTTCATTGCATAATAATTTTAAAACGTATGAGATGTTTTCATGTTTCTCTTGTGTGACATCCAGTTTGGCCCTGACTTGTTATCCTTTCAGGAATCAAATAACAAATTTGTGCCACATTTGCACCAAGCCTGAGCTATTGGGACTTTGTCTAAGGTGACCTGAGAGGCTTGAACCAGGGCTGGGGGTACCATGGTCTGCAATTTATGCAATTAGCCACTACACAGTAGTCTCCCTTTTAGTGCAGGAAGATGTAACCTTTTTGATGACAAAAAAGTTTGTGCGAGAGATGATCACAGTTGTACTGCATGTTTTTATTTACAGTAATAAAGAAAATTATGATAAATAGATAACGCATGAAATGGCATGAGCATGGAGCATATGCTCCGTGGGATGGCCACTGTGTGTGAAGCTTAAGTTTAATTTCCTTTTGGCAAAATAGCTAACTCAGCCCTCCCTCACTGTGCTGGACTACAACTTCTCACATGGCCATGCTGCTTGGGGTTGATTGGGCTGTGGTCCAGCACAGCTGGAGGGCACCCAGTCGGGCAAAGCTGTAACAATTCAAAGTGAAGTTGTTTTTCAGTTAAACATTTCCAGGTACTTATGATGCATAATAGGAAGCTTGCCATATATTGAATGCGGGAGATTATTAGAATAGGAGCTGAACATCAAAAAGTGTATTTCGAAGTCTTTTTAAAGATCTTGTTCTCTGATGACAGGTGCATCAAATATGTTTGTTCAGGACATGATCTTAGATGGAAAAAGGCCTACAGCGCCCAGCATGCTCCAACCTTATTCTCTGTGTGAACTGGCATAGCATCGCACATTTAGAGTCTCTTATTTAACCCTGATATTAACAGCAGCGCATAGGGTTTGTCACTAGGGTTTGCTGTGTGGCGATATTGATAGTACTTAATCTGAACACTCTGGAGTTCCTATTCTAATTAGTACTCAGGAAGGCCTTGTTACCTAGCTATGTTTATCCAGGAGATGTGGACTTTGCCATATTCTTCTGTGCCTTCTTGTCAAGATTTGTCTATTGCAGAGAAGTGTACATTGGGCTGGACCTGAGGTCAGCCCTGAAGGAAAGACCTGGGGCAGGAACAATGGCTTTTTTCTTTGAAAGAGATGTCACAAGAGCCAATAACAAAGATTGTCTTTTGAGGATCACAGAAAGTTAGAACTAGCCTTTCCAGTTCTGTGCATTTGAGGGCCTTTCCCTTATTAATTCTGTGATATCACACACAATTAGTTTACATGATGGAGATATTTGTATATGATCAATCAGTAGTTAATCAGAGGTCAGGGGACCTGAAAGCAAGGGCAAGTGTTCCTACACAGTAAGGGCTTTTGTTTTGCTTTCTTTCATTGGGTTCTGATGTCACTGTGTAAATATCGTCTTGTGGCAATATCCAGCCAAAGTTAAGCATTCTTAAGTTGCGCTGATTTCAGTTGGGCTAGGCATGTGCTTCATTTTTCTGCTTAAAAAAGCTTAACAATGGTTGTGATGTCCATAGTTATTATCCAAGCCAATTGGTGGATAGAATTCATTGCAAAGAGGCACTGGAATAAAACAAAAGAGCAAGCAAGCGGATTTTGGTAGACTATTCCTGCAATCTTTGTGAACAAAAGCCAATTCAGGATAAACGCCTACAATTTCAGCATCATGAACAACCTGAAAGACAAAGACAAGTGATGGTGGAGGGAGCAAAGACACTCATCTGAACTTCAGCATTTTGTAATTCAAATTTGGACATAGGTAGGTAGGCTCATAGCATAGCTATGCCATTCACAGTGGAATTCATTTTTTCCAGTTTTTTTAATCTGTTTTGAAAAGCAAAATTAACATTATAAGTCAATATAAGTATATTCTGAGCTATGAGGTACATACTTAAAATTGGATATTGGTGAAATGTCACAGCATAAGATTCACATTCGTAATTTAGCAACATTTTTCTATATTGCCTCAGCTCTAAATGTTCTCTTTAGCGTCTGTCCATTCCTCCACCCTCTGGGTTATCCTGGAATGTGGCGAAATCTACCCCCCAAACTTTTGGGAAAAACAATGTAGGATGTGCATTCTATTTTTCATTTTTGGTTTAGAGTACAATCCTGGGCATGTTTAGACAGAGAAAAGTCCTACAACTCCCAACATTCTCCAACCAGCATGTTTAGACGGGGAGAGGGGATACCTACTATTCTCAGTATGTTGGTTGAAGAATGTTGGGAGTTGCAATCTTTTTTGCTTTTAAAACATGCATTGGATTCTACTCTTAATTAAGTCTTTATGTTTAGAATAAGATACAGTAGCAGGTTCAGCCTGGCTCTTTGAATCCAGTTTTAATATACAGTTAAACACCCCTGAGGAAAGGTGTTCAAAGTTTGAACAGGGCAAGATAGTATAATTTCTAATTTAGGTGTTATTAAATGTGAGTTGCTAATGAATGTCTTGGTATATTATTATTTCTCAGATTTATTTACTCCTTTAAAGTCATGCTCTCTAAGTAGTCAGCAATAAAACAGTAAAGTTACAATACAAAATAGTGATTGCACAACAGTAAAACAAGGCAAGATACTCACCTAGTAGGCTACTTTGAATACAAATAGTTTCATGCACTAGTCCAGCTATGGAGTTTATATGCTGGGGAAGCCGCCTTCCATGCACCTATCTCTGGGAACTGTGTATCTAAATGGATGCTGTGTGTGTTTCCCCAGGTCAATCCAGTAGCCAGATGTCTCTCATGTAACCTCTTAACAATTTGCCATGCTTTCGGAGAGGGAGTGGAGAGCTGGATTCAGTTCTCCCCATTACTTTCCTTTCTCCACAATACCATTAATTGATGGGATTCCAGCTTTTTACAGGGGGCTGGGCATGTACAACCCCAGCTGTTCTGAACAGGTGGGACCTCTGACCAATAATGTCAGAATTCCATCACAAAATCTGCTCCTATTCCACTAGCATCTAGTTATTGTTATTTATTTTAGTTATTGTTATTAGTTTGCTAGTTATTGTTATTTATTTTTTAGTAAATATAAATAGTGCAGAACCAAATTAATTGGTTTTAATTGTGCAGCCAGGGTGTTTCCGGATTTTAATTGTATTTTGTATCATGTTTATTTATGTGAGCCGTCCCGAGGCTATAAGCGATGGGACGGCATACAAAAACTCTAAATAAATAAATAATAATAAATAAATAAAAGTACAGAACAAAATTATTTCTGCATATAAATAGGGATGGTCTGTTGGAAGCTTTATATAAGATAAAGGGCAAAGATATACTGCAAGTTAAGTTGTTAATAATAAACTATTATGAAAGAATTAAATGGAATTGTTCTCACTGATCAGGATGAAAGCTCTGCCACTTTTAGCTTTTATAGTGTGGTGTAGTGGCTAAGAGCATGGGACTGGGACTCAGACGATCTGGGTTCTAGTCCCCACTCAGCCATGGAGCCAACTGGGTGACTTTGGGCCAGTCACAAAGTCTCAGCCCAACCTACCTCACAGGGTTGTTGCTTTGGGGATAAGATGGAGGAGGAGATAAAAGCTGCCTTGAGCCCTTTGTAGGAAAAAGGCTGGATATAAATAGAAAATAAATAAAAAATATTTTGTTTTTAAGGTGTTCCTTACTTCACCATTGAGCCAGAAGATCTGTCGGTCATCCCTAACACTCCTTTTCACATGTACTGTGCTGCAGCTGGCCCGCCTGAGCCAGTGACCATCGTCTGGTGGATGGGTGACTCCAGAGTGGGGCTCCCTGATATCTCCCCCTCCACCCTAAATGTGTCAGGTAAGGCTCCCCTTAGGATGAATAAAAGTCATCAGCAAGGAGTGGGATGACTGAGGAAGAGATGATAAAAACACCACCAGCATCATGTTGCTGTGATTATGTGAGATTGTTTCTGTGGTATGTTCCAAGGCTAAAAAGCAGCTGGAAGTGATGAGTATCCATTATGCAGTGATCAAATAGGCATTTGTGTAAAATGTCCATGGAACTTTGAGGTGCGAGCTAGTTTATTTAGGAGCAAATATACCTTCTGAAAAACTTGTACCCAGTCAGTAAAGGTACACTTCCTACCTAGAGTATATCCTTGGTTATAAAATTTATTCCTATAAATTTAATTTTATCCACATGGCTTACAGAGTATAATAGCTTGAGTTGTTCTGAATGCTTCCATCTCTTCTAAAGAGGCAAAAGGCCATTTATTTATTTAAAATATTTATATGCTGCCTACTCTACCTATGGCAACTCTAGGCAGTTCACACTAGTTCACACTTCCTCCTCTTGATACTCTCCAGATCTGTTCGACTATAACTCCCATCATTCCCCTAGGAATATGTCATTGAACACATCAGAGGGGCTTGGGGAAACCTGCCCTGAAAAATAATAGAACAAAGACAAAATGGATACAGGAAAGGATATTTACCATAGAACTACATGCTAGACGAATCATTTGTTTGTTGGTTAGAACTTCAAGACAAAAACTGAAGGACTTTATGAAACAAACTTACCAAGAAAAATGATCAGTGGAGCAGTGGGAGTGGGTTGAAAATAGAAAATAAAAAAACAAGCCAGCTCATTCTGGTATGATGAAAACTATATCCTCAGTAGTATCCCATATAGATATACCAAGGGCATCAAAACAAAGCAAAACAGCTACAACTCCTCTTTCGCCTTCTCTCACTGGTTGTGTCCCACTTTAGCATGATGCCAATACAGAACCCAGGGTGGAATAAATAATAAATTGTCTGTGCTGGAATCTGTGCTTTCCTCTATATTTCCCTCTCTATAGTATTCCATAGGCTTTGCATATAGATGCTCATCTCTGGAGGGAAGAGGAAGGATCAGAGGTGAACCTGTGTATGCTATCACTAGATAACAGTTCCAGAAACATGCAAAGACAGGAATTTGCATGAGGGATGGAATGAAAAATTAGTTTGGGCAGGAAATGCACCAGAATGGGTAAAGTTGTGTTGCCGAACTCAGCCAGTCAACAGCTAGGGCAAACCCGGGTGGACCCCAGACCTGAGTCAAAACGAGTCTGTGACAAGACTTAGAGCCAAAACCAGCTTTATTCTAGTGCACAATAGAATAAAGGGAGACAAAAGGGGATGTGCAGCCCAATGCAATGTAACTGGTGTTTTAACTGTGTGGCCTCCCTCTGGCCAACTATTCTTGGGGACTTCCTCTGGCCAACTACTTCTGGGGTGTTTTGGGGTGCTGCAATTGGCAACAGCTGTAATAAACTTGGAAGAGGGCTGGTGGGACCAGAATTTGATGAGCTGACTTAATCATATTCACAATACAGATCACACGTTCTTTAGAGCAGAGTATGCTTCTGTCTGCACCTGGTAAACAGGGAGAGTGTGTTGGGTGTTACCACAGTCGAAAAGAGCAATAATCATACGAGCGTTGCTTGATCTCTTGTCAGCTAGAATATATCACCTTGTGGTTTCATAAGGAGGTTTTTAAGTTTATCTTGTCATCATTCCATTAATCTTTTGATCTTCTACTCCTGCTTGTCATCTTCATTTTCAGTAAAGATATACAAGTCTACTTCAGACAATTGTTGACAGTACATCATATTTCTAAACTGCAGGCTCATGGTTCAGGCCCGGGTGTATAATGCCTGAACCAAGCATTATGAAGCCAGCTAAAGCTCAAAAAAAACCTGCAGAAAGTAATTTCCTTGGGCAGCTTTACCAAAGGTGGCTTTATTCAATTTTAAAAAAATAATTGAAGAGTCGCTGCTTAATTTCTTCAGATGTAATATCACAAGAGATTGCACCAAAAAAGGCAATGTGTAAAGCATTGAAAAATAAACAGAAAGATTATTCAAAGTATCTGTAGTCCTCAAAGCTTAAGGATCCAGTTTTCAGTAAACTAGGATTCTGTACTTCCTGTGAGCAGGCCATAATGCTGAGTGAGATGATATTCTGTGGTGAGGGAAATCACTAATGGCGCAGAGGCCAGAGGGTTTGTTCCTTATTGCCTTGTCTCTTAGGGGACAAAGTAAACGTTCCAATAGACATTCCTCTTCTGGTTGAGTAGCCTTTTGTCCTGTTTTCTCTTATCATAAATAGGCATATGAGTACTAGGACAAAATGCTGTTCATCAGGTGCCCCTGTTTGGGCCACATGGAGCACAGCAGTACTTACCACAGAGACAAGCCCACTGGTTTGGTGACCACAGGTTAAGTTATTCCCTTACAGCTTGGTTACTGCATATTGATTTTATTAATCAAGCATTGTCTGCATCTTTGGCTTCAGAGATGCCTGTCATTTTAATGAAGGTTGTGGATATAATTCAACAATAGCTCAAGACCCTGGTCAGGCCGGAAGCCCCATCTCCCCAGGCACTGCGCAAACATAGGAATGGAGTGTACACAAGCCTTGACTTGAGTGCAGGGAACAATGGGGAGCGTCCAGGCAAGGACAGCAGTGAGCTCACAACAATGCGAGAGAGCGAAGAGCCTAACACTGCCTGCCGGCCTGCTTAGCAAAGTCCCTTCCCCCGCCTCCCTTTTCATGAATTGCAGAACAAGCCGCACCATGAGCTCCTCTTTGCCACATTCTTCCTGTTGTATAAAAAGCCATTGACATGGTAATTACACTCCAGTGCACGTGAGTTTGATCTGCTTCCAGTTCAGCCCCCAAAGTTGCATACATAGAGTCTGAGCTCTGTGTCAAACATAATTGAAATTCTGCTTGTGGTTGAAGCTGAGGGATTATATAGCAGTTTTATGTGCGGCTTTCTTAAACGAAAATTCCTTTCTCCTTTTTTCTTGGCTGGTCTCCAGGTATTAATCAAAGCACAGTTTTTTCCTGCGAAGCCCATAACATAAAGGGACTGTCTTCATCTCGGACGGCAACAGTGCAGATTAAAGGTGAGAGAGCATTCCTTGCACTTCCAGAGGCAAAAAACACATGGAGGGAAAAGAACCAAAAGCAGGACAAGAGAAGCTAAAATAGTTCTTTTACCCTCCCTCCTCCCACACACACTCACTCACAGAAGACTTCTGAGCTTCTTTCCAACAGTGCCTGCTCCATGCTCTCAGCAGATGAAATAATGTGTTGTGCTTCCTGTTTGATATGCAGGCCCATTCCTCTGCAGTGAAATTTGCCATTCCATGCAAGATACAATTGGTTCAAGAAGGGAAGGTGATGCAAGATACCAGATTTTCCTTGAAAAGGATTGGGTCAGGTTATCAGAGCCGTTTGTGAACAGAAAGGGCTGCTGTGATGTTATCAGGCAGAGGCTAAATTTATTTATTTATTAAAACATTTTTATGCCTCCCCATTCGCCGAAGCCTCGGGGCGGCTTACAACAATAAATTAAAATAATTATAATCTTAAATTAAAAATATAAACATTAGATTAAAATACAAAAATAGGGATCTCTTCCTTTTCAGCACACATAGACTGGGTTTTTGAACCCCAATCCTCTTTCACCACTCTTTTGTGCTAATAGACTGGCATCTCATTAGCAGCTGAAAACAGGAGGAAGCCAATTACCACTGGGGCAATTAAATTTTGGGAATCTTATGGCTGTGTGAATTTCTTTTGTCTGTTCAGCATCAAAACTCTCATTTAATAATTTTTGCTAATTCAACTATTTCTATTCTTGTATTGCATGTCTTCCTCCCAAGAAATGAAAGCAAGTTAGAAAGAAATGAAAGGGCTGGCCAGGAGGAATTCAAACCCTCTCTATCAATGAAAATATACAGCTGAGTTTGTAATTAGTTGTTGATATCTGCAAGCAATACTGAATTGCTTTTATATGGATGCATTCCTGTGAAGAAATACTTCATTCATTTGAAAGGAAGGTTTTATTTTTTAAAAAGGGATCATATATCCAATTATGACTGCATTGTGCAGAATCTGATACCTAGTGCAGAATTTTGCACCCTGAGGATCTCAGCTGCCAGTATGTAATGAAATCCCAAGTGAAATCCCAAGATGCAAAGAGCAAATCTCCAGTTGGTAAAGGAATGGAGCTATTGTAGTACCTTCTCTTGCTATTTGTTCTGTAGCTTCATGGCTGGAATAAATTATGTTAAATAGCAAATACTCATTATTTCTGATGAGCAGAGGCTCCTAACAAAAACACTGACTCATGTTAGCTATGCACTGTTGCTTATGATGTTGAATGAACACAGCCAGTTGTTTGCACTCAGTGAGACAAGTTGTTTGGATTGCTGGACCAACCTTGAAGGAAGAGCTTTATAGATCCTGATGCCTCTCCCTTGGTTTTGGAGATCTGACTATCTTCAAGCTGCAGTCAGAGAATGATAGACAGGAGAGCACTACAGCCTAGAAAGTACTTTTGCCCTACAGAGTTGGCCTTACTAGCTCACTGAAGACCCAGATAACCGGTGGTATTGGAGGTGACATCAAAAACTGGTCGCTAGAGGTACTGGTTTGAGATCCTTTTCAGTGCTTTACACAAGGTCTGCAGCATGAAACCAATTCCATGAATGTGATTTGCAGAGGTCTCTAGAAGTTACTTGCTGCTGCTATCTCAAATATGTTTGCCCATAATGCACTCTGAAGGTTGTTCATCTGGTTTCAGTGATGGTTGTGCCCTGTACTTTGTGGACTGATGGACAGGCATGCATAGCAGAGGATGTTTATCTCCACTTGGTTCTTCTTGTGATCTTCCTTCGGGAATAAAATAGGATAAATGAAGCTATCTTATATTGTCAGCACATGGTTCCATCTACTTTAGTACCGTCTACTTTGCCATTTTAAAAATAAGTATTTCCCATGTTCCCTAGCAGTTGGTGTACACAGGCATACTGCCTCTATATGCAGTAGCATATAGCCATTGGGACTAGTAGCCACTGGTAGCCTTCTCCTCCATTGAGGTTGGTGGCCATCACTACATCTTGTTGTGAAAGCAGGGATTCTCATCTTCTGCTCCTCCCTCAAGCAATGCAGATCTTTAGGTAGTCCCCTGGGAAGATCAGGAGGTGATATTGCTCTCTCAGGCCATTGATCTTTGTTTGCTTCATGACTTGATGGCATGAAGTTCCAAGCTGGCTTCTGCTTCTCCTTGCATTCTTGTCGGAAGCTCTACAAGGTGAATTGCTGATTCAGTTTGAAAACAGTATCCTCGCCTATCATCAGAGCAGGCTGCTCAGGGAAATTTCCTGAACTAAACTGTTGGAGTCAACAGCTCCTGTCAGCTACGAAGCAGCCATTAAATGCTAGTGACTTTGGCTCACTAGTAGTCTGAAACATCTTGTGAACTGCACTTGTGCAGCTTGGTTAGAAGGAGGAAATCCTGCTACTTCTGCAGCAGGTGAAGCGAAGGTAGCTCAGTGGCTGAGCATGTACACTGCATGCAGAAGCTCCCAGCTGCAATCCTTGGCATCTCCTGTTACAAAAGAATCAGGTGGCAGGTGATGGGAAAGTCTTCTGCCAGGCATCCTGGGAAGCTGTTGGCATTATAGTGTACAGTACTGGGCTTGGTGAGCATTTCATTTGACCAGTGACCTGAGGTCCTTTTTAACAGGAGATGCCAGGAATTGAAACTGGCCTTCTACATGCAAAACTCTTAAGCTGTGGCCTCCTTTCCAGGAATTGGATGTTGTTGAAGTAGAGTTCTGGACCCAACCGCATTTTGGTCTGATCCAGTAGGGCCACTCTGGTAATCCTAGAAGGACAGTGCAGAATGGCTGCTGCCAGGCATAAGAGGTCTTTGCAACCAAACAGAACTGGAACTGATCCCACCTCTGTATTCAGGTTGGTGGCAAAGCATTTGACAGTTCAGAGCCTACTGAAAGGGCCTTTTCTTTCTTCTGCTGGATCTTCAGTTCCGTGCTATGGGGAGAAGTTGCCTAGGCTTCTCACTTACAGATACATTTGCAGTTCTTTGGAGTGGAGCTACTGCAAGTAAACAAAATGTGAGGGATTACTGTTCCGGAGAATGAGGGCGAGCAGATTAGGAGGAAGGATCTGACGGAAAGCGATAGCATTTGCCAGGCAAGGAGTGGGCGACCGTTTCAAGAGTCAGTGGCAGCATGAATGGAAGTGCTGAGCCAAGAGTGGGAGCAGGAGATGATGGGAGCAGCAAAGAGGTGGACTGGAGAGAACATATGGAGTGAGAAGATTGGGAGTAAATAAGAGGAAAGTGGGCCAGAGCAGTGGAAGGGGAGGGCAAACAGGGAGGAATGACATCTTTAAAAGAGACAACAAGCCAAGACATTGCAGATAGCTTTTTCAAACCAAAGGCTTGCACAGAAATATTGTTATGTCTCAAGTACATATCCACAGTATCTGGTGTAACAGATGCATGCACAATATCACAACACAAATAGGCTTCTGGTATGGGGGTCATGAGCAGTTCTTCCTCTCTCCATCCCAAACCCAGACATTCACACATTTTTTCTGTTTTATCACGTTGCTTTGTGTTCCCTTGTATTTCTTTCAGCCCATGTCTTGTTCAACCCCACCACCCAACATTATCCTGTTTCCATTAAGGTATAGGGAGAGATTCTGCACCTAACATTGTTCCTGAATGTTAAAAAATTGCAGGTAGCAGCTGCGACCAGGAGTGCTTTTTGCTCAGCTTTGCATGGCATGCCAACTTTATTTTTAATCTAGACAATTATGATTATGTCAAAGTTCCACAAACTCTGGTTTACTCATATACATTCTCCCTAGAGCATGGAAACTGTCTGAAAGTTTCAGTTGGTGCAAAATTATTTTGCACAATGTGGCACAGCCTTTTTCAGCCTGGTCTGCAACTTCTATCATTCCCAAACAGACATATCTGGGGATTATGGGCTCCAGGTTTGGGAATGCTAGTGTACAGGGTTTTGTTTTGAGTAGTCAGAAGTAAATTAGATGGGCTTCCAAATTCTTCAGGAAACTAAGGTGCCACAGTGGGCACTGTTTTTCAGGCTCTCCCTGGCAAAGCACTTTCAGTCTTTTTAGAGTAGAACTGGTACGTTTGAAGAAAGTGCTGTGAGAGGAATATGTGAAGTCACCAGGTCAAGTTTCATTTGTTGGTGGGTGCATTGTGACATAGGGATGGTTGTTCAGTAAGAGAAATGTGAAAAGCTGGGAGCATTTTTGAGTTTGCATTTCTCAGGGAAGCCTATTTTGTTAAATTGGGACCAACTTTCCTGGATCCATTTACTGTATGTGCTTGCTTGCTTGCTTGCTTGCTTGCTTGCTTGCTTGCTTGCTTGAAAAAATCTTGGTTCTCCCAATGATTAAATAGTAGTAAATGGAAAACAGTCTCAACTTGTCAGTTCCAAGTAAGGTATAACAATCTGGCACCAGCAGACCTCTGAAATAGATAGGCTTATGAAGGGGTTTAAGAAATTTAGTACAGCTCGTATCTCAGATTCCATAGCAGAATGATTGTGGAAATGCCTGTAACAAATGTTCTCTGTTTTCTATGTCTGTTTAATAACCCAACAGTGAATAAAGAGAATATATTATTCAGGGTTAAGTAGGGTTTATGATGTCATGAGCAAGCTTCCACTGTTCATACAAAGCTTAATTAGCACTCCTCAGGGGCCTTATCCAGGTTCTCACATGATCATATCCGCAGGCTTCTATCTAAATATCTGTTCAGTTCTGTAAATGCTAAACATTGTCCATCCTTCTGTTTCAGCTCTCCCCCTTCCACCTCTCAATGTGACAGTAACTCAGATCACCAGCACCAATGCCAGTATCAGTTGGCTACCAGGATTTGATGGTCGTTCCCCACTTCATTCTTGTACTGTTCAGGTATGTTTCATACATACATTTACCCACCTTCTAAACCAAATGGTCGGACCAAGGCAATGGGTAGGCAGCCTGGGGTTGCGCAGTTTCCATAAGCTTCATCCACCCTGACCAGTGCTCATGAATTATGGGGACTGGAGCTTGCAGGAATTGTACTCCAAAACAATCAGAAAACACCAAGTCAACAGCTATTTTGCTCCTTGGAGCACCTGATGCTTTCTGTGGCAGAACTTGTTTTGCCAACATTCTGAGGGCCTCCATTGTTCTTGGAAACGGAGCTGTGTACAGTCAGCATTACTTAAACAGATATTACTTATCTGACTATGGCACAAGCTGAGTGGATTGAAGAAAAACTAGAAACTTAGGAAGGTAGGCTTTCCATCGGAAGCTTGTCCAAAGTCCTGAAACTCTGCTTTGCTGTACAGTGAATAATAAGATGATATTCTACCCTGACCCCCACCTCTACCTCCCAAAATGGCTCAAGAGAATAGATTGTAACATGAACAATGCACACATGCCAAGGTGGGAGTGGGATTGTGCCTTGCGGTCTTGCACTCAGGACAGGTAACAAGAGGCTGTATGCACATTCTGATATATGCATGTGTCATACACATGTGACTACCTTCTCCAGTCAAACAGCCAAGTCCTATTTCTTTATTATGCAAACTACAAGCAAGCAGTGCCTCAGGCTACAGACAGGGTCCTCTTGTAGCCAAAAGAGACCAAAAGTTATTGGCAGGCTTTGCATAACTCAGTATCTCACAGGCTTCACATGGTTCCCCGAGTTGGAGCATCATGAAAACGAGTTGTCAGAAAATGGACACTATCTACTACTGCTTGCCCTTCTCAAACTGAGCAGGCTACCAGGTTCCACCCTCATGGTGGGTCTTTCCATGAGGCCACCTCCTGGCTATTAGTATTTTTGAGTGCCTTGTGACTCTGCCCTTCATTTTAATCTGATGCCTAACTCTTGGATATCATATTTTTACTATTCCCTTCTCTTCCTCATTATCAGCTTGAATCCCCATGAGTTCAGAGGGAGCAACTTTACTGTCCTTAGCCAACAGCTGGGTTTCCTCACTTGTGTCTCTGCTGTTCTCACCAGTCTCCTGCTCTCAAACCCTTGGGGACCCCATAACACCTTCCCCTTCCCTCTTTTTGTATGACACAATATAATTTCCCTACGCAATGGATAATCCTGTGCCACTTACGGTTTTCCTCTACAGGAGGAGTTCTGTGTGTTGGTTCATGCTAAGACCCTCTTCTTACATATGCACCAAACATGCAAGCATTGGGTGTCATTCCTTCAATCATTCTTTAAATGAATGAAGAGGTTATCTGTCCTAGTAAGTCCTAGAAGAAAATATTTCATGTGTTTCTACACCAAAATAAAATATATAACCTTTGTGATCCCCTTTTTTAATTTGGAGATTTAAGTTATTGACCTGGTTTGGATGACACGACACCCCATTGTGGGTTAATTGAGCCTTGTGCATCCCCAACCAGGGAGTTCCTATGACTTGTTACATCATGAAACTTGGCTGGGGAGAGCTATTTAACTGCCAAAGAACCCTCCCTAGGGTTCTTTGACATGACATGACAAGTAATAATAGTCGTTCATCATAGTTTATATTTGCAATGGTGGACAGCATGCTTTGCAGCCCCTCAGGGACTGTGAAACCCATGATGAGCTGTCATATTGTCCAAACTGGCCCACTAAAAGTCGGTATGGTTTTGTTTTTTCTATTTCACTCAAATAATATTAAAGATTACATCCAATAACCAATGCGATAAAGAAGCAGAGATTCTGTACACTGTCTTTGATACAACATCTTTTTATAATATATTGGAGGCTTCTTAAGAGTCAGGCAATTGATTCTATTTCATATAACTATAGCTTCTTACAATTTTTCCATAAAAGCAGCAAAAGAGACACAATCACAGGAAGAAAAGGGTACACAGCAATAGCTTTTAAGAGCTTTGCACAAACCTTTCTTGCAGCCTCTGCAAATAAGGCTACTTGGTTAGTTATATAAAAATCCCTGTCTGCAAGTGGTTTGCACATTCACTCGGCCAATGTTCTATCAGACAGTCACTCCAGAAAGGGAACAATAAAACTGCAACTGGTATATAATTCACAAGTACATAAAATGAATAATGCCCTTGTTTTGTGGAGTCCCACACAACTTCTTATAATCTGCTCGGTCACCTTATGGTTTCTCTTTTTATCCAGTACTTGGCATTGGAACAAAGGCTTAGAGGAGTGTCTTAGAAGCCCTCACTTTAGGATCCATGGCAGGCTTTGGTCCTGAAACAACTTCTGTAGGTGGCACCATTGTTGGCCTAAACCTTGCTTTATTATTGAAAGGAAGAGAGAGAGAAGTGCTGGAGCGTGTGTGTGTGTGTGTGGGGGGGGGGGGGTTATAGCAAACTATGGAATTTGCTGCCACAGGATGTAGTGATGATGGTTAATTTAGTTGGCTTTAAAGAGGGGTTGCACAAATGTGTGGAGGATAAGAGCATCAGTAGTCACTAGTTAACATGACTGTATATTAACTTTGATAGTTGCGCTCCTATGTCTTTGCAGACCAGCTGCTGGGGTTATATTGATGAGGTTGCTGTTATACTTTTTCCTACTTACAGCTTTGCAGTAGGCAGCTGGTGGGCCATTCGGTGAACAAAATGCTGGACTGGATGAACCCTTGGCCTGATCCAGCAGGGCTCATCTTACCTTTTGTGATTGCTTGCTACTTAGCCTGTATTTATTGTACCATTGCAGCTGCTGCAGAGTAGATATTAAACAGGTCATGTCACAAACAAGGCCTGAATTGCAAATTGAATGTGTGGCACAACTGCTAAACATCCACTTTAACAAGCCCTACTCCATTTAAGTCACATTTTCAGCATCCCAAATTGGTCACACTAACTGGTTCTCTGAATGAGCGAATTCACACAGCTCTCAAGTGAGGAACTGGCAGAGCTGAGCTGCAGGTTGTCTTCAGGTTGGAACTGAGGGCCAGAGCCAGAGAACAAGCCAGAGTCAATAAAACAGAGGCAGGGCGTCTTTTTCCAAGGGCCACATTTCCTTGTGGGTAACGTTCCAGGGGTCACGTAACCGGTGGCCACAGTAGGCGGGGCCAAAGTCAAATGGAGGTAGGGCCAAAGCAGCATCTACACCTCATTCACACACATACCACAAACTCATACACTAAATATACAGGAAACAAGCCAAACCACAAGCCAGACAAGACAGAAGTTCTGTGAGTATGGGAAATGAATGTTTTGCATTTCTTGGATGCAGGTCTGCAAGAGGATTACAAATGAATTCTTCCCCCCAGTGCATGTCACTGTGGGAAGGTCCCTTGCGTTTTCAGTGTTATCAACACCCTTATATCACAAGGCACTAACAGAAGTGCAAGGCTGAGATTATTCCGCTTTCTTCTTTTTCAGAGGAGATTCAGGAGAGACTTTTGCATATTTCTCTTTTGAAGTAAAAGACCCATTGAGATGATCACATTCATCATTACTTTCTGCATGCAGCAACTTTGCTCTCCATTCATGTACGACTCCTGCTGCTGTTCTGTTGAGGCCCTCAGTAATCAGAATGCATTTCCTCCTTCCCGTTGGAATGCTGAGCTCGCCCCTCTCAGTACAGCCTAGTTTTTCTAGTATGCACGTCCACCATTCACCATACAATGGAAATCTGTCTTAGTTTCAAGTTCCTCCCCCAACCTTCCCATTTCGTTTCTTTATTTGCAATGGGTAAAATGGAGAGGGAAGTAAAGTGAGAGCAGTTCAGATTTCATCCCCCCCTTGGGCAGCCTCTCTTTCCTAAGCTTCATAAGTCTTTCTGTCCAATGCTGAAAGAGACCAACAGGATTTTCACTCTGATCAGGTTTAACACAGCAACCACGCTGCATTACAGAAAGCTTTACCTGGGCCAGGAAAATACATTTGGCATCTCCCTAATCTGATTATACATGCATACCATTGCCCACTGACCCATATTGTTACACAGCCATCCATGCATACCTCTAGCTGCCCAGAAATGAATGGTTGTTGTTATTTTAGGGCTGGAGATAAGCAATTCTTTTTTCTCAGTGCTGATGGTTGTCTGGAACAATTCCACGCACAGTCAACTCATTAGTATCTCTGTTCACATGTTTTCCCTGTTTTGTAATGTTTCATAAGCCTACTGCAAAGTTGTCAGTGGGCAAAAAGGATGCATGCATATGTGGTAGGATATAAGAACCATCTCAATTCTCTTAAAAACAACAGTTTGAAAAACTGGTAAGATTCTCTTTGTGATTAAGTGAGCAAGATCATAACCTAGCATTTTATGTCATTTTTTAAGATATTCATTTTAAAGTATGCACATATATAGAAGTATTCATAAATAAAAATAAATCAGGTTACAAAACCCTTATCAAAAGGGAGAAAATACATCTACATATGGCATGTAATTAAATAGGAAAGGCAAACTATGTGGGATAGCAGGAGTATTTCTTTATTACAGGTGAGCACATGATAAATTGAGTTCACATGACATGACAGCCAACAAACAAGCCATGGTGGGTTCTTATTGACTAAGTTTGCTAACAAAGCCCACAGTTGGTGACAAACCACAGTGAAGTGACATGTTCATAGGCAGCAAACCAATCCAAAAATCCATGGCACTAGATCACCGCTGCTGTGGTGAGACCCACAAAGGGTTTGGGAGAATGCACACTTATTAGGTTGATTGTACTTTTCCACCTGAGACCACAGGTGCTTAGGAAGGTACAAGCCACCCCCTTTTACAGGAACATAGACAGCTAGCTGTCAAAATTCCAGTTTCTTTTAAAGACAGTTTGGGTAGGGGAGTGCTTGAAATGGTTACCCATTAAAAAAACCCCCAGGGATATACATATTCATACTTGTATATATCGCTGTCAAAAAACAAAACCGCAATTAGTCCTGTCAAAAGAAAGTTTAAAGGGCTATTGCAGTTTTGACAGGTCCGAGATCTCACTGCTAATGGGGTGATCTCATGGCCACCTCTTTTTATGAGCAAAGATCATACCTGCTTTGATTTCTCTTGACAGGTCACCTTTGCCAGCTGTCAAGAGAAACCAAAGTTAAAAATAAAGGTGTATACAACCTCATTTGTGCAAGTTCAATTTTAAAAATAATTTTTAAAACTTCCAAAAATTACACAAATTTCTTGTGCTTAAAAAAGGCATCTTAAAATTTAAAAGGGATATGGAGCGAGCCATTTGTGAAGCATTCTGACCCTCCTTTACAAGAAGGATGCTATCTGAGCTGGAGGTTTCTGGACCCAGCATGCCAGAGGCTGTCATTCTTCTGAGGGTCTCTGTACAGCAACTGTCCTGGAAAAGAATGAGCAGCTAATGCACCGCACAGATATTGATGTGCTTGTGATACACTTGGCCATTTATACAGCACACCTCTGCTTAAGGAGAGGATCATGATAGAAAACCGTTTTTGTAAAACTTGTTAAAGGAGAATGTGGTGGAGAAATGCCACCACTGGAATCAGACCTGGTTGGATGTTTTGCTGAACAGAGTGACTTCCCCACCCCCTTTGCAAGATCCCTGACGAGCAGGAGAGCAGGAATTGGCAGAAGACTATGGAAACCCATTGAAGAGCAGCAGCAGTATGAGCAGAGAACTGTCACTGAACTTCAAGAACAAGAACCACAGGAGGCCACATAACCAGTGTGGTGTAGTGGTGAAGAGCTGGGACTGGGACTCAGGCGATCTGGGTTCTAGTCCCCGCTTAGCCATGGAGCCAACTGGGTGACTTTGGGCCAGTCACAGACTCTCAGCCCAACCCACCTCACAGGGTTGTTGTTGTGGGGATAAGATGGAGGAGGAGATGTAAGCTGCCTTGAGCCCTTTGCAGGAAAAAGGCAGGATATAAATAAATAAAAAAAAAAAACCTCAAGAACAAGGAGGACCCACAAGAGGCCACTGAACCTCAAGAACCACAGAAATAGGGCACAGAAGGCGTTGTTGACAAATGTACACAGAGCAGCACATCTGAGGAACTAACATCAACTGAATCATGTGCAGTTTGCTAACAGTTTGGTTCATGCCACAGAAGCATTGGGTGAACGCACGTATACAGTCTTCATTAAACTGGGTGCTAGGGAAGAGAGGCATAGAGCAAATGTTCTTCTCCCATATTGTGGGCCACATATCACATAGCTCAGATCATACGTGCTTCTGGAGACACTGTTTTACATGAAATCATGCATATCTTGGATCATACTTCTGAGTGGGCCATGTGAAATGGACAGCCACAATAGAAAGGCAGACCTGTGTTCTGCAAATGCAGCAGCAGTTTTGACAGCAGCTGTTCTGGCACACAGATTCACACTGCTTGTCATCACTCTACGTATGGCCTCCCACAGCAACTTTTTCCACCTCTCACTCAGACTGTTTTAGCAGCATGCTTGAGCATCTGTACATGTACAACCCCACTTCATCCCCACCTTCAGGCTGTGGCTCCTGTAGCAAGCAAAAGTTTCTTCCTCAGCAGATGTATATAATAAGTGCAAGTCTTTAAGGCTTTTGTAGAAAAGGTGGCAAGTGTTCAATGAAGCATAAGAATACTTTGGCTCCAAAACTACTGTGTTCATGTTACTACCTCCTTTGTTTGATTTCATTGATGAAGAGTAGGCCTCAAATCTGCCAGACCATTGCTTAAGAAATGTGGTTTCTTGTGTTTCCCTCTGTGCAGTTAGTTGATGTCTTGCTGCAAGCACAAAAGAGCAAAGAGAAAGCACTAATTCAGTGCATGCTACTGCCAATTGCTTTATGTCCATATGACTCAACAGGAATGACTTTGCGCTCACAGGAAACTTGCAGGTGGCAAGCTATGATTGATAACTTCAGCCCCAAATACCTCGGCTTTAGGACAGACTTTCCTGGTGCTGTGTCCTGCAAATGCTTTGGATTACAACTCCCATTGTCCTTGACAATGTGGAGGACACCAGATTGGTGAAAGCTTCTTTAGGGCTTGGTCACCAAATGAAACATAAGGGTTGTGACTGCCCACACTACTGTCAACTGAGAAGTTATCCTACTAGGTGGTGGTGGCAGTGGTTTGCTTTACAAAAATCCGTGAGAAATCTGTTAGATTTCACCAGCTCATGTGATCATATTCGTTTTGTCTACCTTTTCCAACAGGTGGCCGAGCCACAAGAAGATGCAGAGGTTACCACAGAGGTTGTCCCTGCTCCCTCCTGTACTGGGGCTTTGCCTGGTTTAAAGCACTCGACCAATTACAGTGTCCGGGTCCAGTGCGCTAATGAAATGGGCAGCTCACCTTTTACAGAGTGGGTCTATTTTCAGACCTTAGGATTAGGTAAGGACATAGTAGGCTGCTGCCTTTTTTGGGTGTCCTAGAAGACTGCTCTGGCACTCTGACTCCTCTTTGCTACTGGCCTTCCGGTTGTTGATGGGGAAGGTCTGTAAGGAAACTTGTAACCCATGTTCAGCTGGACTCAGTTACAGAGGTTTGCATGACTGGGCCCTCTGATTGTGCAGGGCTCCATCAGATGGAGCAGTGGAGATGTCATGGGTGGAAGGGACAGCACCTTGTGCCCCCATATCTTTTCCATGCTTAGGTTTTATAGCACCTGGAGAGGGCTAATGCTGTATGTAAACACTGAAAGAGCTCCCCATTGTATCATGCAGTCCTTGAGCATCAGACAACAACTTGAGTAAACCACTGGATCTCTGCTTTAAAGTAAAAGTCAAAGAATATATAACATGTACTTTAAGCCTCTGGCCTATTGTCGTTACATGTTATATTTGCACACAACAGATAAGTAAAGTGAGGATATTCCTAGTTCCAATAGTTACCTAGCTGAGACTGTTGTTTCCCAGTTTCTCAACTTGCTGCAGAAACAGAAGTGAAATTTAGATTGGCCCTAAGAGTCCTTTGCAATTCCCTGCAAAGTAATTATCCAACGGGATATCTGTTTACCCTAGGACTATTCCATGTACACATATCCCTGCTGAGTATCTCTCTCTCTCTCTCTCTCTCTCTCTCTCACACACACACACACACCAGAATATACATTAAATCTTTTATTTCCATTACAGCTCCAAACAATACTCCTGAAAATGTACACATTACCCAAAGAGATTCTCGCCTGATCTTGGAATGGGAAGCAGTGGTTCCAGAAACGCTTAGGGACGGTGCACTGGGATACAGGCTGGAATGGAGTCAAGATAACATAACTCAGGTAACAAACCAAAGAATCTAGTATTACCTTGGTGGGGTGCAGCAATGTCTCTCTAAACCATTGGTATATGATAATAATGAAGATTATACTCTGCTGTTTGTCTCAGGTATCTAGTGCAGTTGGATGCCTGAATGCAGAGGTTCACTTGCTGTGTTGGGTAAACCTGCACACACTGATCTAAGCTTTTGAATAAGCTCTCTAAGCCAGTGGCCATTGTCACTTTTTTTAGCACTGAACCTCATGCTAATTCGTGTGAAGCCTGTTTTTTTAAAAAATAAATTACTTTGGTTTGAGCCTCCTGCCACTCAGGTAGCTTCACATGTGACATGTGGATTAAATTTTGCCCCCAGCAGCCTTACCCGACCTCTTTCACTCCAAATTCAATAGGAGTTGCAGTGCAAACCATCTAGAGGCACTTGGTCTGGATAGGGCCATCTATAACAGGAAAGAAAAATATGGCCTGAGTACTTTGTACGTTTGACTTGGGGCTGTTGTTGTGCTTTCATTCTTCCCAAAATCTCATACTGAGCTGTATCTAATGCTGCCCATGCACTGTGGGGTCCTACCGTAAGCACAACAGGAAGGTAGCAGCTTAGAAACGAGCAAAACCATTGCTGATGGGATGGGGCTGATGAGCAAAGATCAGAGAGGGGGCTTTGCTGACTTGTCCTTTTGTGGCAATGAGCATTTCTGGAGTTGCTTTTGGAAATACAGGCTCCTGTCGTGCTCCCAGTAGGTCTTACGGGGACAGTGAAATAAGTGGAGGCACAGCTCTTGGATATTGTCCAATTCCACATAAGACACACACGGCGAGAGGTGCACTCCTTAGTTTCGCCTGGAAAAAACGCCTCAGTCAGAGCAACTTGGAGAGTAGGCTCTGTGGGGCAGAACTGAGAAAGGCTCAGTGTGTTCTGAATTACTGTGAACCCTCATACACTGTTGTCAGCAGGCTGTTCCGTGTTGTCCCAGATTAGTGGAGCAGCTTCCTAAACTTGCTCTCAAATTACCAGTGGTATGAAAGGAAAATTCATCTGTGGTGAGAAATGGCTTGAATTTGGGGTTGCGGGAAGGTTCTAGACTGACAGCTTGGAAATGAATGTGGAAAAACTACACAGTTCTTATAGGAATGGTTTTGTGTCAAACTAGGAGGAGGTACCATATGTTATCATACCACAGTCTGTTCTGACTCTGATCAACATGTTAATTAAGGACTGGAGAAATGCAGATGGCACAGAGTTTGGAGGCACTACAAATGTGACACACACAAAAAACACCACAGTGACAGTTCTGCATCTCCTCAAATGCATCTTGTACCCACATATAGTACTAACTATTAAGATATACATTAAAGTAAAACAGCAAATCTGGCAGGGACAGTTTATAGCATGATTGATTCCAAGACATTTCAGGTACTGCAGCAGTGAAGTGAGCTGGCTCAAAGGGCAGGTTTCCACATCACAACAACCTGCCATGGGACAAGTAAATCATCATGATGGGTTGTCGTGAAGCACTCGACAGATGACCAGGCTCACTGCATTGCTTCTTCCTCCTGCAGCCTCCCCTCTCCCATTCTTCCAGACAGTATTCCAGGGGACACTGTGAGGGCGAATGAGGCTCCTGTCTTTGACAGAACTTCATGCCTTCAAGTGCAGCAGAGAGGAAAGGGGAGCCAATCTGGCACCTCTGCTGCCTGCCCCACAGGAGCCTTCTGGAGCAGGCGGTGGAGTGCTGGAACCACTTACGAGAAGCAGGGGGAGTAGTCAGCTGGGAGGTGCTGCTCCAGGTGAGGGCAGCCGCCACCACACTGCTTTCTCTGCTCCTTCCAGTGAGGCTTTCTCTCCAGCAGGAGGGGGTGTGCTGGACTTGGCCAGGAGACTTCCTTCTTGATACTTTCTGTCTACCCAGGCCCTTCCTTTCTGCTTCTGCTGGGGAGAGAATTACTTGCACAGAAAAGCAGGAACATGGACTTGGCCGGGACAGGCTGAAAACAAAACACCTCTGCCTAGCCCAGGTTCTCCTTTCCCCACTCTTGCCTGAGCTGCTTTCTCTTGAGCAGGAGCAAAAAGGGGGGCAAGCCCACCCCAGTGTTCTGCTTGGGACAGAGGCATGTGGCAGGTGCTGGGTTGAGGAGCCCAGTGTCCACCAGAGCACCTGCTTCCTTCCAAGCAGGAGCAAGGGGTGCAGCTGCTTGCCTCCATCTTCCCACAGCAGTGTGCCCAGCTGCTTCTCCTGCACCTGCTCACACACGAGATTTTTTCTCACATGCAAGTGGGAGGAAGCAATCAGCTGGAAGGTGCTGTCCTGGCTGAAAGCACCACCACCCAGGTGAATCTCTCCCCTACTGCCCTCACCTGAAAGAAACCTTGGAGGCACAGCTGGGGGCAGCAATCTGCTGCGCAGACTATCAGTCCAGCTTCTGCCCCAGAGGGAACTTATGCCATTTACAGCACCTTTGTTACAGCAGAACTGCATGTTAACGTTTGCTCACTGGGCTGCAGATTTTGCATACTAAGAAAGGCAGAAAAGTGTGTCTGTTCCCATATGAACCTGTCTATTCCTCAGGTACCCTTCCCTGTCAAGGTGAGGCTGGTGCTGACTGATGATCAGGTTTTCTCTAGTGCAATACCCTGATTCTAAAATGCCCTCTGGAGAGTCGTTTACCTACTCTTACTAATACTTGCAAATACATATTGCCTGGTGGAAATGCTTTTACATGCCCAAGCCTTTTAATTCAGGAAGGTTGTGGTTTATCTGCCTACTGTTTACAGCACTGCATTAGCACAGTAGCTATTTTTAGGTTATCTTATTGTTGCTTTAATTGTTCTACTCCTTTGTTTTAAATAAGGTCCTATTTCCCCTTGCAATAAATGTTCTCTGATACATTACTATTTCCTGAAATGTGGTTTATGAATCAGGAGTGGGCAACTTCAGCAAGTCTGGAGGCCATTTTCACCCATGTGCTCGATACCTCTCTCCATGGGCCATTTATCATGCCACTTTATCACCTACTGTAGTGGCAAATTACAGGGGAAGCCTCAGTGGCCAGATCTTGTTTGTTTTCAGACTCTTATTGTTTTCAAAATTGACATCTAACAGGTAATCAGTGGCAGAGGGGATCCCACTGGGAGCAGTGAGCAATGCATGCAGCTCATGGACCACATTTTTCTCACCTGATATAAGCCCCTTAACTGAATAAATAAAAATAAATCCATCTGTAAAAGAGTCCCAGTTCTTGTATAATTGTCAGTGCAGTGTTCACATGTCTATGCAGATTCTAAGAAGTATCAGGAACCCAACTCAGGTGCACAATAAATAGTCCCTCCTTTCTGCACCAAGTTTAAAAAAGAGTCCCAAGTAACATAATCAGCACATAAACAAAGATGACCATGCTCCACTCTTGGGTTCCAGCCCTCAAACAAAAGAGTTTCCTTGAATGAAAGCTGAACAGTTGTTCCCATGAAACTGAAATTAATGAAATTGGGCAGGATCAAAAGGCCAGCTGTGGTAGGATAGAACAATCTACACCCCAGGTGGCCACAGATCAGCCCTTGCACTGCAGCCTTCGGTAGGGCACATGCAAGAGAGCAGCTGCAGTGCAGAAAAAGCCCGAGGAACAGGTAGATTAATATGATGCAAGCAAGCAATAAATAGGCTATAGGAAAAGGCTAAACACAAGCCCAAGGATGGTTAGACCAGTTGTCTCTAACTAGGTGGCCTCTGGATGTGTTTGTCTAGCACTTTCATCATCCTGGGCCAACATGGCCAGTGGCCATGCCTTCTGGGGATGATGGGAAGTGTGGTCTAACATGTTCATTCAGTCTAGCATGAAAGAGAATTCTTTCTTCATCCCAAAGTAAAGCAAGGAACTGTCATTTGAATGCTGATAACCATTTATGGTTTTCTGATTTCAGGGGGAGATGATAGTGCAGGAGGCAAGTGCCAACCTTACTATGTGGAATCCCTTAAAAGACCTTATAATCAGGGTGTGTATACTCAGCTCAGCTGGCTGTGGACCTTGGAGCGAGCCTTTACTGGTTACAGCACAAGATCTAATAGGTGAGTGTCATATGCAGGGACCTTTTTAAACTGTGTTTTTGTTTGAGGAAAATGGTCTGTTGTTAGCACTGTACATGAGATGAGGAACAGTGAGAGCTGCTGGTACCATTGTATCTTTCTGGCCAAGCTTTTTCCAGTGCACACAGCTGTGTGCGTTGTATGTTTTCACTGAAGGAGACTAAAGCCAAACACCATCAACCAATCTAGCAGAAGCAAAAACAAAACCCCTCAGTTGCAACTATGACATCTTTCCTTTTTTGCAAGGGACACTGCTGTGAATTGGACCTGGAAAAGAGGAGGGAAAGACATGAAATGGGGTCTCCCTGCCCGTGTTTAGTGGTGCTGCAGTTTTGGGTTGGTTTTTTTTAATATATATATAATGGTGTAAAATATCTTTTGGTGTAACATGCTGTATATTAGCCTGGAATCAGATTCCTAAAAATATTATGTTTCATCCATCTGAGAAAGGTTTTCAGAAAGGGGTGTAATAGTTTGCCAATATGCAATATTTTTCACAGATTGGATGAAGAATCCTGCTGGGAACTGTAGAGTGTAGATCCTGGCCTGCTGGGAGTTGTAATCCAGCACACTAGGAGGGTACCAGACTGGGGAAGGCTTGTGCAAAGTAAATAAGAAAGGTGGGGAAGAACAGCCCCCTTCCCAAACAAAAGCAAGTGCAGTTTCAGTTTTCCAGTTCCTCCTCACTTATTTCCATCAGTGTTGCCATCATGTCCATGTTTTCTCCAAATGACTCACTAGCACATGGACACAAACTCCCTCAAAATTGCACAATAAAGAAAATCTGCAGCCAGCCAGAATTGCATAAATTAACTCCATTTTTAGAACACTGTTTAGGTACAGCCAGAGCACACTAAAGTTTCTGAATTGAGAATATAGCTTTCCTTTTCACAAAGTGAACAAGCTGCTTGCTTAAAGCTCTTTTTGCTGGCAACTAAATCTTTGGAAAGGCGTTTCAGCCTTTTAAAATAAGGGGGCACAAAAGCCAAGAGACCACCCAACAAACAGTAGTTGGAGGAGGCGAATGGGACCAAGATAAGTCATCTGGGAACATCATGGCCATCTGGGGAACCTCAGAGGGCTGGATATGACCCCTGTGCCAGAGGCTCCCATCTATCTAGTATATTTAGGCAGTATCTTAAATGAAAGAACATCCATTTCACTATCTTCACTGGCATTAGATGCAGCACATCATCATGTTAGGAAAACACATTTGCACAGGTATCAACGTGAAATCCATCTGAAGATAGTAACTTGGCAATCCCAAATTTAACTATTTTGCTTCTGGGAAGCTACAGTGGGGAAAAAGCTGTACAGGGCAGTCATGAATTCAAAATTAATATTAAACACATAACGCATGTAACAATCCTTCATGTGCATTATTTTGTTGAATTTGCGCAATAGCTGGGTTCACACATCACAGCAAACAACCCCATGTGGTTTCCATGGCATGTTGGATCTTTGCCTGAACTTAGATCAGACAATCATGTGGTTTCTACAGCAATATGGTTTCTGTGTTCCCCAGTCCATCCTCCCACTTAGCCATGCATGCTGGCAGCCCCAACAAGTGAAATCTCCTTCCTTGTGCTATTGTTTCCTCTGGAAATCAGTTACCTCAAAAATGAGGTTTTGAGATGAGTTCTCTCCCCTGAGTTTACCTACATCTCTGCAATGCTTCCTAACCACTCCAGACCCCAAAGGAATGTTTCTTCAAAAACAATAATCACCTTTGCTGAGATTTTCCCCTTGTCCCTCTGTGCATGGACCCACTTCCAAAAGTAAACAGGGAGATGAGCATGTCACTTGGTCAGTAGGAATAAAGCAGGTGATGAGAGATATGTTGCTAGGGAGCAGAGGGTACTAGAGAACAGATGGCTGAGCAGCCACTGATGCAGCTGCTCTTCCCACAGAACTCCATGGTGTTTCCATGCCAAAAGTGGTAAAATGGAGCTCCCCAGTTCGGACAACCAGACAAGCCACCTTGGGACAAACCAATGATTCTCTCTGTGGTTTTGGGAAATCAAATACCACAAAGAAACACCATGATTGGGTCCGGATTACACTATTATGGCTTCTTGTGATGTGCAAACCCAGCCAAAGTATACATGTCACAGCCAGTAACAACTTCCAAGCATGTGCTGAATTTTGTTTTTGTTTGTAATCTGCTGTCATCACGTGTTTCCATGAGGGTTCTTTTAATGCCTGTATGCACTGGGCTGAATATTGTATTGCCTCTTTCAGTGGTGATCTTTGGACTGTGAGTCTGTATGCCATGTAAAGTCATGTGCATTCCTATACGGAAGTGCTTTGCATGCAGGAATTCTGTAATCTGTGAAGGTTAAATGGTTTGGTTTTGTTCCAGGTGCAGCTCTTAGAAAACACACCCACACGCTTGCTCTCACTCTTTCACACTCTCTTAGCCTGAGGCTTGCTGAGCCCAAAGCAGCCACACCCAAGATAGTACCCAGTTGTGCCTATAAATGCTTGAAAATAAAGTGTCATTATGGAAATGCTGACGGAACAGAACTAGATCTGTAAAACTAATGAAACTGTTCTAGGCCTGAGCCTGCTGGAAAATAAAAATTGCTTACTTTCTAGAAATAACTGGCTTGAACTGAATAGGCATTTTCTATGTTCCCTCTGCGTGTAAAGTATCTGGGGCAGCTTGTTTGTGTCTCCCAGTGTATGGGTGGAGAAGTTATAAAAAGCTTTAATGGTGTTGTCCAGGGGAATTTCTTGCAGCTTTATTGGTGCCACCTTAGCCTGCAAGAACTATGTGCCCTGCTCTTTCTGCAAGGATCTTAAACATTATTACTCCTGTTATCACTACTGCTGTAGTAGCATTTGTTTCATTTTCTTTTATTCATTTTTACACACACATCATGCTGTCCTCTGCTCAAGGAACTAAGAAGATCCTCCTCCTCTCCATTTTATCCACACAACAACCCCATGTGGTAGGTTAGGCTGAGAGTGAGCGACTGGCTCCAAGTCACCCAGTGAGCTTCATGGCTGTGTGAAGACTAGAACCCAGTTCTCCTGGGTACCAGTCTGACACTTCTGCACCAACTTGGCTTCACTTCAGTTGTGTCCTATCACACCAGGGAAATGCCTTCTAATTAGTGATGGCCCAGCATGTTGGAAGTGCTATTCTTTTCACTTACCCCCACTGGTGAGCTGCTTTTCTCTGCTCCCAATTGCTGTGATTTCCACAGAGACCAGAGCATGTGTTATATTTGCCACAGAGACGTCAAACTGTGAGCCCCCGTGTCCTCTGAAACATCCACTAAGGTGTTTCAGAGATACTCACCAGGCCTTTCTCCAGATACTTTGGAACCCTCAAGCAAGGTAGTATTTTGCTGTCCTGGTGGAGAGGCTGCAACACTCTTTTTTCTCCACAACAACTTCCATAGCTGCCACTGCCCTCCTCTTCGTCATCTTCTCTTTTCTTCTGGGCAGCACAGTGCCACTGCCTCCCTCCCTCACATGCAGGTTGCTGCAGCATTTGCTGCAAGAGGAGAGCAGCCAGTGTGGTTTGCTGGAGCACCCAGCAGACCAGCACTGGTTCTGGGAACGCTTCAGAAGTGCGAATCAGCCGGCAACACTGAAGAGCCAGAGGAGGGGGACATTTCATCTTTTCAGAAGCAGAGGGGTGTGCAAATGTGGCACTCCTAGGAGGAGGAGAAGCAACAGCCAGAATGCTGCTGCCACTACAGTGCCACCATTCCCACCTTCAGGGGGCTTTTAGTGCCTGGGCAGTCACCCTACGTGACCCCTCCCTTGACTTTGCTCAATGCAGTGACCTGCCCAAATGGATGGTGGCAAGGTGAATGGGAGAGGTAGCATATGCTCCAGCCCTCAGGGGCACCACTGGTACTAAGCTTTTCTCTGGAATTCAGGCATCCTTCCCTTATTTTTAAACCTAGGCACATGCAACTTGCAGCTCGGGATTTAAAGTGTTATGGAATGCAGGAAACAAGAATTTTAATATTGAAGAATATTGCAATGAAATTGATTGCGATAAAATCATGAAAGACTTCTGTATGGGGACTCCTAAAATACTTTATGTAGAAATATGGCTGATTTGTCACTCACTGAAAAATGCTAGATGTACTATTTCAGAGCACACAAAATTGGTAGAATTCATATGTACATAACATGACACTGTGATATCAACATGTAGATGTACAAAATACCATTGTTAAAAAGTAATCTCTTTTGTGAAAGTGACTGTGAAAAGGGGAAACACAGTTTGAAGCAAAATTAGAGGTACAGACATCTGACAAGCACAGGGACATGAATTCATACATCAGAGAAATCTGCTTGGATGATCTATATAAGATAACAGGCCACAAAGATAATTGTCCACATGGGCAAAATGGATTAATTATGAACAAGCTTTGCTCAGTTTTTCCCTATCTCCCATATGTCTAGGACTTTTATAAATTGGAATGCTTATAACTTGGCCAAAGATTGGGCCTTCATTATTTAGTTTTGTTTCTTTATGATGATGTTTAGGAGTCCGCTGAGGATAAATTATTTTGCACAGCTTTAGGGTAAAAGAACGGAAAAAATGAGTAAGAGATTGTAATATTATAGTGGTCCAAAATATCCATATAATACTATGGGCTCGGTTTCACAAGCAAAAGGCATCCCATACATGCAATGAGTCCTCTGTTCCTTCCAATTTTGCTAACACAAGCTAGGCAATTGGCTCTGCCCTGAACAGAGTGCACACTGATAGCTTTTGCAACAGAGCTTCTTGTTCTTTTCAGAAGGGACTGCTACAGAGCATTTCTAAAGGCTGCTGTAGTTTTTTGCTGGGATTGACAGAAGTCAATAGTGACTACTTGACAGCAATTTTCACAGAACATTGCAAACTCCTTAAAAATGTTTGTGTAAATGTAGTTATAAGCAGTCCAAGGGGTAGAAAGAGAAGAAGAAAAAGGCTGAGAAAAGTTATGCACACTTGAGGCAGTGCAGTGACAGAGTAGATCAGAATGACTGAGGTAAAGAGCAATGCTTCCCATCTGCTTCATTCATAGCCAAGAATGCCCTTCCTTTTGCCCACCCCTTCATCCCACTGAGGCACATCACACCCATCTTCAGTGAGCTGATTGTCTGCTGGGCATCTAAGCCTTCTGTCCCCATGTCTTCTGCTTGACTGCATACTTGTTTTCTTCAGCTTCCCCATGTTGTATGTATACGTGTTGGGGAGCACTGGTGTTTGAGCACTCTGCATATCTGCCTTTTTAACTGAGATGCCCAGGGGACAGTGGATGAAGTGCAGAAATCATACTTTGGGATAAGAGCTCCCCATCCAGCTTTGGCACTGTAGGATACTTTGTCCTCATAATGGAAATTCAGGTGGCGTGCTTCTATCTGGAACCCCAAGGTAGAGTCTGTAAGTGTTCTATGAAATTGACTTTCACCAATATGCTTTTCCTACTTGGATGTTCTTTTTGTTGTCCAAGCAAAGAGCACCCTCACTAGACTTCCCCCTCTGTGTACTCTTGCTTCTCCAAGAATGGGAGCAGAGTGATGTGGCCCATGCTGTGTGTCTTGCTATAATGAGCTGTATGCCCTTCCTTATGTAACCATACAAGAGGTGGTTTTCCATGACTGGCTGCTGGGTTGGCCATCTGCTGATAAGCTGTGGTCTAGTAGACCTGAACTAATGGAAACAAGTTATCTTTCACCACCTCTTTTGCTGACATAACATTAGGCTGTCAGTGCAGCAGAGACTGATCTCTAAGCGAATATAGGATTCCAGATAAGCCCTGTCACTCTGCAGCAACACCAAATTCACTCATTTTATTTAACTTCCAATAGCTGAAGCTGTCTTGTTACCCCTTATCCTGACACTGCACATCCATATTTCTGCAGTGTGTGTAATGTCAGTTCAGCTGTAACACTACATGGGCAGTGGGTGGAAGGTAACAGGAGATTAACTACTTGTGCTGCCACAGATTGGCAAGAATTTTTGACTACCAGTGGTTTATCATCATCAAAAGTGAAAGGCCAATTAGACTGTTCTAATGAATACCTTGGGGGAAACCAGGAACACATATTTTATCAGAAATGGCTATGAGCTGAGCTTTGGGTCTGATCCTTCCCCAATCTGCTGCCCTCAGATGTAGTGGACTGCAAGTACCATAATTCCTAAACAGCAATGTCCATAAAAGCTAGGAATTATGGGAGTTGAAGTCCAACATATATGGAGGGCACTAGCCTGCGCCTTCTAAGCCCACCTCAAGCACCATTTTGCATTTGTCTTTGGTTATCAAACCTTTAGGTTCTTGTAAAGCAAAGCAGATCTCTCACTTCTGAACTCTGCTCATCCATGTGCTCTCCTATCTAATTTTGCATCTACCATATTCTGTGGCAACATTACCCACCCAATCAGCATAGCACAAGAATAAAATCAACTCAACATCCCATTCCAGATGAAGCTTTGAATTATGAGCTTCCTTTGTTCAGAAAACATCCCATAACAATTCCCAGAATTGGTATTAGGCAATGCTTTGGAGGTAATTGGTGGATGATGCTAGATGCTGGAGGTGCCTTCATGATAGATTAAGCTCTGTTGCCACTACAGCTTTTCAGGTTTGTTTGCAACACAACTAGTAGATTTCCTCCTCATGCTGGAGCCCTTTCATGGCAGATAATGTCTTATCCTGAGATTGCTGAGCACATTTTTGCTAAATGCACTGAAATGCTTTTTCACTGAAGTGTTTTCTTCTACACAGGAGGACAGAGACAACCTCGCTATGGGACATCCTGGGTTCCTGTGGTGTTAGGAATTCTTACTGCACTGGTCACAGCAGTTGCCTTGGCACTAATCCTCCTCCGGAAAAGAAGGAAAGAAACTCGTTTTGGGTAAAAGCCTTGTTGTTGTTTTTTTATCATCATCAATATCTCTTATATGAGTGCATTAATACAACCTCATTATATGATGGGGTAGGAGCCAACAGGCTGCTCCATCTCCGCTGGTTTAGTTGCACTTGCGAGAGCCTCCACATGTGTGCCAGTGCTTTTGTGCTTCTAAAAATAACCTTGGAAGGGAACAGAAATACTAATTTCCAGATCGGGACAGGTTAGCAGAGCTGCCTTGTACATGCCCAGCTGACCCACCCATTCTGCACACCCATTTTCACTTGTTTTGGGTTAACTTTAGAAGCATAAAACCCATATTTGCACAAGCAGTGAGCAGTGTATCCTGCAAGTGCCTGGAGCCAACAGGATATTACCCAGAGTTGCCAATAATAATGTAGCAATCTAGTATTGAAGGAATTGCCTGATATTCACAGTGTGAATAAGCTTGAGGGAGAATGCATTTGCAGAGCAAGGAGGCTGAGCAATGGAAGAAGCAGCACTCTAGATAGCAGCTTCTTTCCTGAACAGAACAGTTTCTCATTGGAGACAGGAGTGGGAAGAACAGTGGGAGGGTGAGCTGTTTTGGGGGCATAGCCACAGAAAAGCAGCAACTGGGGCACTTGAGCAACTCCAGGACACTGTAACTGCACCCTTCCGCTCCTGAGGCCTTTGAGAAATATGAGATAGGAAAGGCCTGCTCTGGGGACATCAGATCTTTTGCACAGCTCACAAATAATCACCCATTAAAGGAGGCTCTGTGCTGCTGTCTGTATTAAGTTAATGTACTGTATCTTTGTAGTTCTTCCTGCACGTTTGTTTGTTTAATTTCTGTACCACGACATATCCAAAACACTCTGGGCAGTTTGCAGCAACACATTAATGTTCCATTAATGAGATTTTTTCCCTTCTTTTTTTAACCTTCTAGTCATGCCTTTGACAACATGGTGGGAGGGGATCCAGTAGTCCATTTCAGAGCAGTGAGATCTTTCAACAGAGAAGTTCCAGAGCTTATTGAGGCAACATGTAGGTAAAATGTTCTCAATGATTTTTTCTTACAGATTCCTTTTGTCAAGTGAGTTTCCAAGTTGATCAACTCAAAGTATGGTCTTTCACCCCACTCCTTTCCCCACAATTGTCTAATTCTTTCTGTTGAACACTTAAGATTTCTAATATAAACACAACAAAAAGGGACAAAATAATATCACAGGCATGTGTTGATAAAAGCCGTGTCCACAAGTTATGCCTTAGCTGTAGCTTGGAAATCCACTGTGATGCTATAGACAGAATCCAGAATTGTTTCTTCTGCCCCCTTGAATGAATCTTGTTTTGACAGCAAGATAGCAAAGTGCTCCAAGATATATTAGCAGTTTTGATTTTTGTCTTTTGAAAATGAAGTACAAATATTAAAGGTATCCTTAAGCTTCCTGCAGACCACTTTTTGATACAGAAGTGGGGTATGATTTTTAAACTCATAAAATAATGGCAGCATCCAAGTCAACATTACTGCTAATGTAGATTGTTGTGCTAGTGCAACCTACTTCTCATGCAACATCAGTACTCTTAGCTTGTGTGACAAAATGTCTGGGGAAACCAGCTGCATCAGGTAATGCTACTGCCATTGCACTAATGGTGATGAACATCAGTGCTAGTGTTTGCTTGGATACTTCCCAATCGAGCCACAGTTATACTGTCTCAAATAAAAGGCCAGCTAGTAAATTATTCTAAATTCTCTGATATCCAAATATTATTATTATTTATTTTATTGCAAACATTTGTATCCCGTCCTTCCAACAAGCGCTCGGGATGCCCTGATTCAACTTCTGTGGATTGACTTGCAAATGGCCAGATAGCCCAATTCATTTGTATTGCTGCAACCAACATCAGTTTCCTTTCTTTCAGTTGATTAAAAGAAAGCTCTTGCAGCATTTTAAATTCTAAAACTTTAGCATTGACAAAGGTAGACAGAGCTCAATCGTAAGGTCCCTAGGTGAGAGCTGCAGGGCAGCTCAGGAAACCCTTTTGAGATCCGAGACAGTGCTCTAGGCTCAGAAGGGAGATTTGGAGGTCTAGCACCGGATGCCTCTCTTCATACCTGCTGTGGAGCAAATTGTGCCAGCTTGGAACAATTGGAACAGCAACCTTGGAGGAAGACAAAAGGGGTGTTCCAGTGGGTGGGGAGGGGAGGAGACCAGTGGTATGTTGTGAGATGCCATGACCCTCCTGTCTTCTCCCTCCAAAGCTCCCTTGCTGTATGGGTTAAAAAGCACATATAACATGTATCAAGATGGAGAGCAGGATAGTGAAGACTACCTCTGCAGCTTGTGCCCTCTGGCTTCAGCATAGGAAGCTATAGGAAACTTGGAGGCCTCCAAGTTTGAAGGCTTCTGATCAGCAAGGATGCAATAATAGGATTCTACCTTTCAATTTTTGTGTTTATCATCTTTTATAAGGCAGGAAAAAGCATTTATTAGGCAGCAATTCTTATGCAGTAATTCCCCATGAAATTACTTCTGAGTAGTAATGTTTGGAATACAGATGTACATGTTTCATACTGTCTATCAGATTCATCACTAGGTATGACTAAGATCAAATACCTGTGTTTTTAGAGTTTCTGTGATGAGAACTAGGTTTATTAAGATTCTTTGTCAAGTCCCTGTTTTATCTATCTCCTGTTTCTACAGTGGACAGCCTAGGAATCAGTGATGAACTGAAGACCAAACTGAAGGATGTCCTAATCCAGGAGCAGCAGTTTACTCTGGGAAGAATGCTAGGCAAGGGTGAGTATGTACCAAAACCTAGACAAAAGTGCATTTGATCTAACTAGAGCCTGCAGACAGATTCTAGGTGGTTAGGTGTGTCAAAGTCCATTCACTTGAAAGAGTTCAGGCATCCACTTTGGGTCTGGGCTGCTAGTCTACAATAATCATTATTGCAGTGAATCCAAATGTGGCTAGAAGCTGGAATTTAACTTGGTCTTAATTATTCTGTATATTGATTTGTTCTTGGGGGCTTTTTTGTAGGGGCAGTATAGCTGATATAGCTGTAGCTGATATAGCTGATATAGCAGTATAGCTGTAGCTGATAGCCTGAGGTGTCCTGAGTCAAATATGCCAAAATGTGGTTCTCCTGGGCACTGCTGAAGCAGTGAGGAAGGGAAGAGACTTCGCTAAGGAAAAAGTAGGAAAAATGGCATATTTTCAGTAGTGTGAATGTGGAAATGGAGGACACATTGCAAAATATATGAAAGAAGTAAATGAACAGAGTTAAGCAAGGAATGAGACTGATTATCTGGACCCATTTCAGTCCAGCTTCAGACCCGGGTATGGTACTGAATTTGCCTTGGTTGCCCTGTATGATGACCTGTGCAGGGAGAGAGAGAGGGGGAGTGCATCCCTGTTGGTTCTCCTGGACCTCTCAGTGGCTTTCGATACCATCGACCATGGTATCCTTCTGGATAAGCTAAGGGAGCTGGGAGTAGGAGGCACTGCTTGGCAGTGGTTCCGCTCCTACCTCGACGGCCGATTCCAGAAGGTGGTGCTGGGGGACTTTACCTCTGCACCATGGCAGTTACGTCATGGAGTTCCGCAGGGGTCTATTCTGTCCCCCTTGCTCTTTAACATCTACATGAAACAGCTGGGAGAGGTCATTCAGAGGTGTGGGCTGCGGAATCATCAGTACTCTGATGATACCCAACTCTACCTCTCTTTTCAACCAATTCAGGTGAGGCAGTAGCTGTACTGAACCGGTGCCTGGCTGAGGTAATGGGCTGGATGAGGGCCAATAAACTGAAGCTCAATCCAGACAAGACGGAGGTCCTGCTGGTAGGTGGTTCGAACTCCTGGGTAGGTGACTTGGATCTTGTCCTGAATGGGGTTGCACTCCCTCTAAAGGACAGGGTCCGCAGCTTGGGAGTGCTCCTCAACCCAGAGCTGACTTTGGAAGCTGAAGTGTCAGCGGTGGCGAGGAGCGCTTTCCATCAGCTTCAGCGGATCCATCAGCTGCGTCCCTACCTGGAGGACGACTGCCTAGCGACAGTGATGCATGCGTTGGTTACTTCCTGGTTGGATTTCTGTAATGTGCTCTACATGGGGCTACCCTTGAAGACAATCCGGATACTTCAGATGGTGCAAAATAGAGCAGCAAGGTTGCTGACGAGGACTGGGCATTATTCTCATGACCCCAGTCCTCTACCAGCTTCACTGGCTTCCCATCGAAGTCCGGGTTCAATTCAAGGTGTTGGTAATTACTTATAAAACCCTTAACGGCTTGGGACCCAGATACTTGAAGGAACACCTGCGGCCATATTTGCCCTCCCACCCCTTGAGATCGGCAGCAGGGGCTCTCCTCCGGGAGCCTTCCATAAGAGATATCAGGAAGCAAAGTACACGGAGGAGGGCCTTCTCTGCGGTGGCACCCCATCTGTGGAATGCACTTCCCAGAGAGGTCCGCCTGGCGCCGTCGTTATTTGTTTTTCGGCACCAGGCTAAGACCTTTTATTCAAACAGTATTTTAATCATCTGTAATATTTATAGTTTTAATTATGCAGCCAGTGTGTTTCCAAGTTTCAATTGTAATTTGTAATTCTGTTTGTTTTATTTATTTGTGTTGTGAGCCGTCCCGAGGCTGTGTAGCAGTGGGGACGGCATATAAAAACTTTAAATGAATGAATGAATGAGGTGCTATTAGGGAGAGGAAAGAGTAGGAAGAGCTGGGCTAGAATCAGATAGGCATTAAGAGGATGAAAACGGCATTAAGAAGCTATTTGCCAAAGATTCCCGTTAACATCCCTGCTGATCCAGCATCTGTACTGTAAATCATGCTTTGCTGAAGATTTATAAGTACAATGTGATCCAAGTTTAGCACCTTTAAGTCTCTTTTTAAGTCTCACTGGCTTAACTTTGGCAGCATTATGTCTTAAGTTCTTGCCAGTTTCAGCTCCTGTATATTTCCCAGAAGAAAATATTTTCCTTGTAGATTTTCAATTCCAGTGTGCTGTTGTCTGTTTCCCTGCTTTGAAATAATTCCAAAAGGTGTTTCCATGAAAGAAATCCTTTCACTGACTGATACCATCATTTAGTAGTTTTAATCTATGTAGCTCTTCAGCAGCTCCAGTCTTCAGGGTCCCTGGGATCCAAACTCACTTGCATCGTATTTGACCTTGTCTTCTTTTGTAATTTATTAGGGGAGTTTGGGTCTGTAAGAGAGGGTCAGCTGAAAATGCCTGATGGCTCTCTCCAAAAGGTTGCTGTGAAAATGCTAAAAGGTGAGTCAGATCTATGCTCCCTGACATGCTCCTAGTGCCTCTCTGTCACCACCCGTCCTCTCCAGCCTGTGACTGTTTCCTTACTGAGCAACATTTTTGTTGCACTTTCTTTCCCTCTCATCTCATCTCCCATCGTCTTTTCAGTTCATCTTTTGACAGTATGTGCTTCCACACTAAGATATTTACTCATTGAGTACCTATATAATGCCTAGAATGTTGCGGTCATCACTGAACTACATGTTCTCCCAATCTTCTACTTTTCTTTAGTGTGTGTTCTTGATCTGGGATTGCAACCAAGCCACTCAGGGAGGAAAGTACTAAATCTTTCTTTTGTCCTGTTCTTTCCCTGAAATTCTATGCCACCTTCAGGGAGGCGTTTAAAAGAAAGATCCACTGATCTTTTCTTAACACCACAGTGGGGGGTGTGGGTGTGGGTGCAGGGGAAGGATTTTCAAGAAAAAAGAGATGGGGAGAAAAATGTCATGCTTCCCTCCTGCAATGCTGTGGTTCTGATCCAGATGAAGGCACACGATAAAACAAACAATAAAATAGCAGGATCAACAATTACTTACATGATCAGTAAAACACATAGTCTGTATTTCCATAACTGAAGCATTAGTGTGTGAATTAATGTAAATTGCTGATTACTTGCTGTTAGAAAATTATTAATATGGAAGTAGTTTCAGAATTACATGATTAAGGTTGCAATCCTGCTCTATTAATATCTCTGGCAGCTTTTGATGTTGATTTCTATTGGAGCAAGATGATGCCCAAATAGATTTTTTTTGGCTATCAGTTAAATCTCTCATAAATGTAACCCACAATTTCTAATCAGATTAGGCAAACTAAAATGTAATTTTAGTAGATCATTATATCTAATCTATTAATATGTTTCAGTGTTACTTATTGAGATGCCTAACCTGTAGATTAAATTAATTGTATTGCTCAGATGTTGATTCCAGATTTGTTGTAAAACTTCAGAAACAAATAATTTATTAGCTCTTCCTGTTCAAAATATTTGAGGCTGCAATCCTGTACCCACTTACCTGGGAGTAATTCCATGGAACTGAGTGGAACTTCTTTCTGTGTAGACATGTATTGTCTACATGTCCTGTTAGGAAGGAATTATCATTGTCTTAAAAGCACTGACTTCTGTGATCAGTATAAAAAATACTGGGGCAAGAAATGTGATCATCAGTAATCCTTATCTCTGACAAAGAAAAACCTGTGAATGTTAAGGAAGTGGACAGTGAACACAACCCATCTTGTCTCCCACACTGTCCCTTTTAGTTTACCAGCATTTATTTTGAAGCCTCAAAAATGCAATTAATGGAGTAAAAATGGCAAAACTCTGTTCATATATGGCTGTCCAATATTTGTAGATGTGCTTTGTCAATTTCCTT